>NC_136470.1:132650293-133250293 GCF_902686455.1 Sciurus vulgaris
AGGGGAAGAAGGAAGCTCTCTTTTGCAGGAGTCTCTTATATTTGCATTTGCTCCTACCCCAGATCCTTGGCTTGGAGAGTTGGCCTTGGCAATGCAGTGCTGGCTGGAAGCATTGGAGCATCAGGGGTTTCGTTTTCTTTTCCACAGAGTTGGAGGAAACCAATTTGATTTGAGAGGGAGGAAGGGAGGGACACCAGCAGAGAAGGAGAATATGAGCAGCATTGCCTGTGTTTCCTGACATGAGGGAAGCACGCCCTTTGTTAGTTACTGTTGTTAGGCTCAGAGTCGTCTTTCGGACTAACTAGATCCAGGTCTGTGATGGTTCATGGGGAGACCACAACACGCTGTCAGGAAGGGAAAGGACACAGACTTCATCTGATCTCATAAGGAATCACAGCTGGACAGAGGAAAATTTGATTAAGCTTTGAAGAACATTTGGCACTGCTCCGCCATGGGAGAAGTTTGGGCTGGAGATGACATGTGGGAATGGAATTCTAAAATTTTCCATTTTTTCTTGAATGCATGCTTTTGTCAGTATGTGGATGAAATTTGTTTTTTAAGTGATAAGAGGAAAAAACTTTGAAATATCCTAAATTTAATTTCCGAGGGTCTGAGGATGGAAGCAGGAAGCTATAGTGAAGGGTTGCTCAGGCCTAAAAGAACCCCAGGCTGTTTCGCATTCCTGAATGTACACTAAAATCTTAGCTCAATGCTCTTCAGAGCCCCTAGGTACCCTGCAACATTCTTGCAGCTCAACCAATCCAGAGGCAACAATAACTTCTGACAGATAGTCCATCTATCTACACGTTCCTCTGGCTGCATGGAATCCTCTCCCTTTTACCTATAGCTACTGAATGTTCAATGTCAATAACTTATAACTTGCTTTCCTAAATTTTCATTATAAAATACTATGAATTTTTGATCCAGTGAATATTTTTCCAGGTGTTACCTTACTTTGCTTCTGGTGGCTTAGGAACTTGTCCCAGGGCTAGTCATTTATTTCTGGCTAATATCTGTTACTATAACAGAGACTTAGAGGCTACTTTCAGTAAAAGAACTGACTCTTCACTTAGACCTGCAGATGCTCAATGGATAACTAAAAGCTGGATGAAGTTTGACATCTGTGTCTTCATTTTGCATCTTTCTCCTTTGCTACCTTAAGCTTGGAATGAGCTGGCAGTTGCCCCCCTACAAGGCAAGTTAAGATATTTTTGAGATTGGCAGGGCCGTCACAAGCAACACATTGTCGACTGCCAGCTTTTACAACCACGAAGTGGTGCCTAAAAGTCTCTGGTCATTGCCCTAAATCTGAAGGAACTAATGTCATATTGATTTCTTCCTTCTCCTTGTCTGAATCATTCTTTTCTGCAGTCAGTATGGACCATTGGATTCCACGAACAACAGTCTAATCAATAAACATCTTGTGATGAGTTGGAACTACAGTCATTACAGGCAGCAGCAGCTTTCTTATTGATGCCCACCAGGCTCCATCCACATGGCTGATCTTGAGATAATGATCACCAAGTTTTCTCAGGACTACTTGACTCCACATGCTTGTGGCCCTTCCTTATGTAACCTGGGAGTCATGCCTGCATTTCTGAAGACTGGGCTGAGGATGCTTGATTCTGCCTTGTTTTCTGATATAGCTACATGGAATAAATTTATGCCTTTCGCCTTTATTTTTTCTATTTGATATTTTGGGGAAATGGCTGAACCTGATTCATTAGGACCCCACAGAATTGGGCTTCTAGCTCAGGACTCTGGTTGCATTGCAGTTCAAGAAAGCTTTTTACTGCAGAGATTTCTTGGTCTCAAGGATTTTGATTTTAAGAAAAAGTATTGTACTTTTATTAGAAATTTCAAAGGATTTTCTCAAATTCATAAATAGCTATTAAAGTATAATACAGAGAAAAATTAACAAAGCTACAGCAGTTCAAACTTAAGTCTCTCTAAAAGTCATCTGTCAAGATGTCATGATGTTCCAATCCGAGTGTTTCAAGTCATAAAACTGTACTCCTTTTTTCTTTTAGTATTTAATTATATTCTCTTTGATGCTTTTTAGCTGCATCTTTTGTAATTGCTATTATTATTTTTTACTAATTGATCTCAGCTAACCATAGTTTAATTAAAGTTAATTACACTGCATAGTACAAAACTGAGAAACTTGCAACAGTTTTTTTCAGTTGATCAATTTTTGTTCCAGTTGCATTATGTTTCATGTGTGTCTAAGATAAAAAATTCCATATGCATTGCTATCAATTTGGCATTGTCAGTTGTCTTTTATAGAAATTAAGAGAAGGAAATCAAGTTACTTTATTTTACCACGGTTACATAATTTCATGTGCTTTTTTTTCTTTACTGGAGATTTGAATTTGATCTAGTGTCACCTCTTCAGGCTGCAGAATCTCCTTTAAGTGTCTTAAAATTGAGATTTATGGGTAACAAATTCCTGCAGTTTTTATTTATTTGAAGATATGTTTAGGGCTGGGGAGATAACTCAGTTAGTAAAGTGCTTTCCTTGCAAGCACAGAGCCCTGGGTTCGATCCCCAGCACTGCAAAAAAAAAAAAAAAAAAAAAAAAGATATGTTTATTTGCCTTCATATTTGAAGTTCATCTGAATTTAGTATAGGATTATGTATTGGTAGGGACTTGTTTCATTACCCAAGACTTTGAAGATATCATTTCTCAGATCACTGTTTTCATCTAATGAGGGTAGTATCTAATTATTCCTATCATTGGTTTAAAAAAAATTATATGTAGTTATTCTATGAAATTTAGGTTTCTTTGCATTTTTCCCTTTTGGGGTTGTCTGAGATTCCTAGAAATGCTAATTCTACTTCTAAGTTTGATTAAATCTCGTCTTTTGTTCTTTTAAATTTCTTCTTTGTATCATTCTTTATTTCTTGGATTCCAATTATATTTAATTTAGAATTCTACATATTATACCACAGATCACTGAGGATTTTTTTAATGATTTAATACTTTTTTTGATATTGCATAATTTCTATGACTTGTTTTTCATTTACTGACCTTTATTTTGATTTGCTAGTAAGCCTATCCGGTGATTTTTCCATTTTGCATAATACATTTTTCACTTTTAATATTCTTATTTGGTTCTTTATTGCAGCTTCTAAGTCTCTGCCAAAATTCCCTGTTTGCTCATTTGTTATAACCACCTTTTTCTTCAAGTTCTTAAGCATAATTATGTAAACTTTTAATACAACTCTTATTAATATTTGAATCATGTTTGTCCTTGGATGCTTTCTGATTCCTCTTGATGCCAAATCAGAATGTCCCACTATTTAGAAAGAATGATTGACACCAACATATGATGATTTTGTGTTTTTCATTAAAGAACATTTATATGTTTTCTTACAGAATAATTTCGAGTCATTCCTCTTGTTATGGTTTGGTTATTAGGTTTTCCCCAAAGCTCCTGTGTTAATTTAGGAATAGTTGGAGGTGAATTGATTGTATTTTGAGTCCTGTAACCTGATTAGTTCATAATAGTTTGAACTGACCAATGGGTAGTAACTGCAGGCAGGTGGGATATGACTGTAGAAGGTGGTCACAGTGGGTGTGCCCTGCAAGGGTCCATCTTCCCTGCAATCCCTTTTCCAGCTTCCTGGCTTCCATGAATGAGCAGCCTCTTTCCACCACACACTTACACCACGATGTTCCGCTGTATCTTGGGCACAGAGCAATGGACTCATCCCATTATGAACCGATCCTCTGGAACTGAGTTAAAGCAAAAATTCCCTCCTTTAAGCTGTTCTTGTCAGGTATTTTGGTCACAGTGAGGCAAAACTGACTAATACACTTACAAATGCTTAAAAAGCAATAAACCCCAAAACTTCAGGAGACAGATTAAAAAGAATAAGAGAGTTAGATAAGGTACATAAGATAATGATAGATTAATAAGTGCTATTCTAAACTGATATATTTATAAGAATATACAATAAAATAAGTGATTAACTTTAAGAAGATTACTAGGAGTGGAGGAATTTTTTCTATTCTACGTCCTTATGTATTTTATCAGATTTAGTGAGATATAACTTACCCACTTAAAGCGTACAATGCAATTCGTTTTAGAATATTTTCAGAATAGAAAATATAGGTTAAATAAAGCATTTGTTCTAGATATTGTGTGCTGAAGTCAAGCATAGTATCTGGTATTTCTCCTATAGAATTAGATTATTTATAGAATGAAGAGTACAAGTGAGGAGAAAGGAATAGCTTGCTTGGGGAAGAGGTTGTTGCAAATAAGCAACCAAATTATATTGATTCAAGGGAGTGAATGATCAGTAGGAGGCCTTCCTAGAAAAAGAGGCATCTCTCTCTCAAAAAGGGACTTCTACCAATAGGCAGATTTTGATTCCCACTGAAGCATCAGCTCTCCCCCAAGTTTCCAGTCTGCCCACCTGTCCTGCAGGTTTTGGACTTGGCAGCCTCCATTATTATGTGAGCCAATTTCATAGATAGATGGGTAGGTAGATAGGTAGGTAAATAGATAGATAGATGGATAGTCAGATTTATTTAGTGATTTGGCTTACATGATTGTGGAAGCTGACAAGATGGATGGTCTACCACCTATCTCTCTGTCCATGCATCCATCCCCCTTCCTATAGGTTCTGTTTCTTTGGAAAGCCTTAATATACATTATGAACAGACTTAGAATCAATGGGCTAGGAAAGCTAAAAGAAATTGTGATTAAGTTCAATGAACAGGATATGGACAGAGTTTCTTTGCAACAGTAACTCAGAGAAGGCACTGAACCCACTGTAACATATGCTAAGTTTAAAAAAGCATGTATAAAAATTGAAATGAATAATTTCGCTTCACCGAGAATAATCACACATCCTCAAAAGGATTCACTTATTTTTATTCTTTATCTCTAGAACCTATAAACAATTTCTAAAATTAAATTTGTATTGTTTTTGAAATTCAAGCTATATCACAGTATAAATATGGTAAAGATAGAGACTTTTGAGGTTTAAAAACAGATCATTATAAAATAGTCTATCAACACTTTTTTCAAATGCTATATACTTGCACATATAGAGCATTAACAAGTTATACTTTTAAGATAATGGAGAAGAATTACAAAAATAATTTCTGGCGTAAAGTCATTATTGTGAAAAATATATTTTAATACAAACTATCATTTCAATTGTACTTGTGATTTTTTCATCTGCTTTGGGTCAATTATTTTCTTCCTATATTGTTACATCTTAGATAATTTTTTTAAATGGTGAGATTTTGAGGTATAATTTAAAACACAAAAGGCATTCATTTAGAATGAATTGGCTATTCTTTATCTATAATCATCCCATCAAAAAGCATTAGTTAAAATTTCTTATATTTCCAACATTCATTAAAATTTTACCATCTTATACATGAGGACTTTCCTTTTTAAGTTTATTCTTAAATTCTCAAGTTGTCTCTATTGTTCATGGATTTTTCAAAATATCTACTTTCCTAGAATTTTTTAATCTTATATTCCTTGGTAAACGTGAAAGACATTTTTAACAAACACATTAATTTCAAATGAGAAGATTTGATAAGATAATATATGTACATATTTGAAAAAAATAAGTATTTTGTAAATAAATCAGGGATCTGGGATCAGGCATATATAGTGGGATTTAAACTTTAAATATAATTAGGAAAAGCTTCATACTTATGGAAAGATTTGAAGGGGTCTGGGAACAAACCCTCTGTCTTTCTGGGGAAAGTATTGCAGGCAGGGTAAATAGCACTAGCAAAGATCCTGAGATATGAACAGTCCTCAGAGGTCAACAAAACCAAACCAAAAAGGTCGATATGTTAGAGAAAAAGCAAGACAGAGAGAGTAAAGGAGATAAGGTCTGCACTGCAAAAGTGGGTAGGCATTTTGAGGGTGTTGGTATCTATTTTGAATGAACTGGTGAGGTAAAAGCAAGCCACTCAACTGTCAATTTTGAAGACAGTTGGAGGAAGACTTTCAAACTCAAATCCATAGGGATCTCCCAGACAGAGGAGCTTGAAGGTGAAGTTCTTGTTGTCTATGCCATGAGAGGCCTGGGTTGCAGGAATCATCAAACCCAAACGTGCGTGGCTCCACATGAGTTGTAAGACCACAAGAACACTTTATCTCATATGCACACAGATACCTGTGGGTCTCAGCATCTCAGGATGCAGTTCACAGGGACTCAGCGAGAAGGACACATAGGAGTTAGTAGTGGAGATTAGGGAGTGACCCTGAAGTCACCACTTTGACAGCTTTTCCCCAACTCCACAATCTCAATTCCATAAAATCCTTTTTCATTTCTACCTTTTCACATCTCAAAGAAGGTAAAGTAGAAAACCACAAGCAAATGTAAACTACTTCTGAATTCCGACACAAAGCATGTATTTCAAGTGTTAATTGATTTTAGCATAATGAACTTGGTACAACAAACCAAATGATTTTTTTTTGGTTTTATATCATCATTTATTAGTGAAAATTTGTGGTTTTGCATTTTCCAGAATTTCATTTCAAAAGTTTTTATTACTTTTTTTTTTCATTTTCTTTTCTTTTTTTTTTTTTTTTGTTTGTTTTGTTTTATTTGTTTTGTTCTGTTCTTTTTAGGTACACACGACAGTAGAGTGTATTCCGACATACATGGAGTACAATATTCTAATTAGGAACCCATCCTTATGGTTGTATATGATGTGGAGTTACCCTGGTCGTGTATTCGTATATGAGCATAGGAAAGTTATGCCTGATTCATTCTACTGTCTTTCCTATTCCCCTTCCCCTGCTTTCCCTTCTTTTCCCTTTGTCTAATCTAATGGACTTCAACTCTTTCCCTCCCCAGCCTCCCTTGTTGGAGGTTAGCATTCATATATTAGAAAGAACATTCAGTCTTTGGTTTTGGGGGGACTGAATTATTTCACTTAGCATAACAGTCTTCAGTTCTATTCCTTTACCAGCAAATGCTATAATTTCATTCTTCTTTATGGCTCAGTAATATTTCATTGTGTATATATACCACATTTTCTTATCCATTCATCTGTTGAAGGACACCTGGGTTGGTTACATAGCTTAGCTATTGTGAATTGATCTGCTATAAACATTGATGTTACTGCACCACTGTAGTATGTTGACTTTAAGTATTTTGGGTATAAACTGCAGAGTGTGATAACTGGATTAATGGCAGTTCCATTCCTAGTTTTCTAAGGACTCCGTGCCGCTTTCCAGAGTGGCTGCACCAATTTGCAGTCTCATCAGCAACGTATGAGTGTAACTTTTCCCCACATCCTCACCAACATTTATTGTTATTTGTATCCTTGATAATTGTCATTCTGACTAGAGTGAAAAGGAATCTCAGTGTAGTTTTGATTTGCATTTCTCTAGAGATTGTGAAATTTTTTTTTCATATATTTTTTGACCATGTCTATTTCTTCTGTGAAGTGTCTGTTCGGTTCCTTTGCCCATTGATTGATTGATTTTTTTTTTTTTTTTTTTTTTTTTTTTTTTTGGTGTTAAGTTTTCTGAGTTCTTTATATATCCTGGAGATTAATGCTCTATCTGAAGTGCAGGTGGTAAAGAGTTTCTCCTATTCTGTAGGTTCTCTGTTCACATTATTGATTATTTCCTTTACTATGATTTTTTTTTGTATTTTTTTAAATTTATTTTTATTGTAACCAAATGGGGTACATCTTGTTTCTCTGTGCATGAAGTACAGGTATACCATATGTGTAATCATACATTTACATAAGGTAATGGTGTTTGATTCATTCTGTTGTTTTTTCCTTCCCCCCACCCTCCCACCCTTCTTTTCCCTCTATATAGTCCCTCCTTCCTCCATTCTTGCTTCCCTCCCACCCCCCATTATGTATCATCATCCGCTTATCAGTGAGATCATTATCCTCCGGTTTTTTGAGATTGGCTTGTCTCACTTAGCATGATATTCTCCAATTTCATCCGTTTGCCTGCAAATGCCATAATTTTATTATTCTTTATGACTAAGTAATATTCCATTGTGTATATATATATATCACAGTTTCTTTATCCATTCATTAATCTGGGGACATCTAGGTTGGTTCCAAAATCTGGCTATTGTGAGTTGAGCAGCTATGAACATTGATGTGACTGCATCACTGTAGTATGCTGATTTTAAGTCCCTTGATAGCTGGGTCAAATGGTGGTTCCATTCCAAGTTTTCTGAGGAATCTCTATACTGCTTTCCAGAGTGGCAATATCATTCTAAGTGGTAAAAAACTGAAAGCATTCCCCCTAAACACTGGAACAAGGCAGGGATGCCCTCTCTCACCACTTCTATTCAACATTGTCCTTGAAACTCTAGCCAGAGCAATTAGACAGACCAAAGAAATTAAAGGGATACGAATAGAAAAGAAGAACTCAAAATATCCCTATTTGCTGATGACATGATTATATAATTAGAGGAACCTGGAAATTCCACCAGAAAACTTTTAGAACTCATAAATGAATTCAGTAAAGTAGCAGGTTACAAGATCAATGCTCATAAATCCAATGCATTTTTATACATAAGTGATGAATCTTCAGAAAGAGAAATTACCCCATTCACAATAGCCTCGGAAAAAAATAAAATACTTGGGAATCAATCTAACAAAAGAGGTGAAAGACCTCTACAATAAGAACTACAGAACACTACAGAAAGAAATTAAAGAAAACCTTAGAAGATGGAAAGATCTCCCATGTTCTTGGATAGGCAGAATTAATATTGTCAAAATGGCTATACTACCTAAAGTGCTATACAGATTCAATGCAATTCCAATTAAAATCCCAATGATGTACCTTACAGAAATAGAGCAAGTAACCATGAAATTCATCTGGAAGAATAAGAAACCCAGAATAGCTAAAGCAATCCTCAGTAGAAAGAGCGAAGCAGGGGGTATCGCAATACCAGATCTTCAACTCTATTACAAAGCAATAGTAACAAAAACGGCATGGTATTGGTACCAAAATAGACAGGTAGATCAATGGTACAGAATAGAGGACACGGAAACAAACCCAAATAAATACAATTTTCTCATACTAAAGTGCCAAAAGCACGCAGTGGAGAAAAGATAGCCTCTTCAACAAATGGTGCTGGGAAAACTGGAAATCCATATGCAACAGAATGAAATTAAACCCCTATCTCTCACCCTGCACAAAACTCAACTCACAATGGATCAAGGACCTTAAAATCAGACCAGAGGCCCTACATCTTATAAAAGAAAAAGTAGGTCCAAACCTTCAACTTGTTGGTTTAGGATCAGACTTCCTTAACAGGACTCCCATAGCACAAGAAATAAAAGCAAGAATCAACAACTGGGATAGATTCAAACTAAAAAGCTTTCTCTCAGCAAAGGAAACTATCAGCAATGTGAAGAAAGAGCCTACCAAGTGGGAGAAAATCTTTGCCAATCATACTTCAGATAGAGCACTAATTCCAGAATATATAAAGAACTCAAAAATCTCTACATGAAGAATACAGATAACCCAATCAACAAATGGGCTAAGGAAATGAACAGACACTTCACAGAAGATGATCTACAAGCAATCAACAAATTTATGAAAAAATGTTCAAAATCTCTAGTAATAAGAGAAATGCAAATCAAAACTACCCTAAGATTCCATCTCACCCCAATTAGAATGGCGATTATCAAGAACACAAGCAACAGTAGGTGTTGGCGAGGATGTGGGGAGAAAGGTACACTCATACATTGCTGGTGGGGCTGCAAATTAGTACTGTGATTCTTGATTTTACTTCTGCTTTAGAAGTCCTATTGAGGAATTCAGTTCCTAAGCCGATGTGATGGGTCTGCTTTTTCTTCTGGTAGGTACAGGGTCTCTGGTCTAATGCCTAAGTCCTTGATTCACTTTGAGTTAAGTTTTGTGCAGGGTGACAGGGTTCAATTACATTCTACTACATGTGCATTTCCAGTTTTCCTGGCACTATTTGTTGAAGAGGCTATCTTTTCTCCAATGTATGTTTATGGTGCTTTGTCTAATTTGAGATGAATGTATTTATGTGGGTTTGACTCTGTGTCTATTCTGTTCCATTGATCTTCATGTCTGCTTCTGTGCCAATACTGGGCCATTTTTCTTATTATAATATAAGTATAATTTAAGGTCTGGTATTGTTATGCCTCCTACTCACTTTTCTCGCTAAGGATTGCTTTGGATATCTGGATCTCTTGTTTTTCCAAATGCATTTCATGGCTGCATTTTCTATTTCTAGGAAAAACATCATCAGAATCTTAATAGGAATTGCATTAAATCTGTATAGCACTTTTGGTAATATGGCCATTTTGACAATATTAATTCTGCCTATCCAAGAACATGGGAGATCTTTCCATTTTCTGAGGTCTTCTTCAATTTCATTTTTTATTGTTTTGTAGATTTCATCATAGAAGTCTTTCACCTCTTTTGTTAGATTGATTCCTAAGGGTTTTTTCTGTATTTTTTATATATATGTTATTTTACATTTATATTTATATTTTATTAAACATATGTTAATAAATTAAAATAATAAATACAATAAATTAAATTATTTTTATATTCTATTTATATTTTATATTTTATTTTGCTATTTTTAATTTTTATTTTTAAAATTTTTCTCTTGTGAATGGGTTAGTTTTCCTGACTTCTCTTTCAGTTGATTATTGATTAGAATGCAATTGATTTATGGGTGTTAATTTTATATCTTGGTACTTTGTTGAATTTGTTTATGAGTTATAGAGGTTTTTTAGTGGAGTGTTTTTTGGGGGGATCTTCTAAACAAAGAATCATGTTATTGGCAAATAGGGATAGTTATAGTTTGAGTTCTTATTTTCCTATTCATATCCCTTTAATATTTTTTTTTTTTCCCTGTCTGATTGTTCTGGCTAGGGTTGCATGGACTATGTTGAATAGGAGCGGTGGCAGAGGGCATCCCTGTCTTGTTCCTGTTTTTAGAGGGAATGCTTTCTATTTTTTTCCATTTAGAATGATTTGGGCTTTGGGTTTAGTGTAAATAGCTTTTGCAACGTTGAGTATGGCTGTGTGCAAAGACTCTAGTTTATTTACAGAGCTGGTATGGTAGTTTGAAACTATAACATAAATATAATCAAAAACAGCTAATATCTTTTCAGCATTTTATATTTGCTGTATAATGTGCTAAATCCTTTACATATATGGTTATCTCAGTCCTCACAACCCCTTCTGTTGTAGGAATTACTGATGCTTTACTATTTAGGGGAGGATGTGTACAGGCCACATGCAGGTGGCATAGCTGGTCTTGTCTGACTCCAAATCAAGGGCACCTAATACTTACTGTTTATAAAACCACAGAGAAAGTTAGAAATATCCAAACCTAATGGATACAGAGCATTTGCAAACACTTATAAAGCCGTGTTACAAAATTTCTCAGCTCCAGCTGGCCTGTTTAGACAGAGAAGACAAGGCCAGTGAATAGCATGCAGCCTTCAACAAGCTGGGCAGGAGCCACGGTCTCTCTTCTGCCAGCATTCTGTAGAACAAGAGTCACATTTGTAACTCCAGAGCAGTCTCTCCCTTAAATACGCAGCTTCTATACAGAGGGCACTTTACTCTGCCTCTGATTTTCTTTCCATCTCCTGAGTACTTTGAAATGGTGAACTTTATTTCATTAATTTGAATTTTTCACAAAAGCAAGAAAAGCAACAGAATGAATACAGTTTCCACCTCCCACACATGGGAACACCATGTTTGGTGCAATTTACTATCATCATCATCATCGCCTTCACCACCAATATTCAT
Organism: Sciurus vulgaris; assembly: GCF_902686455.1. Taxonomy (NCBI): domain Eukaryota; kingdom Metazoa; phylum Chordata; class Mammalia; order Rodentia; family Sciuridae; genus Sciurus; species Sciurus vulgaris. The sequence continues at coordinate 132,662,065 of NC_136470.1, forward strand.
AGACAGGCTCACCCAATGCTTAAAGTATTGTCTATGAGCCCTTGGACTAAAAAGGGAACATCTGTGGTCTCTTCTCAGGTTAGACTGCTGGGTGCTGGGTGCTGAGCAGGGACCTTGCTGGTCTGGAAATCTCTGTGTAATATACTTGCCCAGTGGACTATGTTTATGTTAGTTCTTTAAAAATATTAAAAATGAAATGATAAGAAATTGATATCTTAAGTCAAGTGATAATCAGTTGTCCTCCTCTAAAAATTCTATTTCTTATTTTTAACTCTAACACTGAGATGAAGACACTTTTAAGAGGTGGTTCTTCAAATACTTGAAGACAATAATGCCACCCATTATCTGTCCTAAATCTTGATTTCTCTGTGCTAAGTATCTCTGTGCCAGCTCCTTTTCAAATTAAGTCCTGCCCAGATGCTGTCTCATGCTGATGGCTGTTCTTGAAGATATTCTCAATGTCTCAACTGAATTTGAAATGAGACTCCAAGAACTAAACATGATATTCCAACCATGTTTCCACAGTGCTGTGTGCTGGTCTACTAACATGGATTATGTTGATACAAATTTCCTTGGCACTCGAGCTTCCTGGCTCTACTGAGCATGGAGCTGGCTGGTTGATTATTTGTATGTCAATTTATTTTGCAAGAAAATTTTCAGTATGCTATTTAATTTGCTTCTTTTCATTGAAGGTCATAACATGTTGTAAAAGGAACATTGGACTTGAAGTCAGAAAATCCAGATTGAATCATTTGCAGCAACATTCATGCATGAATATGATTACACAAATGGTATGAATCTGCATTGTGCACAACCTTAGAAACAAAAAGTTGCACCCCATTTGTGTACAATGAATCAAAATGCAGTCTGTAAAAATAAAAAATAATAAAATAATAAAATCAATTAAAAATGCCAAATTTTTAGCTGAGCATCAGTTTAAGAAGAAGAAGAAAAAAAGAATCTCTTACAGTTTAATTTATTTTTTTCCATCTTTTACTTGGTCTTCATAAGAATTAAAGGTGAGGTACTTAAAAAAAGAATTTGAAAATACTTGTGTGGTTATTAACTACAGGCATACCTTAGAGATACTGCAAGTACGGTTCCAGATACCACAATTAGGAAAATACAATGAGTCACACTAACTTTTGGTTTTCCAGTGTGCATAAATGTTGTGTTTAAACCCCACTGTAGTCTGGTGTCAATAGTGTTATGTCTAACACACACACACACAATGTACATACCTTACCTAAGAACACTTTAAGGCTAAAAATCCCTCAGAATCGTCAGGAACTGATACTCTTTCTGCTGGTGGAGGGTCTTGCTTGGATACTGATAGCTGCAAACTGAGGGTGGTGGTTGCTGAAGGTGGGAGTGGCTGTGGCAGTCTATTAAGATGAGACGAAGTTTGCTGTATTAGTTGACTCTTCCGTTCACTAAAGCTTCCTCTGTGGCAGCAACGTTGTTCAATGGCACTTTATGCACTGTAGAGTTTCTTTCAAAATTGGAGTCAGTTCTCTTAACCGCTGCTGTGCTTTATCAACTAAATTTATGTAACATTTTAAAGTCTTTGTCATCATTCCAAAGAAGTTCAGAGCATCTTCACCAGGAGCAATGTCCATCACAAGAAACCAATCTCGTGGTTCAGTGACAAGAACGAATTCTCCATCCTTTAAAATGTCATCATGCGCTTGTGATCCGCACTCAGTCCTCAGGTTCCGATTCGAGTTCTCTTGCTATTTCCACTATAGCTGCCATTACTTCCTTCCCTAAAGTCTTGAATCTCTCAAAGTCATCCATGAGAGTTGGGATCCATGTCTTCCAATCTTTTGTTAATACTGATATTTTGATGTCCTCCCACAAATCATGAACGTTCTTAGTGCTACCCAGAATGGTAAATTCTTTCCAGAAGATTTTCAATTCACTTTGATCAGATCCAATGGAGAAATCACTGATTTCTAAAAAATAAAATATATTTCTTAAGTCATATAGACTTGGAAGTTGAAATTTCTCCTTGATCCATGGGCTGCCCAATGGATATTGTCCTAGCAGGTATGAAAACATATTAATCTCATTGGAGCTTAATCTTCATTAGAGATGTTGAGTCACCAGTTGCTTCATTATTGACTGGTAATGTTTTGGAAAAAAGTTTTTTCTTTCCTTTTCTTTTTTGTCCTGAGCATTGAGCTTAAATATTCCAACAACCATGTTGCAAACTGATATCCTTTGTTGTTCTGTTCATGAAATACAGGCAGAGTAGATTTAGTATAACGCAGAAGGACCTAGGATTTTCAGAGTGGTAAATGAGCATTGGCTTCAACTTCAAGTCACCAGCTGCACTAGTACCTAACAACAGAGTCAGCCTGTCTTTGAAAGCTTTGAAACCAGGTGCTGACTTGTCCTCTCTAGCTATGATGGCCTCTTCTTCCAATATGAGACTGTTTCCTCTGCATTGAATTTGTTTTTGTTTAATGTGTGCACTTTTATCAATTATCTTAGCTAGATCTTTCAGGTGATATGCTGCAGCTTCTATGTTAGAACTGATTGCCTTTTTTTTTTTTTTTTTTTTTGTACACAGACGGGGTACAACTTTTCATTTCTATGGTTGTACACAATGTAGATTCCACACCATTTGTGTAATCATACATATACATTGAGTAATGCTGTCTGTTTCATTCTCCTATTTTTCTGTCCCCTACCCCTCCAACCCCATTTTCCTCTACACCATCCAAAGTTCCTTCATACACAATGGAATATTACTCAGCCATAAAGAAAAATAAAATTATGGCATTTGCTGGTAAATGGATGAAGTTGGAAAGTATCATGCTAAGTGAAAGAGGCCAAGCCCAAAACACCAAAGGCCAAACGTTTTCTCTGATTGCTTCATGTTTTAGTCAACTAGTTTTGATCAGGAAGCAGAAAGAGAGAGAGAGAGAGAGAGAGAGAGAGAGAGAGAGAGAGAGAGAGAGAGAGAGAGAGAGAGAGAGAGAGATCTCCACTTGCCAGATACAAATATATACCCAAAGCCACACCCCAATTCCCACCTCCTCCAGCCACATCCTACCACTTCAATTACCACTCGGTTAATCCCTATCAGGGAATTAAGTCACTGATTGGCTTAAGACTCTTATAGCCCAGTCATTTCTCCTCTGAACCTTCTTGTATCGTCTCACATGGGAGCTTTTGGGGGACACCTCACATCTAACCACAACACATCACTTTGATCTTTTGTGCTATAGAGATGACTTCTTTCCTTAAACCTCAAGAACTGAGACCTCCGTTAGCTTCAGCATTTCCCTCCATGGCTTTATCCCCCCTCTCAGCCATCACAGAGCTGCAGAGAGTGAGGGCCTTGCTCTGGGTTAGGCCTTAGTTTAAGGGGCTGCTGTGGCTGATTTGATCTTCTCTCCAGGCCACTAAACTCTCTCCACATCAGCCATAGGGCTGTTTTGCGTTCTTCTCAGTCATGTGTTCACTGGAGCCTCCTTTTTATTTCCTTCAAGAACTTTTCCTTCACGTTCACAGCTGGCTAACTGGCTGGCCCAACAGGTCTGAACTGGGGGCTCTCTTTCTGCTAATACTGGCATCTTGGGACTGCACGGCAACTTGACTAATGGCAAGGAGAGTCTTCTTTTCCTCCTGGTCACTGCCGATGTGGCCCAGGAGTCACTGTGGATGGGCAGCTCATCTGGCTCAGGGAAAGTGTTCTCCAGCCAGCATGTACATTTCAGTGGAGGCCAAAGTTACAGCCTGGGTTTTGAACTCAGACCGCCTGGATTCAAACATCCACTTCTCCACTCCACAACAGTAAGGTGACTTCTGGGAAGTCACCAAGTTTCCTTTTACCTCAGTATGTCGCTACTAGGCACTAGGAGAGTCATAACGTGATCCTGCCTTCTGGCCAGCGCTGACTTCCTGGACTTGCCAGCTGGTTAGCCATAGCCCTGGGGCTTGGGTTAGTGTGCCGCCATAGCTATTCTGAGGTTTTAGTGGCACTGGGACAGGAGCACTGCAGTTTTAGTTTGCACTGACCTCAGGAAGCTATACATCCTCTCCTGCTTCTGGATAGTACCGCAACCCTCTTTCAACAGCCTCCGCGTCCGTAAGGAAGGTGATGCAACCTGCCCTCCTCAATAAGCAAGCTTGTTCCCACACAAGCCTGGGATTGATCCATTTCCTTTCATTACTGGTGAAGCACCTGCCCCTCTCAGACTTCAACTTCTCTTTCCTGGCGGGACTGGTACAGGACGTGTGCACTTGATGCTGAGGTGCTTTCCACCCACGAGGACGCTTTGGGGAGTTATCTAAAAAGATGTCCCCTGGGGCCTCTTTGGCTGCCTAGCAAGCTGTTCGTCTGGTTTAGCAAACCACAGGACTTGAAAGAAGTGTGACTTCCTTGGGTTCACTGATGGGGTAGGTTGACCCTTCTTGGAATTCTGTTCCACATGCTAAGTGTGTGGGGAGGCGAGATGTGACAACTGTCCGTAGGTTTTCCGTCCACCTATGAAGAATGTGCTGCTCTCTGGTCCCATATGTCTTCGGTAGTCCTTGTCCCGGTCTAAGCCTCTCTTGGTTTCATTGTCTTCCTCCTCCCCACGAGACTCCTGAGGTATTAGAATGCAGCCTCGACTGTCATTTCTTTGTTTGACACCTAAAACTTTGATGGAACGGTTGTTGAAAGGAAATGAAGTAAAACGTCAGTTTCCCCTTTATTCAGTGACTTTGGCAACTATAAATTTCAGCCGCAATTACAAGTTTTTCAGGTAAGTTATATAAAAACCTTCCCCAACTAAAACTTAATGAAGCCCCAAGCAAATAACGTCAGTGCTTCATTACCTTGAAGCGATGTTTCTAATTGGTTTCTACCTGTGAGCTTTATTTTCCCATTGTGATTTAGTTAATGTTTTAACCGAAGAGGAAGCAAGTCTCTCTCTCTTTCCCTTTCTCTCTTTTGTGGTGCCGGGGATCAAACGCTAGGCCTTGTGCGTGCTAGCCTGGTGTTGAGGCACTGAGCTAGTCTCAGTCCCTTGACTAATTAAATTAATATCTTAGTATGAGATAAAGTGAATCACTCTCAGCATAAAGACTTTTTCGACGGCATTTGACAATAACTACTGATAATTAGCAAACTCAAATGTGTCAGGCAGTAGGACCCTGGATGGAATATTTTTCCCCTTTTCTTCATTTGAGTTTATTTTTCCTGGAATATGGCACTTACATATTAAATAAGAGTTTCTCTTGAAAGACATAATGTGATTGAGGCCATTCTCTTTATAGGAATTATTTTCCATATTAAGAAATTATGTCTATATAATATAATAGATGACACATTCATACAATAATATATGTGTAATTACATGTAGTATATACTTATAGTTTAATTACTACATTTTATGATATAATTATAAAAATAGTGTTCTGTATTACTTATGTGACCACATGTGTTTATAACTGCACATATAGCTTTAAAATTGATAGGACTAAAGTTCAAACTCATTAATTAAAATTCTGTGAATGTAGCAGAAATTTAAAGAGGAAGTAGTAATAGTAATATTACACCTATCTGCTCGGAGTAAGAAGTACACAAGAATAATTCCCTACTTGGTTTTTCAGGTCAGATCACGGGTGTGCCGGAGCCAGCTCCTAAGGCTCCCAAGAGTCAGTTGGGAACGTCTCTTCTCAATACTGCAGTCAGCGATACTGCACTGGTACGTTGAACTCAGTCATCATGTATACCAAGGTCATTGCCAACCATGTCAGACCAAGGCTTTTTATTACCCAGTAACTAAACATTTCCCAGCATCCACTAGCACTGGACCATGGTAACCCTGATTCTACAAGTCAATGAAGATATTAAAAGTAGAGAGAATTATAGAACAAAATCCTTCATGAACATAAATATACATGCTATCAACTAATACAACTCAGAAAAAAACGAACAAAAGTGTTACAATTGAGTGGAATAAAGAAATATACATGTTGAGCAATCCCAAATCAACAAATCTTGTTTATTTGGGATAGCTGGGTCAAATGGTGGGTCCATTCCAAGTTTTCTGAGGAATCTCCATACTGCTTTCCAGAGTGGCTGCACTGATTTGCAACTCCACCAGCAATGTATGAGTGTGCCTTTTCCCCCACATCCTCTCCAACATTTATTATTGCTTGTGTTCTTGATAATCGCCATTCTAATTGGAGTTAGATGAAATCTTAGGGTGGTTTTAATTTGCATTTCTCTAATTACTAGAGATGATGAGCACTTTTTCATATATTTGTTGATCACCTGTATCTCTTCTTCTGTGAAGTGTCTGCCCAGTTCCTTAACCCATTTATTGATTGGGTTCTTTGTATTTTTGGTGTAAAGTTTTTCAAGTTCTTTATAAACTTTGGAGATGAGTGCTCTGTCTGAAGTGGGTGCAGAAAAGATTTTCTCCCACTTGGTAGGCTCTATTTTCACATTATTAATTGTATCTTTTGCTGAGAAAAAGCTTCTTAGTTTTAATAAGTGAATTTAACATGATCATAGTAGGCAAGTCAATGGGCAAAAATCAATTGCATTAATCCATATAGAAGAATTCCAAACAAAAATCCCAGCAATGCTTTTGTTTCTGTTTGTAGAAAAGGAGTAGAGGGTAGTAGCCAGAAGTTATTGGTTTTGCAATGTCTTTTTGTAGTGTTTAGTATTTTAGAATATTCACATGCTGTACTTAGATAAATAAAAATTAATTTTAAAGCAATTCTCATGACCCCTCAGTGTTCCTGCTGTATAACAAGCAGGACAGTCTAAATAAATGATCAAAATGCAAATTTGAGGAATGTCAACATTTAAGTGATTGGGACAGGATGAGCTCTAATATAGCCCCAGAATGAGCGGCAAGAAACGGGAAATAAATTCCAGAGGACGGCTTGTCTGGAAACAAGTGTCAGTTGGTTTTCCAGTACTGTAACAAATAGCTAAGATAAATCAATTTGCAAAGCGAAAGATTTATTTGGGTTCACAGTTTTTGTGGTTTCAATCCATGACCAATTGGCACCATGGTTTTGGGCCTGCACATCATGCTGGGAATGTGTGGCAGTGCAAAACCCTCTACCTCAAGGCCAGGGAGCACCGTCCCCTTCGAGGGATGCTCTCCATAACCCTGCATGAAGGGACGCTGTCCATCAGGCCTCCCATCTCTTAAAGTTCCCACCACTACCCATTGCAGCACTCTGGGAACAAGTCACTAACACCTCGGCCTTTGGGGCATTCAGATCCAGACTGCAGCACAGTGACAGAGTTCAGGAAGAGGCTGTCAACCATGCCAAATGCCGTAGGGAAGTCAGGTGAGGTCAGCTTTGAGAGGATCTCTTGGTGAAAAGAAGGAAATGGTAGAAATGCAAGGGGAAGCCCAGAGAACGGGTGGCGTGCAGGAGATAAGAGGAGAAAGTTAAGCAAATTTCAGAAGCTTAGGCATGAAATAACATCACGAGTGTCAAACACAGAGGTGGAAAAGTGATTTAGGAAAAAAGAGAGTTCAGAGCATGCTTAATTGATTGACCTAAGGAATTTTACAAAGTATAGAAATTTGGGGCACAGTCCATAGGCAAGAGTCCTATAGTTTTCTGGAAGACAGAAGCTTCCACTTTTTCCTGTCCAGGTCAAACACAGGATTCTGTATGTGAATGTCCCAGCACCACAGAAGGCAGCAGAGAATGCCCTCGGGCTTCCTCATGGGTCTGTTTACCTCTGGATCAATGAGGGGGAATAGGCGATGGATCCCTGTACCTGGCTACTTGCGCCTTGTGTACCCCTTCTTGCCTTGGGTGGTCCATACTGATACCTTCATATTTTTGATCCCGTGTATTTCTAGAATGATCTAGGCCCTTGCCTTTTGAGCTTTTACTCTGCAGTTTGAAATTCCTACCACCGGGAGGGGAATTATGGAGGAATGAAATGGTAATGCTTGTCTGACAAGCACTGCTATCTTCTCTCTCTCTCTTTTTTAATAAAAAGCAAGTACTAACCTTCATGTGGACACATTCAGGTGTCATGTATTTTATTTCACCGAGTCTTTATCTCTTTTGCTTCCCTTAGGATGGCGTCTGTGTAGTTCTGATGCAGGATGGCGAGTTTATTTGAAACAATCTCATTAAAAGCAACCATATCTAAGAATCACCTTGAATATTTATATTAGTTTAATAATGAGATATAATTGAACAATAGGATCATAAATTAAAGACTATTTTATAGGTACTATAAATAATGAAAATCACCTTTTAAATGCTGTGCTAGATTGTGAAGAAGTGTCGACAAGAATCAGAGTCTCTTTTAACATCCCTTGACTGTGAATTTAGCTGAGGGACTTGATCCGGCCAGTGGGACGTTAAGAAGCATGAGGCAAATAGAAGCTTGAGAAGTGCGTGTGCATAAAGGAATGTTCTTTTGCTGCTTTTGGCCCACTTGCTATATGAAAAAGCTAGTTAAAGAGTAAGTCCAGAGGGAGGCGACTGTCTTAAAAAAAATAATAATAATGGATTGGTGAGTGTGACTTTCCATTCACTGGAGTTGACCAGAGTTGACCAAATTTGATGTATGGAAACCCCAGACAGTTTTAGTTTTTAAGGGAGTTGTGCAAGCATAGACTAAAAAAGACTTGAGACAGTTGGAAATGAAAAGAGACCTATGTTTCCAATTTTTAATAGGTAGAAAGAAGGCTGCCAAATGTACTCAGCTAAAAGCATGGTAATTTCATTTAGAAAATAGCAAATGTCACAGAAGGCACAGACAAATCACAGAGAGCAGAGTAGACAGTGGACTAGCTGTCCACTTTCAGGGAGCAGAGCTTTCTCTGTTCCCAGAGCAAGGAGAGCTGGAAGCATGTGCCCATCTTAATTCTAGAGTTCTATGGACTAGTGACTTCTGTATGGATTCCATTTTTTGGTTGTGGTTATTTTGACTTGAGCTCACTATTGAATGCAGAGTGGGTCTTTGTAGCCATGTATAAATCCTTGTATCCTCATTGGCATTCACAAAAGATGCTGATTACATAATACTGGTTTTGTACCAGATGCTGTAATTGAAATAGACTTTTGGAAATCTCCTAAGAGGGCTGGGGAATGTAATTGTGATCACAGGATAGATGGTGATCAACTGGGGAGGGAAGAGGCATAATACTTTGCAATGACCCCCATAAGGAAATTGAGTCCATTTGTTTACATCTTGACTCTAAGTTAAGCTATAGGACTTGCTTTGCCTTAATATAAGTTTGCACATTTGAACTTGCTTCGTGTGTAAATGCTTTGGCTGGTCTCCTAGATGATGAAAGATATGTGACTGTTGTCCTTGTTGCCCCAGCTAACATCCACCTATGTGAATGAAGTCTTCTGCAAAGAGTTGGTCCCTGGCCAATCTGTTAATTGACTGTGTGTACATGAAGGAGTAGATCCTGGCCAGGAGAATTTGTGTTTGTTTAGCATCAGAGTCCTGAGCTAAATACAATAATTATTTTAAGTTACTAAATTTTAGTATGGGTTAATATAGAGAAAAAATGTACAAGTAGTTTTTGAAAAATAAACTTTATTTAGGTAATTTCAGGGCAAGTTGTTTAATTTTGCTGAGGTCTGGCTGGCAAAACTTAATGACAGTAATCTCTGCCATAGTCTTTCAGGGTGACTCTTAGGGCCAGAGTTCAAAATACATGTAATCCTAGAATAAACATGAAAAATAAATTCAACTTTGTTGGCTTAATAGTAGAAAGAGCTAGAGGGGCTAGATCTGAGAATGTTTTTTAGGTCTTGTGCTATAATATCATGATTATAAAATGCATTATACAATAGAATTCTCAGGATCAGACCTCTGAGGCACTGAATTCTAAGGGCATGAGAATTATTGACTGGGGCTAAGGATATAGCTCAGTTGGTAGAGTGTTTGCCTTGAAAGCACAAGGCCCTGGGTTCAATTCCCAGCACCACAGGAAAAAAAAAAAAAAAAAAAGAATTATTGACTTCTCTAAAAAACATCAAATTAACAAATTTGAGTACAAAGTCTCTTAGAGGAGAACAACTAGTTCTACTTTGTTTTACATGTTTATCTACACATATATACAAATTATAAAATTTTATATTGCTACCTACTATAAAGATTATGCACATTTATCTGAATCCCCAAAATATGAATTTATATATAAAAATTTCATTTATATATATTTATACATATTCATTATAGAAAATTAGAAAAGAGAAAGGAAAAAAGTTATATATACTCCCTCTACTAAGAATTTATCATTATTTTGTTCAAGTTCCTTCTAGACACACATTACTGATCTTATAATATGCTTATATCCTGCTCTGCTTTTCTGTTTTTGTTTTTGTTTTTTTTTTCTTTTTCTGATACTGGGGATTGACTCGAGGTGGTCTACCCAAGTTACATCCCAGCCTTTTCTACTTTTTATATTGAGACAGGGTCTTGCCAAGTTACCCACGGTGGCCTTGAACTTGTGGTCCTTCTGCCTCAGCCTCCCAAATGACTGGAATCATAGGCATACCCAGTGTTTTCACCGCATGAACTATCTTAGGAGGTTCATGTCATTAAAATTCTTGGACTATTTATTTTGTGTTTTTGTTAGTTTTAACATCCTTTAGCATGATAATTTGGAGGTATCTCATGCTTTTATGTTTTGTGTTTTAACTTCCGGTTATTTGAAGTTTACTAGATAGATTATAGACTGCTATTTAATATAAAGATTATGCACAATTATCAATCTGCATCTGAAATATGAATATGAAATGTCAATAAATCTTTGCAATTTACTCCCTAAAAGTCGTACCTGTAGCTCTTGAGCACCTGGTTTCTCCGTCCTTCATTTGCATTTCATCATTGGAAAGAAAAACATCTCCATGTCATCAATGAAAAGGGCAATTCCATCACTTGTTTTTCTTTTCTTTTTGCCTCTGTTTGTGTTTTCGAAAACGTGTCCTTATGTTTATTGGTTATTTTTATTCCATCTTTGATGGTTGTTTGAATTTTTTTCATAGTCCTTGTGCATTATTATTGGGAACTTGATGTTTTTCCTCTCATTTATATGGACTTTTTATTAAAATGAGAAGATTATTTCTTATTCATATTTGTAGTACATATTTTCCTCCAGTTTGCTTTTAAATATTTAACATTATGATTTGTTTTGAGGTATGGAAGTTACAGATAGTGGAATTTAGCAGTATATAACTTTGTGGCTTCCCTGATTTGAAAAATCTTTTCAATTTAGAGTCTGAGTATGGGTGTTGTTTGTTCTTTTATCTTTGTTCCATGATTCAGTATCTCCTTCATTATGCTTCCTTTGGGTTTAATCTGTTCTTTTACTAGTTTGTTGGTTTTAGTTAATGTCTATTAACTCACTACTTTTCCTCTTGTCTTTAATTAGTATTCATAGTCATACACCTTTCTTTAAATGCTGGATGAAACAAATAATTTTGACATGTAATGATTTATTATATATTGATGCCTAAATTTTACATTGTATCTTCTTATTCTTGAATTATTTACATTTTTTCCTGCATATACATGTAAAAGTATTTAACTTTAATAATTTCCAATTTAGTCTCAATTTCTCCAACAACCAAGATCTCAGTGACACTGAGTCCCTAAAATTTGTTGGGACTTAATTCTGTGCTCTATATAAAATCAATTTTATGTAAACAATATTTGTTTGAAAACAATGTGTGCTACGTAATTATTGGGTAAAAAGTTCTACATAAGTGCACAATATCAGTCTTGTTAATTTTATTCAAATTATAAATAACTAAGATTATGTCTCATGTCTAGTAACAATTTGGAGGTGTGAATAAAGTTCACATTTTGATGATGGTTTTGCCAGTCTCTAACTTTTTAGCATTGATCTCTGCATCTGGAGGTTGATACTGTTACCCAGTCTCAAGTATTTTGTTATAGCACCACAGTAGATTAAGATAATATATATATTTTCCTAATTAATAATACATTTCTTTTTAAATAAAACAAAAATTTTACTAGCAAAATTTCAAACTGTCTGAAATACCAGTAATTCATATGGAATGAACCATTTTGTTCCTATTCTCAATTAGCTTAGTGTGAGTTTTTACAAAGACAAAGGACTTCAGTGATCGTGGTTATAGAACACTGGTTTTTGCTTCTTTGCTGTTTGAATACTGAATCTCTGATGTGACCTGGGGACTCATGACTAGACTATAAAAGCAAATTTGCTGATTCAGATGATTTGAGGAAAATATTAGCACAGGTTATGGCAATATGAGAAAATGTAATTTTCAGCTAAACATAATGAAAAGAGACTCACAATGAGCAAACTTGCTCCAAGCATTAATGCTTTGATTTTAACATCAAGATCAAATGGAAACTGGATTTTAAATGTATCAGCATCTCTTAACAATCCTTTCACAAATCCAGGGCAATGTTTTGAAATATTTCCAATAACAATTTCATCATCCACAGACAATAACTAAAAGGAAAAAATATGTCATTAAGAGAAAAATATCTGAAATGCAAAGGTATTCTCTTGTACCTATTTTAATTACTATGAACCTTAGGAATTATAATAATACTGATTTTATCCCACCATTAAAATATTGTGCAACATGGGCACAAACGTGCCTGGGGAAAAATCCGTAGACAATTTCTGCCTAAGATCAACTTTATAAATTATATATAACTGATAAAACATACGTGCGCACCTACCTCCCCCACACCAACACATATGCTTAATTTATTTGCTTAAATTTGATATGAAAATCACTTTAATTACAAAATGAAAAGCAGTAGCTTCTCAGCTCTTTCACAGTTAGCTCAGCACTTCTATCAGTGATCTCAATTATCTAGATTCCTCCATCTTTTCCTCACCCTACCTTAAACCGTCTAGATGCCCTGGAGCATCACTTCTTACACAAAACAGACTCCCTTCCTTCTTCATAAGAGATACTCAGGCAAATATAAAAGAACAAACCTGGGGAAAATCCTCCGCTTCTTGTAATAGTGTCATACAGGGAGAGGCGTGGTGATGTGATGGAATCCAATGAGAGGTGGGTAATAAGCAGACTAACCAAATGCGGGGATGACTTTAGAGCAGGGACTTAGGGATAGCATCATTTAAGCGGAGGCTTGGAGGACTAGAAGGAATTAAGAGAGCATCCCAGAGAGAGACAACAGCATGTTGGGAATTGGGCAGGAGTGGAGCCGAGTGAGGGAGCTAGTTGCAGGAATGGACAGGCAAGAGAGGTCTGCAGGGCGAGGTCACGCACACCCTGGGAGTAGCGTTAAGGAAATTGGGGAAAGAGAAGTATGGAAGAGCTTTTACTAACTGTATCCAGACTTCTGCACTCTAATTAAACAAGGATATTTTGAATTAGTAATTCATTTGAGAAGAAAATAGTACGTCTAATAACAATGTAAATAATGTTTTATTTTTTAAATCACATAAATTATTTTAATATTAGAAAATAATCAAATAATTACTAATTTGACAATGATAATCTTAAAAAATTATGAATTACTCACCTTAAAATTTAGATCCCTGAGACAACCAGAAACCAAACATGGTCCTCTTATTTTCATTACATCTTCCTTATTCTGATTTTTTATTTGAAACTTTGGCCAAATAGTTTGAAAATTTTGGTAAATATAGCCAATTGTTTGGCCAGGTGGAGCTTCAACTATTAGCTAAAAAAGATTGAAAGACATAATATTAATCCCATGAGATGCTAGATTTGCAAGTGACACTATACTTAGTTATTTGTCATCTGCTAACCACACTTTATGTGTACGAAACTTTTGTGGTTAAGGAAGCTTATATTGGGGAATGGACATAGAATTGAGAAGACCCAGGATTTAGATGTTGATTCTACTGCTTACTAGTTGTGTGAAATGTGGACAAGTGACTACATCTTTGAAATTCACTTTCCATTTGCAAAAGAGGCACGATAACACTCTCCTTCTTTAGGTACTTATGAGGATCATTTTTAAAATTGCCACCACTCCCATGAGATAAACCTAAATTCCAATAACAACAAAAACTGCTTATTTACCCAGTATCTCAGGTACTTCTGTACATTTTTGACAATGCAAGTATGCATTCATTAGAATTCTATGTCCCCATTGTTATGCAAAGCCCTGTTCATCAGAATACATTAGATACTGTTGAATATACTATGGTATATCCATACGACAGGTCATTCTGTAGACATTTAAAGAATTGAAGAAGCCCCATAGAAACTGACAGTCTTCAAGTTATATTGTTACTTGGTAGAACAAAATTGTAAATAATTTTTTACCATATTATCGTAAGAATACAGCATAAATATAAATATATTACACAAATATTCATAGAGTAACTGAAAGAATACATAAAGAAATACTAGTTGCATCTAAAGAAAGAGATAGAAGGCCTAGGAAGAAGTATTTGAGAGATGTTGTTTCTCTTAAATAAACTTCCATTTCCTTCCTCCCTGCCTTCCCTTTTCTGATTGTATTTGTACCATATACCAGTATTAATCATTAAAAAAAAAAATGATACCTCCTAAGTCAAGATGGTGGCACTCTCCCTAAGTCTCCCACAAAAAAGGACAGAGCAAACAAGATCAGGAAACAAAATGAGACCACAAATTCTTTATAAATGTAAATGGGAAAACACAACATCAAATTACAAAGTGCAAGCAGATGTAATGAAACAAAAGAAGCAGGCTATTCCCCAAATCCAGTAAATCCAGAGATTGCTAATAAGTATTCATTAGTCCAAGTAAAAGTTCAAACCATTAGTCTGAGAAATAGCTGAAAATGGGATAGAACTACCTTGCTCCTGCTTTGCTGCCTGCTGTGAGAAGTGTGACTGGTGATATCACTGCACAGTCATAAAAATTCTTTAAATCATCTTTCAAAGCTCCCTTCCATGACAAAACCTTACTTGTACTGACAAGAAATGTTTAGAGCAACTTCAACTGAATTGAGCAAGACAGGGAGATCTGGGGTGAAAGAAAGAAGTTCAAGTAAAGGTGGAGGAGATCAACAGAGAAGACAGATTCAGAAAGAACTAAAGTGCTATACATCTAATATCTTGCAGTAAACTAGAAAAGTAATCACAGAGCTGCACCCTTCTATGGGACCACCATAAAAATGCAAATTGTTCTATAAGCAAATAGGAATGCTTGAGAGATGTGCTAGAAATTATTGTTGAGCCGATACTGATGTGGACATCCAGTGTCATAATAAAAAGAATGACAACCAAACAATGCTCTTACAGAGAGGGAGCTTGCCCTGGAGCCTGCCCTGGAGAAATGGACACTCTGCAGGCCTGTAATCCCAGTAACCAGGAGGGGAGGCAGGAGCATGGCGAATCTGTGGCCAGCCTCAGCAACTTAGCAAGACAGTGTCAGAAAATTTTAAAAAATGAAAAGGACAGGAGATGTGGCTCAGTGGTAGAGTGCCCATGGGTTCAATCCCTAGTACTCAGAAGAAAGAATCAGAAAGAAAGAGAGAGAGAAAGAGAGAAAGAGAGAGAGAGAGAGAGAGAGAGAGAGAGAGAGAGAGAGAGAGAGAGAGAGAGAACACGGACAAGACAGAGTGGGAGAAGGGAGGAAAGGAAGGGAGAGAACCCCTACTTAATGTTCAATTCAAAATAAAATAAAAATTTTAAAACGTAATAGAATATGTGAAAAATCAGTATAAATAAGAATCAGAAACCTGGCATGTGTTAACAAGGAGATGAGACAGAAATTGAAGATCTTATGAGAGTTGGCAGAGCTCAGAAGAAATTAGGAAAAAAAATAGTTCAGAATTGAAAATTTAGAATGAGCATTGTGTAGATACACTACAGACATTATTGTAATGATATAGGAAATGGGAATAAAAGGTCCAGCACATGTATAATAAGAGCCCCCAAAGAAGATAATGTGATAAAATGAGATAAATACTAAAAACTATAAATCAATCTGAAACTTCTTTAAATAAAAGGGGAAAAAAAAGTAATTCTATCAATTGAAAGGACTGCTTTGAAGAAACCTTAAATACTTAACAGTAAGACCTGCCTTAACCACTAAGAGAATGCAAAGACAAAGACAAAACTTCCTTTGGAAAGGTAGTCAAAACCATCCAAGCCACTAGGAAGGCGTCTAACAAGTGTTTCCTTGTCCTACGATGGGTTAGCATGTTAAATACTCAAGGAATGAACATCTCAAACAAGGAATTTATGTCCAGCAAAATGGACTTGGACATGCAAAAGCCCTCTAATTGCTGTTAAACAAGGGAATCTGGGAATATTGTTACTCTGAGCCCTTTCTGGAAAATCAATCTAGAAGTGGAAAGTACAGAAAAAAAAAATTCATTGGTGGGTTTTGACAATTAATGAGGGATATAAAACGAACAGAAGATTATACAGCGACTATATGCAGTAGTAATGCACAATAGTGTAGCTATCCAAAATGTGTAGATAAATGTTAAGGAAAATGGTGGCATAAGAATATGGAATGATTACATGTGGTAGCAATAGAGAGGAGTGGAGTTCCATTTTTGCAGGTGATTCTGAAGACAGAAAACTACAGTATCTGGAACAAAAATATTTAATGGATGGGCTCAGTAATGTAAATGAGTGAAATTTAGGATAGATTAATCAGTATTATGCAATTGAATAAACAAAAGATAGAAAAAGTGAGCAATGATTCAGCAAATCATCGAAAAATATAAAACCATTTGACGTCTGTAACTAGAGCCAAGAAGGAGAGAAAAGAATGGGGAGAACAAATACATTTGAAAAAATAATAACGGAATTCTAAATTTGGTTAAAATTCCCACATTTGCAGATTCCGGAAGGTCATCAAATTCCAAACAGGGTGAAGACAAGGAAAATCACCACTTGGCACATCATAATCAAACGACTGAAAATCAAATCATGGCAAAAAATCAAGGCTTCCTGACACTGATCAACAAAGAAATGAAACCACCTTCCAACAGTCACATGAGTGGTCTGTCTTGGAAGATCTTCAAACCTCAGCCCAACACTAGAATAGCTGCAGCCCAGTCTGCCTCTTCATCATGTCCTGATAAGAACCTCTGAGCCAAGAACAGGTAGCACTCTGTAAATTTTGACTGAAAGCAGGTACAGTGTGGCTGCAAGAGGTGGGGCATTGGGGTGCCTGGCTTTGAAGTGTGTATTCTGTATCTGGTGAGTGGAGTCTGTAATACAAAGCTGATCTCCCGCCTCTTCCGTTGCACCACAACCTAACTTGACAGTCTGAAAGTTACTCTGCCCGCCCCTTACATTGCAGGAATTTCCTGCCTACGCTACAGCCATTTCCTGCTTTCCACGTTACATCCTAGCTTGTCAGTCTGAACATCCTAGCTAGCTATTGGTTCATCAGTCAGCTTGCAAGGATTCTCCTCCGCTATTGGTTCCTTTCGGCCGGGAGATTCCAATATCTGGGAGAAGCGTCCACGCCATCTTTCTCTTTCCCTTCTTTTCAGCCCTAGAGTGGACACTCCAGTCGTCCGCAGAATAAAGTCTCTTTCGTGAGGTTCTGTGTCTGCAGTGGATTTCTGGGTGCTGTTGTTGGACCACAACTCAGACCGGGCGTGCGGAGCGCCTGCCTGGTTGGATTTAAGAGCTGGAGCCACTGTGGGTCCCGAGCTGAGCTGCATTTTTCCTTACAGAGTCTCTCTCTCTCTCTGCTTCCTGATCATGTGAGCTGCTTCCCTCTGCCACACTCTTCTGCCATGATCAGCCTCAGCTCCAGGACCTAGGAATGGAGCTGCCTTTCTGAGAACTCTGAAACTCTGAGCCCCCACGTGAACTTTTCTTCCTCTAAAATTGTTCTTGTCAGGTCTTTTAGTCACAGCAGTGAAAAAGTTGACTAAAACAGTGTGTGCATAAAACATATTTAATCACACCACAGTGATGGGAGGTCAGTAAAGAGATAGAAAATGAGATTGATCTAAGAGCAATCTTGAATGAATTGACACTGTAAAACATTTCATCCACAAGCAGCATACTCAGTTTCTCAGCTCCACATGGAACATTCCCCGAAGTAGATCTTATGCTGGCCCAGTCAATAATTCAGTCACTTTTGAAAGATTGAAATAATACACAGCATGTGCCCTAACTACAACAAAATTGAATGAGAAGTAAATAATGCGAAGACATAAATACACCTCAAAATTTAGAAATTTACAAATAGACTTCTAAATAATGGTGTCAGTTACCGACTCTCACCTCCCAATGGAGTCTCCTCTCCTTGTTCTGAACCTTTAAGCATCTCTCCTTTACAGTGAACTTGAGGGTAAGCCTTGTCGGTAGAGGGCGCTGGAGGGACATGGCATGAGGCAGAGGGATTCTTTTCCTATCTCTAGCTGGGGTGACTTTGCCCTCCACCCAGCCTCCTCGGCCTTCCTCGCTGTGGCTTAGCTGTCCAGGTGTCTGAGGACATTCACTGGTGTTCTGCCTTTGCAGCATATCAAGCTTGTATATTACCTCTGCAAACTTGTAGCCCTGGCCAGCGATCTCACCAGACCTGGTATTCCTGATGTGGTAGTTACTGTACATTCTAGGACTGCATCCCCTAGACCCCTCCTCCCTCCTATGTCCACCTACTAGCTGCTTCTCACCTGTGTTCCTGAGGTTTGTTTTCCATTCATCTCCCTGCATGGACACAGCGCATCCTAGGGTTCAGACCCTGAGTATCGCTCCAGTTGCCTCTGTCTGCCTGTCTACCAGCTCTGGCTCACCACATCCGCGGAGGGCACGCAGCCACCTGCATGCCCGTCTCTCGCCACAGCTCGCCTGCACCACAGAGACGTGTTTCCCTCATGCTGCTGGACACCAGCTCTGGTCCTGGCAGCTTCTGTACTCTCCAGCTGCTGACTGCTGCATACCTTCTCCCGCCCTGCCCTGCCTTGGGTACTGGCTCTCTCAGCTCAGGTGTGCCCCTTTGCTTTTTCTTTATGACTTCACGATGCTTGCCTACCACATTTTTGTAATTCTTTATTATCAGCTTCCTTTTTTAGGTGACTGTGAGGTTTCTGTGTCCTGTCGGGGAAGACTGTGGACACAACACTTAGATGAAGTGAAAAGTGTAGGAAAATCAGAAAATATTTGAAATGAGTAATAATTAAATAGAGCCTATCAAACTTACCCTTAACCTAATGCTTGCAGAAGGACATAAACAATTCTAAACATTCATATATAGGACATGTACAGTTCTAAATATACACAAATAAATACATACAAATAAATAAATATGGTTTTAAATGCTCATGTGAAAAGCAGAAAAAGATTTAAAACCAGAATTAAAAGTTTTCAATGTCATAAGCCAGGAAAAGTCATAGAAGAAAGGAATCAATAAACATTACAGGAAACAGATCAATGAAAAGAGTGAAGACAAAAACAGAAAATAGATGAGAGGAAAAGATGATTCTTTGAAAAGATCAATACAATTCATAAAGTAAGCATGAGAAAAAGCAATTACAAATTACAAATATCGGAAATGCAAAAGCAGTTATTGTTATGTGTAAACTTTATGCCAATAAATTCAACATCTGAGATCAGCAAAGTATTTGAAAAAAACAAATTATAAAAATGAACTTGAGAATAGAAAAACATATCCATATGTCTCTTAAGGAAATTTTGAATTTAATATGAAAGTCCTTTGCACAGAGACATTTCAAGGGTGAAATGGCTTCACTGTGGAATACAATCAAATATTGAAAAAATGTGTAATCCTAATCCTACACAAGCTTTTCAGAAAAGGAAAGGAATAAAGAATAAATGCAAACCTTTTGTATTCTAAAACCACACAAAGATTTAAAGGAAAACTACAGAATGATATACTATAAATAGAGACCCAAAGGTTTAGCAGATTAAACCCAGAAATACATAAAAGAAGAAACATGTTCAAATCAGATTTATTCCAGAAAGGAATTGACTTTAAAAAAGATTATTTGATATTTCTACCATACTTGAAGAATAAGAGAAAAATCATATATTTAACATATATAGAAAAGTTTGACAACATATAAAACTAAGTACTAATAAAATCAGAAAATGAGAATCAGATGGGGTCTTTCTCAACTGAATAATGGTTATTCTTCAAAAAGTTACAGATAGCATCATACCTAAAGACTGAATCCTTTCCTCTAAAACAGGACAAAATTCAAGGCTATCTTCTCCTCTGCTTCTATTCAACATTATATTACATTTGTTAACTAGCATGAAAAGGCAGTAAATAAGTATATACATTCATCTATTCACATATAAAAATAAAAATATACACAGTTAAAGAAGTAAAACTTTGTGCTTTCATATCACAAAATAGAAAATAAATTTTAAAAACTACAAAGAAAGCTTGAATTTGTAAAGGTCAAAGAGTAAGGGTCAATATACACAGATGCATGTTTTACATACATGAGTAACATCATACGGAAGATTTCAATTAAAAATCCTGTTATAATTGCATCTAAGAAACTTGTAATAACTACATTATCCCTAATAGAATATTTTCAAGACCTAAGCACTTTCAATAACCTTTATTGGGAATTATTAAAGAGGAACTTTTTTTTTTTTTTTTTTTTTTAAAGAGGAACTTTTAAATACAAGGAGAAATACGATCATCAAGCAGAAGTTTCCTTTTCCATTGACTTGTCTGGGCAGATTTTCTGGCAATAAGTTTTCCTATTGCTGAAGCCTCTCTCTCTTCCATTCTTCTACCAACACACATGTGACGTTGTTTAGATAGATAAATAGACAGATGGATAGATGGAAGAAAGCATCACAAATACAATAAAGACACTTGCTGGTAAGTTCCAGCTCACCTTGCCTGCTCCCACCTGCTTGGCGAGGTCACTCCCCAGGTGCCTCCCCTGAGACCCCTAGTGCCGCGTGGTGACTATCTCTAGGACCTGTGAGTATAATTAACTTTGCTTTCCTGTGTCACTTCTGTGCCTTCTTTTGGGGCTGTGCTTGACTGTCCATCTCATGAAACACTACAAAACCATAGTTTGAAGCATGGCAGGAACTATAAAACAGAGAAACTCAAAACTGTCACTTATCTGGATTACAAATGACCACAGTCAAAATAGATGGATACCTAGGTATTTTAGGATTTTAAAAAAATATCAAACACAACCTAAAGATCTTGTAATCTTCCTTGCCTGAGAAAAAGTTTACCGTGTTATTAGTAATTCTAAGCCTGTGGACATGTGGTACAAAAATTTAGTTCTCTTTCTGACGTTTCGTTCCAGATAATTTTTTGTAATCAGAGCCAATGTCTAATTTTTATCATACTGCCTTGCATTGAAGCCCTTGTGAAGGATGTCAAATACATTGTCAATCACATGGGGTAAGAAGCAGTTACTGACCTGTTGTGGGCAGCAGCCACGGCACCAGCCAATGCAGCAACAACAGCTGCATCCTAGACCTTTATGCACAGTAATCACGACTTGACCTGTGTTATCATAAATTGTCATGGTAAACGGCCTGGCCAATCCACAGAGGTACCGTAGGAACCAATTACTTTGCTCTTCTACAAAATAAATTCTATGTCCTTGATTATTCATAACCTCATATGTTTTATTAGCTTTCAAATAACAGAGGACTGTAGAAGGAAACAACATGGTCATTTGTTAGTAATACTGATGGCAGACTTGTGTAAATTACATATTAAATTACTTTGGGCCTATGATAGAACCTGGGGACGTGTTTTTCTAACATGCTCCTGGAAGAGGTTGATGCTGCTGTTCCAGGGACCATACTGGAAGAACCACTGGTTTGGAGAACTAGCTCCTTATACATGGATGCTTAGTCTTCTTGCTATTTTTGTGACTTTTAAAATTATGAGCAACTTCTGTTATTTCTCTCTTTTGTATTCCCCCAACTAGTCTTTACAAATTCTCTCATGAGCTTGGGACTGCAGTATATATATTTTCTTTAAGTATATCCATTCCTCAGGCTTTAGAGCAAAGCCTCTCTCAATGTGGTTAGCACATGCCTTGTTCATGACAAGTATGCAGGGCTGTTTCTGGAGTAAGTGACTTTTCATGAAAATGAAACATCTTAATGCAATGCAGCATGAAAAAAACAAAGAAGTGCTTTTTAAATAACAAACTAGAAAGTCTTTTATGAGTTAAGAAGCACGTAAATACCTATTTTAGTCAGAAAATGTATACAAGAAAGTCATCAATAGTGTTATTACTGTTTAAAATGGAAAATTTTGTTTACATGGGCTGTAGCTTCATCTACATGAAGGAAATAAGTTGGCTTCTTAAAGGATGATTTAATTTCTCAGACTTGGTAGAAATTTAGCTGATTCTGCTTCTACAAGCAGAATTCCTAAATAATCCAGAATCACTCTTTCTGTGAATACCTTTATTTCAGGAATTCAGGATGAAAAAAAAAAAAATTTTTTTGAGAAGGCAGATCTGTGTTTAGCTAAGCTGAAATTGCAGACTAGCACCTTCAGGTACTATCCTGGGGCAAATATATTTTTCCTTTGCCAGGAGAAAACTGCTCTGCACTCACTTCCTCATTTAAGGCCCTTCTGAGGAGTCTTTCTGTCTCCGGCGCCTTGTTTGCTTCAAAAGGGCAATTTAATTTTTAGGGGCTGGTCTAACTACAGCAAGACAATGCACCCTCAAGAATGAATAGATCCATCAATGTGTTTGGGTACATACCTTCCAGATCAAAACGATGGCACACTGTCAATTGATTTAGCTATTGGAGCAAAAATAATCAGACCTAAATGAAAGTGCACACCAACACAAATAAATTAATATTTCTAAGACATTTAAAGGAAGTAATCAATTTTCAGTATCTCTAATTTTCCTGTCACATATCTTCTGCCATATGGCAAGCTAAAATTAAATTTTAAAATTTATTTTAGTGAAAAAAAAAAACAGACAATACAAAAGTCTTAATCTATAAAGGTTTTACTTTTATCTATTATTAATGTACCAAATATTTTGGTCAACGAAAATTTATTTACCAATATTTTGGCAATGTTATTGGAAATCTTTTTGGAATTCAGGGAGAAATATCTATACTGTTAATTTGAAATAAAAATTTTAACATAACTTTTGCCCAAATTCTAAAATATTTTGTGAGTCATATTTATAATAAAGCATGACTGTAATTAAGAATTGAAAATGTAAGCAATCTTTTCAAGAAGGAAGATGCATACAATTTTATTTTCAAAGTATTACAAAATAAAATGTGGTCAGTTATTACAGACATCTGAATTGCCAAAGTTAATTATTCGGAGACAGTATCACAGGAAATTGAGTCCAAACTGAGAGCAAAACAAACTAATTCAATCTCAATCTGGTACAGAATGAGAGACAATGTCATAATATTGTCCATATTTCACATTTACATACCAGGTACCTAATACCAAAACATTAGGTGAAATGAGGATTCCAGGAGTTAATTTTAAGTTACATATTCAACATCCATTTCCATATTTTAAAAGTAGGCATTTAATCTTTTTTTTTTTTTTTTTTTTTTTTTTTTGGTACCAGGGATTGAACTCAGGGACACTCAACCACTGAGTCCTATTTTGTATTTGATTTAGAGACAGGGTCTCCCTGAGTTGCTTCGTGCCTCGCTGTTACTAAGGCTGGCTTTGAACTCTTGATCCTCCTATCTCAGCCTCCTGACTGCTGGGATTACAGGCTTGTGCCACTGCACCCAGCAAAAGTAGGTATGTATTCTTAAGTGGGCTTCCTAGAGAATAAATTTGTGAATAACAATGATATCACTAATAAGTGGAGGATGACACATAATGGGGGGGAGGGAAGGGTTAGTGTTAGGGTTAGAGTTAGGGTTAGGGAGGGGGGCAAGTATGGAGGAAGGAAGCACTGTATAGAGGGGTGGGAGGGGTGGGGGGAAGGGAAAAAATAACAGAATGAATCAAACAACATTACCCTATGTAAATTTATGATTACACAAATGGTATGCCTTTACGCCATGTACAAACAGAGAAACAACATGTATCCCATTTGTTTACAATAAAAAAAAAAAGGTGGTTCCGTTCCAAGTTAAAATAAAAAAATGCAAGTTTATTATCTCAATGAAAAATGGACATTTATATTCAAATAAGATGTAAAAATCTTAATGTTAACATTGTAGTAGATTAATGTATAGTCAAAATTTTGTAGCATGAAATATGACAGAACCTAAATTCATGGTATTATGGATCAAACAAGTGAAGAAACACATTATTATACCTCAGCCAAATGTTCCAATCCAGGTGGACAGTCAGTGGTTATCTCTGATGTATCTCTCCAATGGGTTGTCTCTGAGGTTTTCATCCAGTTTATTGTAGGTAGTAAATTATGAAAAGCCATCATCTGGATTATATAAATGCTCTGGAATGAGACAAATTGAATTGAATTAGCTTTAAGCTTTAAAATCTACCACCAGTGAAACATGTAAACTTGGTTAGAATCAGGAATCCACATCAACTTTGCATTTGATTTTTTTTATCTTTTAACAGAAATATCATCCATACTTTATTTTTAAAAGTATTTTCAATGGAAATGTTCATGGTTTTATATACACAGTTTCTCTCAACTAAAACAAACAAACAAACAAAAAAATCTTGGGAATACAAGAAGTCCCAGATAATGCTGTCATGATAATCTAATGTTAATTATTATCTATATTCCCATGTGACCTTAATCTATTTTAATAAAATTAAATCTGTATGTTTTGAAATTATTTGAAAATGAATAGATGAGCTTCAGCCTTCAAATGCCCCTGATACTGAAGACTATATCTTGGTGGACGCGGCAAAATTT
Source organism: Sciurus vulgaris (assembly GCF_902686455.1). NCBI lineage: Eukaryota > Metazoa > Chordata > Mammalia > Rodentia > Sciuridae > Sciurus > Sciurus vulgaris. Next base: position 132,686,855 of record NC_136470.1, read on the forward strand.
TGTTTTGAGCAAAGACTAGATAAAATTCTTAAAAATATGATTTGGGAAATTATCTACTTTCAGGTCACAATTCTAAGAGATTTAGAGCAAATCTCTATGGAAACAGAATGTTTTTACTGACCCTGGCTAGGTCTTATTATTCTCTATATTTTCCTCAGGTTGATCATAATTAGACTTATGAAATAAATCTACAAATCCTGCTCTCAGGTCCAAGTTTAAGAGGATGATTCTAACAGTGCCTATAAAGATTTTGGAGGTATTGCAGAATTTACTCCCATTATTTTAAGACATATATATATATATATATATATATATATATATATACACACACACACACATATATATCATTATATATATATACCGTGTGTGTGTGTACATATATATATATATGTATATGGTCTTTCATACAGATCCAAGAATAAAATCAATAAGAGCTAAAGAGACCAAAACATATACATAAGACATACAGACATACAGAACGCTCACTACAGAAATCAAGAGTAAAATTTAAATAGCAAGTTTCCATTCCAAAGATAGACTATGGGATAGGAAATGGTGTAAGGAGAAGTGAAGACAGAATCCTAGAAGAGCACATAAGCAGCTCTTACGTGCTGAGCCAGGGCTCAGCATTCCATAGTGGGTCAGCAACAGCTCTGATGGGTCATAAGGTAGCTCTACGTTTAAATTTTTGAGGAATCGCATAATGTTTTCTCAAGTAACTACCGCATTTTACACTCCCACCAACAATGACTGGGATACCAGATTCTCCAGTCCTCCCAAAACTTGAACACTCTATCTTTTTAATCACAAGCAGCCTCATGGGGTGAAGTCACGTCTCACTGAGGTTTGGATATACACTTCTAATGACCGGTGTCACTGAACATCTTTTTGTGTGTTATTGGTCATTAGTATGCCCTCTTTGGAGAATCAGCTATTCAAGTCCTTTCCAATGTCTTCATTTGTGTTGCCTTTCTACTGTTAAAGATTTCCTTATAGTAAGACTTACAAATATTGTCTGCCCTTGTGTGTGTTGTTGATGATTTGATCAAAGCACAAGAGTTCTGAATTTTGATGTGATCCAAATCTGCATGTTTGGTGGACACTGTGTCTGCTGACTGTCGCTGTTGGGGGTCGGGGCACAGGGTGCAGGACTCAGAGCTGTTGCTGACCCACTATGGAATGCTGAGCCCTGGCTGCCTCTGCCTCTTCACCTGAGGTCCTGCTGAGGCTGTTAGGGGTGCTGACTTGAGGGTAGCACTTCACAGGGGTGATCAGCTCTTGGGCCAGCTCCACTCCACTCCCCTTCCCATGTGAGGAGGAGGGGGCTTCAAGAGCCCACAGCTACCAGTGACCCATCTACAAATTCCTTGTAGATGGATTAGTGAGAAAACCATTTCAGAGATATTCCCTCTGGTTTTATTTGTCACTATCTTTTGGTGGGGAGAAGTTGTATTGATTTTATTTCTTCTAGGAGACTGATTAACTGTGGGCTCTGTACAGTGGCTGACCTGCCCTTCAGATCTTTCTGCTGATAGTTTTAGCTGAATCATGTGATTCCCTTTATTTTCTTTGCTGCTCCTATCTTGTTTTATCTTGATCTCCCTTTCTTTCCATCTACTGCTAAGGAAGTAAGCTTGTGGGCTTCTCCTCACCCTCTTTGACTTTTTGTTACCTCTCCCCTTGACCCTATCCTGGTCAGGGTTCAGGATCAAGGAATTCTTTCCTTATTTTCTGCTCTGGTAACCAAACTCCAAGTCTCTCCAAACCCCAAGCTGTGCAATGTCAAGTGTCAGAGTATTTACTATCACCCACCTCTCAGATCACTTGTACTTTTACTACCTTGCTTCTGAGCTGCAGAGGTGTTTAGAATTGCTGCCCAGATCTACTGCATGATCTTGAGGATGCCTGGAATTTGATTTTTAATTTCAATCATGTTTTAGTGGAGCCATTAGGATTTCTACATACACGACCAAGTCATCTACACCCAGAAAAAGCTTTACTTCCTTTATTTTCAAATCTAGATGTTTTTATTTTCTTGCCTAATTGCTCTGGCAATAGCCACTAGTATAGTGTCAGATAGAAGTCACAGAAACATGCTTATAACTTACTTCTTAAAAAAGTAAGTTCTTACTTAAAGAAAAAACCATGCTGCCTTTACCATTAACCATGATGTTATTTTGGGGAGTTTGTTGTTGTTGTTTTATCATAGATTCCATTCATCAGGTTGAAGAAATTTCCTTTTATTTTTAGTTAGTTTTTTATCACAAAAGTGATTTTTATTAAATGCCTTTTCCTCTGATTAATGAGATGATCATGATGATACCTTTGTATTTTATTCTATTTTTATTGTGTATTGTGTTAACTGACTTTCAGATTCCAAAAGAAATTTTCAGTCATGGAATAAATTTGCCCTTGTCCTGGTGTATAATTCTTTTTCAGTTTTTCGGTTTGGTTAGCCAGAATTTTGCTGAGGATTTTTTTCTTTTTATTATTATAATTATTATTAATCATTATTATTTTGTTTAAATTCAGAAAAGTTGTTTGTCTATATCCTTTTCTCATTGTATCTTTGTCTGGTTTTGATATTAGGGTAAAAGTGACCTTAAAGAGTTGGGAAGTGCTTTTCTTCTTCAATTTTTTGTAAGTTTGTGAAGAATTAATAATTCTTCAAATATTTGGTACTATTCATCAGTTAAGTTATTTGGTTTTGGACTTCCTTGGTGGGTAATTATTTTGATTCCACATCTTGTTATAGGTCAATTAAGCTTTTGTTTCTCTTCTCACATCACTTTTGGTAGTTTGTGTTTTAAGTTACCCAACTGTCCTAAGCTTCTTTGTTTATACTTTTTTTATATTCTGTAGGTTCAGTAGAAATATCCCTTACTTCCACTCATGAATTTAAGTAATTTGAGTTATTTATTTATTGATTGATTGATTTTGTAGTCAATCAGTCAATTTTGTTGAAATTTTCAAGAACCAACTTTGGGGTTTGCCAAGTTTTTTTTTTTTTTTGCTCTGCCATTTCCTATTGCCTTTATTATTATTTTCCTTCTGTTTGTTTAAGGGTTTGATTTTCTCATTATCTGGTATCTGGAAATGAAAGGGTAGGTTATTGACTTGAGATCTTGCTTATTTTAATAACTACTTAGGATTACACATTTCTGTCTAAGCACTGTTTTAACTCTTTCACTCACATTTTCATTTATCTGAGTTTTTATTTATTTGACTCATTGATTATTTAGAAGTATATTTTTAATTTTTCCCAACTTCGTAAATTTCCCTGATTTCCTTTTGTAATCAATTTCTAATTCCATTCCATTGTGGTCAAAAAAACCCACTCTCTGACTTTTAACTCCTTTAAATTTAATGAGAATTGCTTTATGGCCAAATATGTGGTGTGTTCTAGACCCTGATTCTTGTCCATGTGCGAAGTCTGTGTATTCAACTATTTCTGCATGACCTGTTCTACAGGTGTGATAAATCTATTTGGTTTATAGTGCTGTGTAACTCTTCCATTTCTGCATTGACTTCCTGCCTTGTTCTATTGAGTGTAAAAAATTGGATATTGAAATTTCTGGTCCTTATTGTCAAACTGATATTTCTCTTTTCATTTCTGCCAATGTTTGTTTCATGAATTTGGGGATCTATTATTAAGTATATTTGTTTTTATTTCTAGACCCACTGAAGGATTAATTCTTTAATTATTATAAAATTCCCCGAGTCACTCTAGAAACATAGTTTTGGTCTTAGAGTCCATTTTGTTTGAGAGCAGCTTTGCCCCTCCAGCTCTCTTGGGTAATTACTTCATGCTCTTTTTCCAGTCTTAGATGATCAAGTTATTTGTGCCTTTCAATCTACAGTGTGTATCTTTTAAATAGCACAGAATTAGAGAAAATTTCTATATCTATTTAGCCCATCTCTACCTCTTGAGGATTGTTTAATCAATTCATATTTAATGTTATTATTCGTTTAATCTGACTCATATTTGCCATTTTTCTTTGTTTTCTATAGGCCTCATTTTTTAGTTTTTGTTTTTATTCCTTCTTTACTGATCTCTTCTGCATCCAGTGAATATGGTCTAAACATGCTTATTGATTCATTTAAATATTTTCACTCTATCAATTTCACAGTGTATATGACATATAACTTCTCAAATATACTTTAGAGGTGTATCAACTGAATTCTAGTAAGATGTATAAATGTTACCTGACTCTTTTCCTTTTTCCCCCTTTTGGTCTCTTATTTTTATTGTTTATTTATTCATTTATTTTGGTACCAGGAATTAAACCTAGGGTCACTTAATCACTGAGCAACATCCCCAACCCATTTTTAATTTCATTATTTTTATATGTATATAGTTTCTATCTGCCTAACTAGCTATTATAAAGCAAACAATACATTGTTATAGTTAAACTATATAATTTTATATAATTTGGATAATATGATTTAGCTTTATATAATTTTGTGTCTTTCAGAGAGTCTGAGAGGAGACTGAATATATATTAACAGTCATCTTAAGTTAATCTCTTCTTCATTTCTACTTCTCTTTGTTTATTCTTATGACTTGTTACATCTGGAGTCATTTCCTTAGCCCAAGGCAGGTTTGCTCAAATCCACCTCCTATGGGCTGCTATTGCCAAATGTTACTTTCCTATATATTAGAAACTCCACAATATATTATAAACATAGAAACATAAAGCTTTATGTAAATACTTTTAAAAATAGTTATTTTTCTATAACTTTACATAGTATGTGATCATTTGCATAGGCTTATTATTACTTTATGCTGCTGCCTTTTCAATCATGTACAAAATAGAGATGCAAAATGAAATATATTCAGAATACATTTTTATTTAGCTATGTACATATTTTATATTTAGTGAGACATCATTCTCATACTATAGTTTTGAGATAAGTTTTTTCTTCAGTTCTTTAAAAATATATTGCCTTAAGGGGTGGGAGGGGTGGAGGGGAAGGAAAAGATAACAGAATGAATCAAACATCATTACTCTATGTAAATGTATGATTACACAAATGGTATACCTTTACTTCATGTACAAAAAGAAACATGATGTATCCCATTTGTTTACAATAAAAATAAATTAAGAAAAAATATATATATATATCGCCTTAAAGCTTTTCCTTAGTTAAGTGCCTAGTCTTCCTTGTCTAGTGTGGTTTCTCTTGGTTTTTATTCCTGTGCATGGGCCATACTTTCCTATTTCTTTATATACATAACAATTTTGTTGAAAACTAGGTATTTTTAATAATATGACCAATCTGGGACTTATGTTTGTCTCCTTCCCAGGGTTCATTGTTTGTTTTTCTTGTTGTTTGTTGAATTTCTTCCATTAAATTGCATAAAGCCTGTATTCTTTGGTGAGTGATCACTGATGGCTGCTCACTGACGGGTTGGTGTTCATCTTATGAGTGGACTGAGCTTTCCTGAAGTACCTGCCCAATATGTTTCCCGGGCTCTGAGGGATGCTGTGTGTGCTCAGGGGCAACCTATTTCATGATCCATCAGGCATCTTCCGACTCAGGCTGAGCTTTGTCTCCTACTTGCACAGGACCCTACAGTCATCTGGAGGTGAGGTTATTTCCTTGCTCAGTCGTCCTGGGGTGTTTGTGCAGTTCTGCACAGGTATTTTTCATTCTGGATTTCTAGCATCATATGAAAACTTAAAATTCCTCAATAGGTAACTCATTCCCCAGTTTTTCATAAGACTTTTGCTCTGATTTTTGCATTTCCCATTTGTCATCATTGTTTCATTCAACTGCTATTTTAATAAGCATCACTGATGATTTTCAAAAAAATCACTCTGTGGGAAAACACTGTTCTTTCCCGTTAACGGGGCTTAGAGCCAGTTCCAGTGTAGATAAGCTTTGGCAGTGGGTTTCAGTGGAACTTCCAGTCCAATCAGTGATAGTTCTCTGAGAATGAGACCTGGGATTCTTGAACACTTTTTTATCTTGTGATTGATTGCTGGGCTGCTGGTTTTCAGCCTTACTAATTCCTCTGCCAATTGTGACAAATTGCCACATGCAGTTGTTTAAATGAACCCAGATGCACTATTTCTCATTTCTGGAGGGCAGGAGTCTGATGTGGGTCCTCAAGGCTGCGTTTGCTCTGGAAGCTGTAGGAAGAATCCTTTTTACATGCCTTTTCCATATTTTGACCTCCTGTGAGCTTTCATACGATCCTTATGATTGTATTGAGTCCAACAGGATAGCCCAGGATACTCTCCCCATCTCAAGATTCTAAGTGTAATCATGTTGGAAAAATATCTTTTTCTCACATATGTAATATATTTATCTGCTCCAGGGATTATGACATGGATGTTTTGGGAGACCACTATTTTGTCTACACACCTGCCTCTGTTTTTTAAAGATTCATATCCATCCCACATGCCAAATATATTCAATCCACAAAAGTCTCCAAAATCTCAAAACATTATATTATCAAGTCATGTCCAAAGTGTCATATAAATAAAATCAGCTCAAAAGTCCAAAATATCTTCATGTAAACTATATATGTTGGTTGTGACTTTTGAGATGATCCATTGTGAATCAAAATTTCTCTTCAACTTTGATCCACAAAACAGGAGAATATGTTACATTTTCTATAACCCAATGGTAGGACAAGTGTAGGACACTGTTGAAGACATACTTGTTCAAACAGGGAAAAACAGAGGAAAGGAATCATTAACCCCAGTAATTCTGAAATCCAGCATGTCAACTCCACTAGATTTCAAGACCTTGGGATAACGCTTGTGGCTCTCGGTTTCACCTTCTGGTCCAGGACTTGGCGCTTGGGTCCTGCAGCTCTGCCCTGAGAATCACCCTTTATTTTATTTTATTTTTTTAAGGGAAGCATGAGCTTTCAGCAGAGTGATTTACAGTTTCCTGCCCATAGAATTTTGTGATTCCAGAAAATATCATTTATTTATTCCTTTCCCTGTCTTTCTCAGTCCCTGCTGGCACTGTTTCTGCTTTTACAATGTCCTTACGAACCCTGAGAGTCTCCTGTGCATGCCACTAGATGCACTATGTTAGACTGGAGGCTGCTCCCCCACATGCTTCCTTGACAAGGCCACCTGCATTCTCCACTTCTGCTTAGATCATAAGTCACTCACCTAAGCTTTTTGAAGAGCCCTCTGCATGACCGAATAGTTTTAAATGTTAATACTTCAATGCAACAGGAAAAGGTTGTTCAGCCACTCCCTTGGCCTTCTCTCTAGAGCATTCTTTCCTGACAATGAGTATTCCAATTTTAGAGTTTTCTGCAATTTGGATAGATTGAGAATGCCCCACATCAAGTCCTGATTATTTTTTGCTTAGAAGTTCTTCTTTCAAGATTTCTGTCTTATCATATTGCACTGTAAGCAGTAAAAAGAAACCAGAGGATGACTTCAGCATTGTGTTTAGAAATTTAACTAGAAGTCCAAGTTCCTTTCTTACAAATTCCTTTTTCCAAATTACCTCAGGGCACAATTAAGCTAAGAATTCTGTGATTATATAACAAGAACCGCCTTTCCTCTTATTTCTAGAAACATTGTTTTTCTTTACAGCTCTCACAAGCAGCAGTGTGAGAAATGTATTTGGAAATGATCACGTTGCTACTCACAGTTGGTTGAAGTAATCCAGGCACTTTTTTATTGTGCTTCTCTAAATTCTTCCAGCCCCCACCTATTCTCGATTCCAGAAACACAGACATATTTTTTTAAGTAGTTGGTAACGAAAGGTCCCACTTCAGATACCAGCATCTGTATTAATTTTCTCTTGCTGTATTAATTTTCTCACCCCATATCTAGTGACTGAAGTGGCACACATGTATTAAATCACAGTTAGCAGGGCAGAAGTCTAAACTGGACCAGCAGCGCTCTGTTCTTTTTGGAGGCTCTGGGGAAACTATGTTTGTCTACCTTCTGCTTCAGAGGCTGCCAGTCTTCCTTGGCTTCAGGTTCCTTGCCTTCAAAGTTGGCAGAGTGGTATTTCTTTACTTTTTGCCTCGCTCCACCAGGGACACGTGAGATTGTATCAAATTCACAGATAATCCAGGAAAATCCCCCTACTGCAAGATCATGAACTTAATCATATCTGCAAAGTTCCTTTTGCTACTTAAGGACACATAATTCCAGCTTTGTGGGGGAGGGGTTATAATATGCACATCTTTGGGGGACATTATTCTGTCAATCACATTATGATCACCGTCTAACTGCCAGGCTGTTACTTTTTGAGGCTTCTGTGAAGTTGGAGAGAGGAGATGGGAATAAGGTACCTAGAAATGCCACAAAGCGTGCTCTTCTTACTAAGACTTTCCTGTTTTTCTTAAATAGATGCTCTTCAGATTTTTGCAAATCTTTGGTTAATTTTCAGAATTCTGACACTTTGGGTTTTATTTTACAAGTGTTCTGAAAATTTTGTTGAGGAGAAAAACTCCAGAGAACCATATTTTAAATTGTGTGTGTGCTCATGTGTGTGAAATAATCAAAATATACAGAGACAATTAATTTGGAATTAAAAGCCAATCAAAATATTTCATTCATCTGCATTGGGAAGTGCATGAATGTTTTATATATAAACAGTAAATAGACATTTAAAGTCCTCCAATTACCTACATTTTAATTTTACATGTCTCAATAAGTATAGTTTTATATAATATTTATATATATACATGTAAATATACATATTTTTTTCATGTTTTTTCATTAGTATAAATGTGTTGATTTTTAACACATCACCATACAGAAGAATATAAAGAAATCATGTTGGATAAATTGGTGATCCTTCAAATGTTTACCCAGAATCTTTACTTTAAATATTTGACCTATTAATGATTATCTCTAGCTTGATAATCAATATATCAATAATACCAATACCTAAAATTTACTGTTTTTAAACACTTTCACAATTTAAATGTTTTCCATGTCATAGATCTTCAAAGAACAGTAATAACCAATTACATAAAAATGGATAGTTCATCAGTATCCTCAGAGTGAACATACATCATGCATTAGTCTTTCATCAAATATATAGTTTTGGGGCTGGGGCTGTAGCTCAGTGTCAGAGCGTTTGCCTACCACGCATGAGGTATAGGTTTCAATCCTTGGCACCACATAAAAATAAAACAAATAAAGTTCTGCTGTCCATCTACAACTACAAAAAAATTATATATATATGTATATATATATATCGTTTTATAATTTATGGAATAAATGTCTACCTTCTTTATGAGATCACATACATAAAAATAGCTTACCCTTAGAAGGTAAGTTCTGTGTGTTCAGTGTGGAACTTACAGATCATTCAGAGTTGAACTGAACTCCCAGTTTGATGAGATAACAACTGCGAACCTCAGGGACGTTGGGCTGTCACTTTGGTTTCTTAATGGAAGGGTTGAAATAGAACCTGGATCCGCCAGAGAGAAACGGAGGAGCAGTCGAGGGGGATCATGGAATGGATGTGGGGACAGAGGATGGAGAAAATGGTTCAGGGCAGAACAGAGTGGCCCTGAGGGTTCAGATAAATTTTATTCAATTGGTTAGTTCTAAGTCAGAAAGAAAGACGTCAGAGGCTTCCTATCTAGGGGTCAGAGAAACCAGTTTCTCTGCCACCATGGCATTTGTATCCCTGATCTCCAGATAGTCACATAAATGTCTGCTTCCTACTTTGGATACTGCACATCTGTGTGGGATGCTCAGACATTTGCACTAAACCTGTAGGTTTACAGTTGTCCTGTAAGAAAAGACAGTAACATTTTCTCTTCTAGCAGACTGGCAGCAATGAGACATCAGTAACCTTATGCACCCCTTTGCCTGAAGTCTACAGTGTCCTAGTGTGAGTTATCAAATCTGCCTTAGATTGTCCATGAAGAGGACCAAAGGCATAGACCGAAGGGAGTGGCCAGTTGTGGCTGCCTGCATTTGAAGCACGAGACTCCTTGGAATCTACCTGTGAAATGACTACCTTAGAGATCAGTTTGAAGAAACTTGGTCCTCTGTCTGGTCCACAATCCACAGTCTCTCTAAGTAACTATTGGAGAGTCTGAGACCGGCAGATCCAAGCAGCCACAGAATAAACATTCCATTCAGAACTTTGAAGGCAAACAGTTCTGTGAACGTTCGCCTGAGCCCGTGTGTAGAAAACTCATGCTGAGCTGGAAAGGGAGCAGGAACTCCAAGATGAGTATCAAGGCTTCATGCTTCGAATACAAAAAACTCACGGTCGAGGCCCCTTTCTTACTGCTATCCTGGTCACTAAAGGCCGTACTGCTTTGTCGACCAGTAAACAGAGGAAGGATTTTTAAAATGACATTGTGGCCCATAGAATGAGGAGTCGTGCCTCTTGTACCTTGTTGTGCTGGTTTCCTTTTTTGCCCTTTTTTTTGGAGATGGTTTTACTGAGAGGTCCCCCTTTCAGTCAAATGTAAAAAAGAGAATGACTAAGTCGGATGTGAAGTAGAAAAACCTATCTGGTAACAGGCTTTGGACGAAGGAAAGCATGAAGACTTGATATCTGAGCACAGGAGCAAAAAAATATTCAAGATGGAAGATAGGAAGAGCCACTTCAATACACTGAGACTGGGAATGAGCGTGGTAGGGTGAGCTGCTTTCTTCTGTGGGACTGTTTGCCAACTTCAGTCATGGACAGTGCAAGAGTTTTGGATATCTGTGATCCCTCTGAGCTGAGGGAAGGAATTTGGAGTCCTGTGAGGGGATGTGGATGTGGAAGGCAACCTCCATCTTGCCCCTATGGATGTCAACACAGCACTGCGGGTGTTGCTGGTGAGTAGGGACAGAGGTTCTGCACCAGAGGTTGAGGACAGATCAAAGCCTACTGGCATCAGGTGGGGAAAAAGCCTAGGATAAAGTCACACAGTGAAAGATGAGATCTGCCTGTCCAGAAGGAACTATGTCCCTCAGGTAGCCAACTTTCCCCATAAGTTCCTCAACCAGACACGCATACTGGAAATCTCTCATTGAACACATGGCTTTCCAGACCTGCCCCTTCTTGGCCTCCAAGAACATGGATCATAAATTGTATAAAACTGACAGAAAGCAGTGGTTAGAAGAAACACGGAGACATGGTCTCATCCTAAAATCGAGCGTATCCAGATTTTTGACAGTGAGACCTGTTGACTCACACAACCCTTCACCTGAATCCACCCTTTCAACCTCCTGGTCTGTCAGTCACTGGAAAGAAAGAATATGCCAGGATTCCAGCTTTTGCCACAATCATGAGGTTACCCAGAAATCCCCAAATCCAGAACTGTTTAAGATTAACATTAATGCCAGGAGCTTTGTCATTGACTAAATTATGGTATTAAATCCTCAGTTTGTTTTCTTAGGCAAAAACTGTATAAAAATTTCCTATATTTTCAGAATCCTCTATGGGTTTGCATATTTTGGAATACTGGATTCTTTAACTCTGAAGGAAGTTCACGGGTTTGTGGTTTGATATGCAGATATTAAGTTCACAATTTACAATGAAATTTAAAAACTAAAATAAGAAAATTAGAGAACTTGTGAATTAATTAAATAAACCCCAAAACATGCCACTATTATTTTACTTGAATCACATACTGAAACCTGAAATTAATCACAGATATAGGCTGGTAGTACAAGAAAGCACTGAGCTCCTTAATGTAGAATATGGTACATTAGAAATATCCAATATGGAGAATGAACACTTCACTCCCCACAATACATTTTCCCAGCTATCATACTACCTGTATCACCTTGAATTTATAATGGTATTTATAATCAAATATAATTTATCTAAGTAGAGTGGAAAATAGTCATATATTAGCTATGCAGGTAACAATAATAATCGTGTAATATGCTTACTTAATGTTAAAATGAAACCTAAAACCAGGAAAGTAAAAGTAAAGCTTAGAGATCCTTCATCAAGGATTTGGCCAACTTCACAAGTACAAAGATCAGGAGCCTGAAATCAAATTCTGGCCATAATTGAATTTATGAAGTAAAAAATATACATTTACCTATTTCTTACTTTTGATGATATGAATGAATTTAATTATCTACCTCTTAGTTATAGCTGCTTAAGAATGGATGGAGCCAACTTTTTAAGAGACTTTTAGCAAATTGGTCTGGCTAATAATTCTCAGAATTTCAACTCCCACCTAACCTAGAAGCACAATGTCAATTGTGTGACGTATACAATCAAAGAGGACAGAGCTATGGTAGGAAGGAAACCAAAGTTCATGATCCTTCAGATACTCAGGCATCGGGAAGCTGACATCTTTTACATCTGGGATGCTGGGGTCTTGAGTGGTGCCTATTGACTGGGAATATTGTCTCATCGCTTGATGGTGTAAGGCCCCCAAAAAGGAAACCCCAACTCTGTCCCATGGATCGACGGCAACCCCAATCAACCTCAGGAGGCGTCACTTGATGCAAACCGCAAGAGGCTTTTATTCCAGCGCGCTGGGACCCGACTCATGACTCACGCAGGAGTCCAGGAGTCGAGTCCCTAGCAGAAAATCTTGTAGGTTTATAAAGGCAGAAACCACACATCGGGAGGGGTCGTACATGAAAGGGAAAAGGGGAACAAAGCTGCCGGGAAATTTCAAAGGGGGTCTGGCTTTGCTGATAACATACAACATGTTTTATAATGTTTTACAACAGGGCGTAGATTCTGGTCAATAGTTTCTGGTAATCCTACTGTTTGAGCACTATCTAGCTATCTGGCTCAATTTACCCTTTTACTCTCTGTTTGGGGCTGTTTCTTGGAACAGCTTTAGGGGCTTTGTTCCCATTACTGGGAGGGTGACCTTAGGGAGTTGAGACAATGGGAGGGAGACCTTAGGGAGTTGAGATAACTGGGAGGGTGACCTTAGGGAGTTAAGATAAAACAGACAGCTTAAAAAAATGTCCATTCTTTCAATGGAATTCCAGATTTCCCCCCACTATTTGACCACCTGAGATCCACGTTATTTTACATTCTCAGACAGGATACACATTAATAAGTAGTGATGGGAATCACTTATTTCTCTTGAGGATGTGATTGCTTTAATAATACACACCTACATCTTCAATGAGAGAAGAAAATACAGTAAAATCAGAATATGTTTAAATGTGTTTCTATTTTTTTTTTTTTTTTTTTGCAGTCTTATGCTTGCAAAGCAAGCACTCTACCAACTGAGCTATATCCTCAGCCCTGTTTCTATTTCTTGACACACACAGACTCACACATCAGATCCTAGGACCCTCCACACTCATAAAAGCAATGATTAATACAGGTCACAAAAAGACCATGTATGATAAAACTAGAGCATCAGTCCCAGAGGTTTGAGTCCCCTTCTGTCAGTTTTTCAACAGAGGGAAGGACGAATTAATCTTTCCCAGGGAACCCTGCATTTTACTTCATAAACTTCATGTAAGAAAAAGTCAGTTACAATATACAAGTTCAATGGTGTTTTCATTGCCCTTACTCTAACTTAAATGATTTACTACTATAGTGCAATACATAGCTTAACACACTTCATAATCATGATTTGGTAAAAGGATCTGGGCATAGTGGCACCCCCTTGTAATCCCTGCATCTCAGGAGGCTGAAGCAGGAGGATCACAAGTTCAAGGTCAACCTCAGCAACTTAGCTAGGTCCTATGCAACTTAGTAAGACCCCATCTCAAAATAAAAAATAAAAAGGGCTAGAGATGTGGTTCAGTGGTTAAACGCCCTTAGGTTCAATACCTGATACAAAAACAAAAACAAAAAAAAAAAAAAAAGGAATGACATGCTATAAATCTCAGGAAATATCACCACACCCATAAATTGCTTGTCTGGAAGTAAGAAGTTTCTGTACATTGCTTAGTTCATTTTTATCAGAGATTTACCAAGAGGATGGAGCAGAGAATGGACATAAAAGCAGATATCCACAAGCCTTCCTGCCCCACATGAGCACTGATCATGCGCAGATCTGTCAGACAAGGGCAAATGGGTTAGTTGCAAGTTTTACAAAATAAAAATCCTGTATTTACAAAATCAAATATTTTTAAAAAACATTTCAATATGGCAGTCTAATGAGAACTGTTTCATGAATGTTAAATATCCTATATATTTATACTACATCATGCTTTATTTAATATCTTACATTTTAACTATAGAGTAAATAATATTAATAATCTTATATAACTGCTAAATGGTATATGTAGATGCATGCATACATGTATATACACAGAGAAATAAAGTTACTTTTTGCATTTTCAAACTTCTTTCCCCAACACACATTAGATTTCATGTGCTAAGACAAAGGTTCTCAAGTCTTCTCCCCAGCTCAGCTGCATCAGTATTACATTAGAAAGTATCAGAATGCAAATTCTCAGTCAGCACCTTAGATCTACTGAGTCAGAAACTTGGACCAGCCCAGTCATCTGTACTTTATCAAGCTCTCCAGGTAATTCACATTTGTGCTAAAGTTTGGCAAGAACCAGTGAGCTAAAATAGCCTTAGCCGACAGGTTAGGTGTAGTAGTTATATCTATTCTGATATTGAACTAAAAATATTTTAAAATATTTTTGAAAAGAATAATGATTAAATAATATCAGGGAAACTCATCCTTGCAAGTATGTTAATAAATCTTAGATAAAAGGTTAAAATCCAGTCTCGCTTTAGAGAGAAAAAGTTGGTAAGTTAACTCAGGTAACACCATTGTGGTGTTTACCATCAACCTGCCAGGGATGTCGCTAAGAGCCATTTATAAAATTTCTCACTTAATGTTTATGAAAACCTATTATGAGGTGCACTGAGAGTATTTAAATGTGTACCCACAAGTGGACTAATTATTCTCCTCTGCCAGTATGTCCATTTTACAGATGGGGAGACTGAGGCTGAAAAGGTAAACTAACTTGCCCCCAAGACAGAATCGGCAGGAAGAAACAGGCACAGAGCTCATAAGTGGTAGAGCTGGAATAACTTACTGAAAACTTCTATTATCCCAACTATTAATTATGAAGAAATTATGACACTTATCAGATATTTTTAGGAGTTAAAACTTGCTCATGAATCATTTGCTTCTAAAAATAATTCACACATATGGCAACCTATCGGGAGGTGGGTGCAAACAGGAGACAAGCTTCAGGCAAGGGTTTGGCCAGCATGGTGTGCTTGTTTGTTTTTGAAAGACATCAGCATGGGCTGCCTCAGGCCCCCTACCTCCCCTCCTTCCCCCAGGCCTTAAACACCTGCAGAACTGTGCATTTATCTCACTTGAGTGGCCCCAGCAGGCAGATGTGAGGCCCAGAACAAAACTCTCCAAGTCCAACGTGACCCAGATTTCTCCTTTACTCTTCAGTTGGTCTTGGGGTCACTGCTGGGCTCTGGCTCCTTCTGCCCACACCAGGAGCTTCTCTTTGAAAACTTCATGTCTTTCCTCCAGGAAGGCAGAGTGTGATCTGGCATGAGTAGCAGTGGGCCCCCAAACAAACAGGAGTCAGCAGGGGTTGCTTGAGAATCCAGGTCCCCAGGGTACGTTCTTTCTATGTGAGTCACAGATTGGAGACTGAGCTGAGGAACACAGTTGATAGACCTAATGCAAATATCTTGCAAGGTTTTTGTTGCTGTTATTTGTTTGTTGTTTTTTACGTAATGAATCATTTATCTGTGTAAACTGAGTCCTCCTTTTCACCTGTTCCACAAGGGGCTGAAAGAAAGAACACGGATCGCAATCTAATTGAAGCTAGCTATGACTTCTGTTATCACAGTCACCAGGAGGTAAAATTCTACCTTACCTAGTCTTCAGATTTCCCATTTGGTGGCCCAGGATAGACAACACGTTCCCATTTAATAGAACAATCTAGCATGATGCACTAATTACACTGACTTTTTTAAAATATTTTTTTTAATTGTAGATGGACACAGTACCTTCATTTTATTTTTTCATTTTTTGTGGTGCTGAGGATTGAACCCAGTAACCCCCCATGTGCTAGGCAAGAACTCTGCCACTGAGCTACAACCCCAGCCCTACTTGCACTGATTCTGACTTGAGTCATCAGGAGAAGGGAGAAGTATGGGAAACTCGGACACTCCAGAGACCATGCAGGTCAAAGTTCTTCACATATCCCAAAATCTTTCTCCACTCTCTCTTACTTCGTTTGTTGAAAATTTTTTTCTCGAGACCTTTCCCCCATGGATATCTGTAAGTCTGTCTGTGTCTAATCTTCTAAATCTCTTGATTTCAGTGCCTATCATTCTACAAGTATCAATTCATATAAACCGCAGAAGCATGAAGTTAAAAACTTGTACAGTAACAGGTTTGTGACTCACATGCAGTTAAAGAGGACAGTGCCACAAATGGAGAAGGAAACAAAAATGAACACCGTTAGATAACCTGGGCCTCAGAGACGATAGTCCTTACAGTGTTTATGGCATGTGTCTTCTTTATTAAAGTTGGTCCGTGTGTCGGGTGCCCCATTTGCCGACATGCAAGCCCAGAACAGAGCTTGCATAGCTTCAGGTGTAGCTGAGACCCAAACTGGGCCCGGTCAGACTCTGCTATTGCTCTCAGGATACAGCCTGAATTTCTGCCTGTCCTTCATTTATCCCCCCTCTTTCCATCACCTACAACACTCACGGAAACAGCCACGCTACAGACGCCTTGTGTGGCCTCTGCCAATGTTCTTTCCCAGGCTGCAAACATTCTTCTCCCTGCTTCCCTTTTGCCCAGCAGATGTTCTTAGTTTAAAACTCACTTCCTCCAGGGAGTGTTTCCTAACCATCGAACTGGGTCACATCCATTATGTTCACTTCCTGGGGCACCATGAGCCCCACCAGAACATTTTCGACCTGTATGCCTGCGCTTAAGCATCTTGAATATAATAGGTCATTGAGACCAACATGCCTAACAGAACCAACAGTTCAGAGCAGGAGCTTTATATTATTTATTAAATGACAGATGATTGACTTTAGCTTCTTAAAATCAATTTCATAGGTTTGGAATGGTGAGGATGGAGGTGCAGATGAGGTGGCAGAAGCAGCTGAAGATGACGAGGATAACATTCATACCACGAAGCAGAAGACTGGTAAGATGACCAAACAGCAAAAAGGAAAAGTTAAACTAAAACATAATAATAATAGTAAAGAGCTGTCATGCTCTATCTAAATAGGTTTTCATTTCAATTCTAAGGAATTCAATGATTCAATGTCACAAATAGATTTATACGAATTATGAGTGAATCTTCACATGCACACAAAAATAGCTTTGAAAAAATGAATTTTGTAAGTAAATCCTCTTCTGCTTGTGATCAGCAATACAGGGAGAGAATTCTGGCAGTAGAATGAGTGGAAATGTGTTTAGTAGTTACAAAGTAGACCATGATTCAATTTAATCCAAAAAGTTTATCCAATGGAGAATTTCTGTAAGTCATTTCTAGACAAATGCTGCCTGTTGACAATACTTAACTAATGTTAAAATGTTTCCTACCAACTAAATCTCTAAAGAAATTTCTATTGTGCAAAGAATTGGGTCATTATTTGTTCCCTATCATAGACAGACAGAGTAACCTCAATATTAATGACAGGAAACCAGAATCCACAGGCAGAAACCAACTGCTGTTAGTAGGCAGGCAGAATTTAAGCATGAGTTTTCCACATCTAGTCAAGTTCCAACTTAGAAAAAAACATGAGCTATCATTTGGCATACATAGGATATTTTCTACCATATAAATCTTACAAGTAGAGGGGAGTTTTACTTGAATGTGTGGTGTGGGGAGGAAAATTCAGAGCTCTGTGGCTAACTGGCTCCATGGAGCACATCCTGTGTCTCCCTGCTTATAAACTGAGCCTCAAGTTCAAACCCTGTATTGTCCACTTGCATTTCTTCTAGTTTCATGATCAAGAATTTTAATCCCACCTCAGTGGCTTGTCACATTTGGAGGATATGAGGTGAAGAAAGAAAAGTCGATGTGTCTCTGTCCAGATGGCATTCCACCCTCCTTTGAGAAGGGAGTCATCTCCCGGCTGCCATCTTGTGTGTGGGCTTCCTTTCTCTACAGAGGAAAGAAGTAGTGCTCATCTTAGGGTTGACAGTGAATGTTAGGTGTCATACAAAGTCTTAACACCTAAGTCCAGCTTAGCCCTACATTTTGCATTGGCTGGAGCCACCACCCTGTTTTGAAGAGCACTGATCATTATGAACCCAAGGTCTTTGTTGTTTTATACTTTGGTTCTCCTGTGGGGACATGCTCATGTCCCTGGGCCTGCAGCAGATCCCAGTCCTAAAAGCGACCTTCTAAGTTGGATACTGTTATCAGCAGACAAATGTATGATGGACAGTGAGGAAATTAAAGCAGAAGGGTGGACACGGAGCTCCAGAGAGACAGAGTCATGTGCAGGAACTTTCTCCTAAAATAAACAGGAAGCCAGTTTTTGTCTGGGAGGGACAGGGCCGGGGTCGAGCAGGACACAGAAACTTTGTTTTCCCTGCTGGCACTTGACACCTGAGAGTAACTGCTCAGCAGCATTTCAGATCATAATTTCCCAGGTGATGGTACGAGTTCTTAAGTGAGTTCCTTCTAACTAGTTTAAAATTAAACTAGCTTTTGGGGGACGGGGACTCGAGCTCAGTTAAAACCTTAATATCTGGGATACAGAGAGCAGCAAACTAACAGGAAGTCAGAAGCCTAGAGCATGACTTTGTGGCCATTTGGCTTGAATCTGGGGTGGTTTTCATTTTTGTCTTTCTTATCTCACAGCTTTGGTTCCACTTCCATTACCCCCTCACATCTCAGAGTCCCTCTAAGAGGTGCTCAGCCCTGGGACAGGCACTGTCCCTCCCCTCTCCCGCCATCTCCAGTCCCACCCGTACCCACTGACCCCCTGCACAGAGTTCCCTGCTCAGGACTGAAAACAGCTCCATCCACAGCCGTCATGATTGCTCTTCTCCAGTGGCCCTTGCTCTGGACACTGTCTCTGCACTGCTACAATCCCCACAATACAAACAGGCCTGCAACAGCCCTCAAGAATAATATTGTGGCATTTTCAGATAAATGGATAGAATTGGAGAATATCATGCTAAGTGAAATAAGCCAATCCCCCCAAAACAAAGGCCGAATGTTTTCTCTGATAAGTGAATGATAATATATAATGGGGGTGGGCGGTGAGAGAAGAATGGAGGAACTTTAGATTACATAGAGCGAAATGAGAGGAAGGGGGTATGAAAGATGGTGGACTGAGATAGACATCATCACCCTGTGTACATGTATGATTACATGAATGGTGTGAATCTACATCGTGCACAACCACAGAAATGAAATGATGTACCCCATTTGTGTACAATGAATCAAAGTGCAATTTAAAGATTTTTTTAAAAAATTCCTTTGAGGTTACGAATGCAGCTATTTCTTGCAATTCTTGATATTTTTTATTAAATTGTTAATTCATCATGCTTGATGATTTTCTCTGTGAATAGCGAATTGGGAAGACACATGTTTAGAATAAGAAAAACTTAATAGGTTCGGGTGATGGCATGTGGGTTTCTGAAACCTTCCTTGCTAAGTTGAAGGAGGGAACTGAGTAGACCAGTTGTAGTTTTTCACTCTGCTTCACCAGAGCCCCTGAATCCCATGCAGAGGAGAGACCGGGAAGAAAGAAGACAGTCATTCAGTTGCCACAGAAATGTCCGGTCCTTGAAGCTTCGTTTTGGGTTGGTTCAGGCACCTGACCGCCACCTTGGGATGCCTCTTCTCTAACTGGCATGACCAATAACCCTGCACCCAGCTGTGCAGGTGCCCCCTTCCCTTGGCAGGCAGCCTGTCCCAGCATGAGCTGGAGCGAGTGCCCCAATCACAGCTCATGGCTGGACTTGGCCGCTGGCGAGCTGGAGGCTTTGGGAGCTCACCCAGACCTGCCTCTCCTGCTCCTCCCTGCCCTGCCCTGGCCTCCTCATCTGCCAGTGGAGACCCTGGGGTTGTTGGGGCGCTGCTGCAGCTCACGCCCTGGGTGAGGACAGGGGCTCTGGTGGAGCTCTGCTGAGGGCGACGGGGGTCTCCACGGTTTACTTCCTGAGCCCTCTTGTCCCGGGCACGAGGCAAATTGTGGGCTGCTCATCTCCTCAAGGCAAGCTTCCCACAGGGCAGAGGGCAGACATCCCGGCCTCTCTGCCAGGCACAGGTCCCAGCTTGTGCCCTGGTGCAGGTCCTACCACGAGGCATCACGTGTTCTGGCTCTGGAGAGGGGAGAGTTTGAACAGGAAGTGGAGTGTGGGGGTCCTTGTGTCACCGGGTGAGATCCAAGTACCACCCAAGTCCAGGGACCACATTGTGTTTAAAAAGAAAATCACATATGCAAACGTCCATCAGTGAGTTTCTATTCCAGACATCTGATTATTTTTAAAGATAATGTGATTGACCACTGTTGCAGTTTGTAACTTGTAAACGAATATATTTGTTCTGTTTAATTAACATATGAGGGCTGGGGATGTAGCTCAGGTGGTAGAGTGCTTGCCTCGGAAGCACAGGCCCTGGGTTCAATCCCCAGCACCGTAAAAAAAAAAAAAAAAAAAAAAAAAAACACATGATTAATCCCGTTCTTACCATGGTCTGGAATTGTTAGAATGTAGGAGCTAAACATTTCATGTGGAAATAACAACTTCTTACAATGTCCTTGAAGATTTCTATATATATATCCCCTCTTAGCCTTCAGTAGGCTGAAGTCTTGGAGGAAGTTGATAATGCGGTGCTCCACAAGGAAGCTGCCTCTCTAGGAGTGGTGGCCTTCAGGTGGGGTATAATCCCTGCTAGTGGGCAGAGGTGCCTCCACTTGTTGACCAATGGTCATCCAAAGGGGAACTAGGCTGCGGGATGAGGCAAGGCCTGTTTGGGCCTGTGTCTCTGGTTTTACCGTCCTTATGGGGAAACCTCACCCGGCAGGGAAGACTCACCCGGTGGGGAGGTCTCGCTGGTCAATTCCCTCCTAGAGGTTCCCCTCAATTTACAGCTACCGTCTGGGCTGGGCTCCTTCCTCTGCAAAGTTCCCAGGGGCCCGGCCCTACCTCCTGGGCCTGGGAGCCTCACCCTTCGCAGATGAATCTCCTTAGGCTGCCCCTCCTCAGAGAATCTGCCTGCAAGCCTGGAACCTTCGCTCCGCCCTAAGCATGTCTCTGTGCGGCTCTTCCACCAAGAAGCCTCCTAGATCCTGGGACCCTGCTGTGCACCTAATCGCCTGGCTATGCGGCCCCTCCTCTGAGCAGCCACCTGGGGGGCCCGTACAATCGCTCTGCGTCCCAGAGACCCGCCACGTGCCTCTTCCTCCAGACAGCCGCCCAGTATTCTGGTGCGGTCACTAGAAGTCCAAGCAACTCACTGCGTGCCTCCTCCTCCCACCAACCGCCCGTAGCCCTGGACAATCAATCACTCCGAGTCGAAATGACCTTCCCTGTTCCTCTTCCTCCTCCAGGTAACCCCCCGGGTGTTCAGGAGTGGTCACTCTGAGTGGCTCTGAATCCACGTGACCCTCTGCACGCCTCCTCTGGGCAGCCGCCTGGAGCTCTGGTGCGGCCACTCGAGACCAAGCAACCCACCGCGCTCCTCCTCCAGGCAGCCCCCCTGTGTTCAGGAGCAGTCGCTTTAAGTCCAAACAACTCACCACTTGCCTTCTCCTCTGAGCAGCTGCCTGGAGCTCTAATGTAGTCACTGCGAGTCCAAACGACCTGCCGCGCTCCTCCTCCTCCTCCTCCTACTCCTCCGGGCAGGCCCCGGGGTTCAGAAGTGGTCTGAGTCCAAACAGCTCGCCGTGCCGCTTCTCCTCTGGCAACCGCCTGTAGCTCTGGTGCAGTCACTTCTAATCCAAGCGGCCACACTCCTCCTCCTCCTCCTCAGGGCAGGAGTGTTCAGAAGTGGTCCCTCTGAGTCCAAACAGCTCTCCTCGCCGCTCCTCCCCTGGGCAGCCGCCAAAGCCCCAGTGGTTGCTCCGAGTCCCAGCGCTGTGCTGAGCGACCTCCTCTCCGACGCTCCCAGTTGTCCGAGTTCACTGCTCCAGCGGGGGGAGGGGCGTCTCGCCGGCAGCTCTACTTCACAAAGTTCCCTGCGTTCCAGGACGACCGCCCCATCCGGGATGCCTTCCCAACGGGTGAGAGTTACCCGGCTGCTTTGAGTTGGTCCCAAGTCTCTCAATATCTACTCTTTTGACTTCTGAGTCCTGGAGCAACATGAAATGCAGCCACCCTCTAGGCCGCCATCTTGAAACCCCCCAGAAACAACAACTTCTAACATTATAGCAATAGTAAAATTTTAGAGAAAGTGAATGTTTGTTTTTTGGGTTTTTGGGGTGTTTTCTTTGGTACTGGGGATTGAACCCAGGGCATTCAACCACTGAGTCACTCTGCAGCCCTTTTAATATTTTTATTTAGAGGCAGGGTTTCACTAAATTGATTAGGGCCTCACTAAATTGCTGAGGCTGGCTTTGAATTCACCATCCTCTTGCCTCAGCCTCCTGAACTGCTGGGATTTACAGGCATTGGCCACCATACGTGGTGAAAGTGAGACTTTGAGCTAAGTGTTTCTTTGACAGAGAATCATGCTTCCTTCTCTAGTAATATGACTTTAGTCCTTCTCTAGTAATATGACTTTTCTCATGACTGGAGTTGTAGGTGTAACAAATTAAGAAAACAATCCCATTTATAATTGTATCAAAAAAGAATAAAATGCTCCGGAGCAACCATGGATGCGAGAGATCCGTACACTGAAAATTATGAGGCATTGATGAAAGAAATTGAAGATGACGCAAATGAACAGAAACCTGTATGTGTGCATGGATTAGCAGGATCAGTACTGCTAAGATTTCATATGACACAGAAAAAAATATAGATTCACAGTGATGCCTATCAAAAACCCAATATCATTTTTCAAAAGATAGATCAAACAATCCTAATATTTGTATGGAATCACAAAAGAACCTAAGTAACACAATCTTGAGTAAGAAGCACAAATCTGAAGGTTTCTCAACCTGATCTCAACACATGTTGCAAAACTACAATAATCCAAACAGTATGGTCCTTGTATAAACACAGGCATACTGACCAATGGAACAGGCGAGAAAACCCAGAAGGAAATCCATATTTCAATGATCAATTAATATTTGACAAAGATATCATAAATACACAATGGGGAAAGGACAGTTCCGTCAAGAAATGGTGTGTTTGAGTCAGCTTTTTCAGGGCTGTGACTAAAAGACCTGACAGGAACAATTTAAGAGGAGGGAAATTTTATGTGGGGGCTCATGTTTCAGAGAGCTCAATCCACAGTCAGCAGGCTCCACTCCTTGGGCCTTGAGGTCAGGCTGAACATCATGGCGGAAGAGTGTGGCAGAGGGGAGCTGCTCACATGATGACCAGGAGGCAGAGAGACTCCACTAGCTAGATACAAAATATATACCCTACAGCCATGCCCCAGGGACCCACCTCCTCCAGCCACACCCTACTGGCCTTCAGTTATCACTTGGTTAATCCCCAAAGGGGGATTCATGCGGATTGGGTTAAGGTTATCATAATCCAATCATTTATCTCTAAACCTTCTTGCATTGTCTCCAGGGGACTCCACATCCAAACTATAACTTGGTGCTAAGAAACTGGATAGCCACATGCAAAATAATGAAACTAGGCCATTATCTCCACAGGGTACTAAAAATAGCCAATGCAAAATGGATTCAAAACTTAAATGTAGACTAGAAGAAAATGTAGGAGGGGAGTTCCATAACATTGGTCTGGGAAATCATTTCCTGGATATGATCCCAAAAGAACAGGCATTTAGTGGGAAAAACGACAAATGGGATTTCATCAAATCAATAAGCTCCTGTCCCACAAAGTAAACAACCAAGGAGGGAAGAGAGAACCCACAAGTTAAGAGAAAATGGTTGAAATCATACATCCGACAAGGGGCTAAGATCCACGCTGAACAAAGAACTCTACTAAAGAGCAAGAAACACATACAATGATTAAAACTCGCCAGGGCTGTGCATATATACCTTGGTGGTAGATGCTTACTTATGCAGAAGGCCCTGGTTTGGATCACCAGCACCACACCCACCCACCCACACCCACCCAAAAAACAGGCAAAGGATCATTTTTCAAAGGAAGACATAGGAAAGGCCAATGGATATATGAAAAAAGGCTCAACATCACTAATGATCAGAGAAATGCAAATTAAAAACCCAATGAGATATTACCTCACCCTTGTTGGTATGGCTATTATAAAAAAGTGTATTCAAAAGGAATATTCCTTTTGGTGGGGATATTAATTAGTATAGTTGTGGAAAACAGCTCAAAAATAATTAACATACAATCCAATCCATTTTAGATGTTTATCCAAACGAATAGCCAAAGATATATGCCAAAGAAACTGAAAGAATGGACATTTTTTTTAAGCTGTCTGTTTTATCTCAACTCCCTAAGGTTTCCCTCCCAGTAATGGGAACAAAGCCCTTAAAGCTGTTCCAGGAAACAGCCCCAAACAGAGAGTAAAAGAGTAAATTGAGCCTGATAGCCAGATAGTGCTCAAACAGCAGGATTACCAGAAACTATTGACCAGAATCTACAGCCTGTTGTAAAACATTGTGAAACATGTTGTCAGCAAACCCAGACCCCCTTTGAAACTTCCTGGCAGCTTTGTCCCCCTTTTCCCCCTTTCATGTGCGACCCCTCCCGATGTGTGGTTTCTGCCTTTATAAACCTACAAGATTTTCTGCTAGGGACTCGACTCCTGGAGTTGGGTCCCAGCGCGCTGGAATAAACACCTCTTGCGGTTTGCATCAAGTGACGCCTCCTGCGGTTGATTGGGGTTGCCATCCATCCATGGGACAGAGTTGGGGTTTCCTTTTTGGGGGGCCTTACATTTGGGGGCTCGTCCGGGTTAAGATGGCCCCCCCTCATCCGCGGAGTCGACCTTGGAGGTAAGAAGGGGTACCCCGAAGTTGTCTGTCTTTGTCTTGTGTTTTGTTAGTTGGTCTGGTTCTGTGAGCGCGCTTTCGGTTTCGGTGGCAGCCGTTCGGTGACTCGTGAGAGTGGCCGAACAGTGGCCGGCAGACGTGCCTGGGGGGGCCACAGGTTGCAGCCCTGGGGGACGCCCTAAGGGTGGAAGGAGAGCCAGGGACGCCTGGTAGTCTCCGTCGGTAAGGGCGCTGATGGGGTTCAATTGGTGGATCAGAGATTGGCGCCCGTCTGTATCTGGTTCTGTTGTGTGTTTGTGGCGGACAAGGTGGAGGAAGGGTTGGAACAACTGGGGGGTTCTTGGACTGGGCTACTCTCGGGTGGACCCCAAAGGTTCCTTCTCTGGACTCCCCCTCCCGACAGCCCTGAAGGGTAACTTAGCAAAGTAGCTTCAGTCTCAAAAGTAATGAAAAATAAGGTCTCATAATTTTAACATTCAACCTGTCCGGAGGAGATGGCTAAAATGCCTTAGACACAGAGTTTCTGTTAAAACCTGTTAGATCCTTCCAGATCTCAGTCCAGGCTTACACTGAAATATAAATAAAAGAAGCCTAAAGGCTCAGTAGGAGACCGGTCTCAAACCCAGGGAAAGAAAAGGTAAAAAGAGTCTTTAAAACTCCAGCAAAGTAAATGCTATATTTTTAATTATATGTTTTTTTTTTGAGCTCATGATTTTTTGATCAGTTCTATTTTTTATTCAACTAGAGTTTTTGAACATCTGCTACACTGCAATGGAGATTCACCTATAAAGTTACAAGGGCTTGATTTTGTGTTATTTGTATGTTGTGCTGTCTGATGTCATGTTTTGTCTGTATCAAAACTGAGCGCTCCTAAAATTAAGATTTAAAAATGGATCCAGATACTTTTAATTCACGTGATTTAAAAAAGGTTCAAATTGGGTAAACTAATAAGAGTAAAATGTCTTTGAAAATAACTTGCAAGTCTCTAGGTGGTCAAGCTAATAAAATATTGATGTTAATAAAATGTCTAATATCAATTGTTTCTAGGACTTTTCTTCAACAGGGAAGAGACAGCAAATACTGTTCAGGACACTTGTCTGATATCTTGGTTTTTTAACAGAATAAGTGAATTAGAGTTAACATGTATGGGATTACTCTAATGTGTTTGTAGAGACATCTGATTAATTTACAAAGTTAAAATGCTAATTGTTAAATAACATCGAGTACTTTTAACTCCTTAAATTCCATGGGGTATCATACTTAAACATTATTGGTGTTTTCATAGGTTGGTAAATAAAAGGGTTTAAACTTGCTTTGTGTCATCACTAAACTAAAAACAAGGTTACTAAGAGTTATGTCCTAACAAGTGCAATTCTATATACAAAGGGTCCCAAAAGTTTCAACTGTGTTTCAATTAGAGTACTATAAACAACAGAATATTTAATCTTATTAAAATAGAGTAATTTATCTAAATTCAGAAATTTCATAAGAGTTGTTTCAGAATGTGAACAAAAAGGGGTCAACGAATAGGAAAGAGAAAATAAAAGGTGCTGGGTATGGAAATATATTTAGTAAAAGGAAAAAGGAAATGTTTCTGGGTAAGAAAGTGCTTGTGTGATGAAATACATGAGGGTCTAAGTAAGTGCTAAGAAAGTCTGTGTAAGTAAAGGGCAAGTTTCAACAAGTTTGTGTGTAACTAAGTTGGTTATATGTATGTGAGACAGCTAAAACTATTGAAGGTTTTTCCTAAGGTGAAATACTAACGTTCTGATATAAACCAAAGTTTAATCTATATGGTAGAATGACATGGTAAAATGACAAGGATTTGAAACACTAATTTACTCTTAACTTTGTGTCTATTAAGTTTTATTCTTTAGAACAATTAGTCTTAAAAATTGGGGTGTATACAATTATGGTTAAACAACTATTATAGAGTATTGTACTTTGTTACAGAGCCTACATTTCTCTTTAAAAACTCAATTTGGTAAGATAAAAGTGTCAAGGTATTTGTGAAATGGTCACTAGTTATTAAATGTGTTCATATTTTTCAGGACCACAAGTTTTTAAAGCAAGGGATTTATTAAGCTCTGCTATCCTCCAGATTAAACTTGTCTGTAATGGTAATTTTAAACTTATAAAGAGCAATTTTATTGGGGATTTATTTCTATCATTCAATGTTCTATTATAGGACCTGCTATCAATAGGGTATGTGTAAAATTTGTTACTTTTTACACTGGGATAAAGAATTTCAAATGTAAATGTATTTCTAAACATTAGAGTCTGATTTGTTTAAAGGTTAATATTGTAAAATATGAAAGAAACATGAAAACATTTTGCCATTTAATCACAAAAGGAAAGTTAAAAGCTCTCTCAGTGCAGGCCATTTAGCTCATCTCGTAGAGTTCCTGACTCTCAAGCGGAAGGCCTGGGTTCAAGTCCCAGCACTCTCGGATTGTGGAAATAACAAAAGCTCTTTCAGCCTTTCTTTGATTCATGTTTTAGATACTATGTTAAATTGTGTTAATTATAAAGTTTATATAGACTCAGGAAACAGTATATGTAAACTACTTAATGGTATTTAAGGAAAAGAAGCAAAGATCAACATCAGAATTAGAATACTTAAGATCTGTAAAGAGCCACGCCTTACCTGAGATAAGGCTCTGCCTCCCACCTCACTGTGTGTAGAATAGCTCCAAAATAAGCCAGACTTCAGCTTATTTAAAGTTATAGTCAAAAGATTGGTTCTTGTTGTAAAAGTACTGTGATCTCAAATAGGGGATAGAATGTACTTCTCAATCGAAATTCAAGATAGCTATTATACAAGCTGGATATATTTTTACTCTTGCTAATTTCATTTTGTAAAACTGTTACCTGTTAATGTTTTGCAGAAGTAGCTGCTCGAAGAACAAACAACCTAGGTAACTTGTGATAATAAGCCATCACCTATAGAATAGATAGTGGTAACTTCCAGTACTAATGCAGACTCCAGTTAGATAAAAGGGTAAATAACTGTAAAGTTATGGACATCAAAGTTAAAGCCCATTACTCTTAATTTATGACTGGTGAGACTGGCTTGCTGGATAATTAAGATCAAACTTAGAAATTGGAGTTAAATACAGAGGTCAAGAAAAGTCCATATTTGGGTCTTGCCCTCACCGTTAGCCTGAACCAGGGAGTAAGAGAACTTCTCTAAGGAGCGTTGCAACTCTGGGTCACACAACCTCCTGATCAAGGAGATTGTTGAGACTAGAGGATGAAAAATTATCCAGTGCATCTGCTGCAGAGGAGGGTCATGGAAAAGGGGAAACATCCCTTGATGTTTCAAAAGGAAGTCACCTCATCAAGAGACCCTGCCTAATCAAAGTCACTGGTGGAGCTAAGGAGCCGCTCTTAAGTTCTGTACGAGTGACCCCTGTGGGAACTCAGCTGACTCTTTAACAAGACAGGAACCAGGTCAATTTGACCAACTTGATCTTAGATACCCAGCAAAACAGTTAAAACCAAAATATAGCCATTCTTGGGCATTTAAAGGAAATAATAATTAAATGTAACTTAAGATGTACACTTATATTAGCCCACTAGAATAAAGGCTGGAAGCTACAAATGAAAGAAAGATTCTTCAGCAAATGTGCCTGATAACTATCAAGAGAAACTGCCAGAGTCAGAAGTTTTTAGTCAGTTTAAGACCTTCCTAAGCTACACAGGTAGACTTAATCTATGTTTGCTAGTATGATTATCTATTCCTAAGTAACAGAAGTATAGAGATCTCTAGTAAACACAGGTTATACCAATAAAGGGATATTTTACAAAATCAGATGACATTAAGTAGCTTAACTATATTTTCTGGGGACATCTATGACAATGTTAAAGTCCCCAAATAAAGGCCTTGTTCTATCCAGCCTTTGCTAGGCCTAGTTATGGGAACAATTTCTCAGTTCTTCCACATCCTGGTGAGAGATTAACTTCTGTCATTTTCATGATACTCAGTGGCATGTTTCAGATGCTGCAACATTTACTTTGTGCTAATCTCATTTCAGTACTCATGTCTTTTTGTTCTTCTATCATAGAAGCAGCCGCCCCCAGATGACTTTACAAACTGCTCTTCCCCAACCAGGCTTCTTCCTGGGACCCCTTGATTGACCCGATTTTTAGAAAAGGAACTCCAAGCTGCTTGCCCCACGCCACCCACTTCCAGCTCGAAGAAGCTAGAGCGGTCATCGACCTCCTTCCCCAGGAGCATGGAGTTCCTGAGATTAGAGGGGGGAATGAAGCCAGAATTGGGAACAGGTAGTTAGTGTAGAAATAGGGGATCGGGTCAAATCGAGGAAATGGCCATAAAATCATCTGCCTCTGGAAGTTGGAGACTGCCCCTGGAAGAATGGAATGTCAAGGATCTCCGGAGCCCATTGATTACCAAATTTACCTGCCTTTATCAAGGACTGTTTATCAAGGACTGCAAACAAGGGGCTGCTAATTGGTGGCCCGCCCCCTGGGCTCTTGCCTGCCTGAAATCACCTAGTCACCTTCATCAGGGAAAGAGTAAGTGCTGTACAGGTACTAATGCTCAGGCAACAATACCAGTCCCTCTGCCAAGGAAATAGCTTTGGAGAAGAGTATATAGAGACAGAAGTTCCATGATTAGAACTTACCAGAAAAGAAAATGGGGAAATGAAAGAATGGACATTTTTTTTAGCTGTCTGTTTTATCTCAACTCCCTAAGGTTTCCCTCCCAGTAATGGGAACAAAGCCCTTAAAGCTGTTCCAGGAAACAGCCCCAAACAGAGAGTAAAAGAGTAAATTGAGCCTGATAGCCAGATAGTGCTCAAACAGTAGGATTACCAGAAACTATTGACCAGAATCTACAGCCTGTTGTAAAACATTGTGAAACATGTTGTCAGCAAACCCAGACCCCCTTTGAAACTTCCTGGCAGCTTTGTCCCCCTTTTCCCCCTTTCATGTGCGACCCCTCCCGATGTGTGGTCTCTGCCTTTATAAACCTACAAGATTTTCTGCTAGGGACTCGACTCCTGGAGTTGGGTCCCAGCGCGCTGGAATAAACACCTCTTGCGGTTTGCATCAAGTGACGCCTCCTGCGGTTGATTGGGGTTGCCATCCATCCATGGGACAGAGTTGGGGTTTCCTTTTTGGGGGGCCTTACAAAACATCTAGACTCCCACAGTTATTGTAGCATTATTCACAGTTACAGAGATGTGGACCCAACCTAAGTGCCCTTCAAAAAATAGATAAAGAACTAGGTGTGGTGGCACATGCCTATAACTCCAGCAGCTCAGAGGGCTGAAGCTGGAGGATTATAAATTCAAAGCCAACCTCAGGAACTTAGTGAGGCCCTGTCTCAAAATTAAAAAAAAAAAAAATTAAAAAGGACTGAGTTTATATCTCTATGGTTAAGTACCCCTGGATTAAATCCCCAGTAGGAAAAAAATAGATAAAGAAAATATAATTCGCATACAAAATGGATAATATACAGCCTTAAAAAAGGAAATTCTGTCATGGGCAACATCACATTTTGTGAAATAAGCCAGGGACAGAAAGAAAATTCTCACAATCTCACTTACGTATAGTACCTAAAAAGGCTGAACTTGTAGAAGTAGAGAGTGACATGGTGGTTCCCAGAACCTGGGGCTGAGAAGGTGGACTCTGGAAATGGGTCAGGCATCAGTTTCCAAATGTGCTTCGCTTAGGATGAACATGTTTACTGATCTGTTGCCCAACACAGACTGTTATGGGGTGGAACTTAAGAACAGACCAATCACCACTGAGAAGTCCAAATTTGAGAGTCTTTATTAAGCCTGCGGCTGACTGTCTCACACAATGCCCAAAAAAATGGCTATTGGGAGAACAGCCCTGACCGCAGGTTTGTAGGGGTTCTTATACCAAAAATCACATCAATCATAAGTGTCTGTTGCTATAATTCCAAATTACAAACTAACATCATGAGATCATCAACAGAAGGGGAAGTGGGTCAAAATGACCCTTACCTAGGTGCAAACTAAAGAATGGTTACAAACATCCACACAATCACTATTCACATGGTACATTGTTTAGGAGCAATAGGAATCAAAAAAAAGAGCGATTTTTTGTTACATAAGAATTGTCATTTTGTATTGCTAAACATGTCACACTAAGTAACTGATGATGGGCACAGAGCCAGGGTGTTCCCATGGGAGAAACTAAGCAATTGTTGATGGGCATAGAGGCGGGGTGTTCCCATGGGAGAAACTTATTTCCTACATAACATGGAGTCTCAGAGCAAAATGGAGTCTGTCTGGCCTATAACATTCTCATGGAATCAGATCTGTCAGCCCATCACAAGACCATAAGTAGTAATAGCATTGCAAATTTCAAAATTGCTAAAATGGTGGATTTTACATCTTCACACCCCAAGAGAATCATGTACTTGAGGATATGCTAATTAGATTGATTTAATCATTCACATTGTATACCTATATCAAAACATCACATGCACCCTATAAATATGCACAATATTATTATTTAAAACTAAATAAAACTATTATAATATTTCTAACAGAAATATTAAATGTATGCTAAGTTAGAGAGAATAGCATAATAAAGTCCCAGTGACTCTTCATCTAGTTCAGTAATTATTAACATAATCATATTTGCTTAATTATTTGACTTCTGAGAACCTCCTTTCACCCTCATTATTTAAAAGCAAATCCCTGAAATTATTTAAAAGCACATACTCTGAAATACTTCAGTATGTGACACTAAAATATATGGATCCAGTTTTACTTTTACCTAACATAATGTCATTACTATATCTAAAAAATTAATAATTCCATTTTATTATCAAATAGCTGATCAATGTTCAAACTTCCCTGAATGACACATAAGTGTTATTACATTGGTTTGTTCAAGTCAGTATTTAAACCTGACCCAGAAACTGTAATTAGGTTGATGTTTTTCAAATCTCTATATTTTTATTTTTTTATTTATTTTCTTTGTCATTTGTCTGCTGAAGAAATTGGGTCCTTTTGTTGTATATCCTTAACTTTTAGTTTTTTTTTTTTTTCTGATTGCATCCCCAAATCAACGTTTAAGGTATTCATCTAGTGGTCCCAAACCTTGGTTGCACACTAGAATCACCTGGGAGTTCTAAACAGACTGCAGACCTTCCCATCTGCAGAGACTTGTACTTAATACATTTGGGTACAATCCTGACAGAGGGAGTTTGAAAGCTACCGAGGTTTCTACTGTACCTTAAAGTTGAAGATCATTGCTCAGTCCCTTAATCCTCAAATTTGACTATACAGCAGAATTGTCCGGGGTGGAGCTGGGGAGATAGCTCAGTTGGTAAAGTGCTTGCCTTGCAAGCACAGGACACTGGGTTTGATCCCCAGCATCAGAAGAATTTCCTGGGGTGCTCTACAAACCTCAGTTTCTGAGCTTCTGAGTTAGTTGAACTGGGGTATGGCTGGTTCTTTGGGTTTTGTTGTTACTGTTTGTTTTTGTTTGGGTTTTTTGTTGTTGTTTTGGTTTGGTTTTTTGAGAATCATGGCTCTGTCCCACATATTTCCTTTCACTTGGTGGTTATATCTAGAGGCTTGTTTGGATGTACATTCTCACTAAAGGATGACACTTCAGTAGTAGATGATTTCATTTAATAAGGAGTCAAGATCAAATTCCCATGTTTCACTGTTTTATTCCATGTAAGTCTAAACTCAAATTCTTCTCCTAAGCATCAACTTTATTTATTTATTTTTAATTAAAACCCCCAAACCAGGACTGCTGCAGTATATAAAGTTCTTTTCTTCTCATTGGAAAGTGCCCAGACTCTTTGGACAAAAAAGAGGCATTTATGAATCTGAAGTTTAAGGATTGAATAGAATTTCAGAGGTAGGATTAAGTGGGAATCCTTGAATAGAACCTGCTCATCTTAAGGTCATCTTAAAATGCACACTTTACTGAATCCCTTCAGAATGATATTAAAGAAACCACCTACAACCAGGACCTTTAAGGACAGACTCACGATGAGGAAGCAGGCACCAAGTATCATGACTTTTATTTTCACATCAAGGGCTATAGGCAACTAGATCCCAAAGTTCTCAGTGTGTGTTAAAAGCTCTTTCACAAAACCAGCCCACTGCTTGGAAATCTTCCCAATCACAGTTTGTTCATCAGGAGATTTAATCTGCATTGCAGAACAAAACAAACAAAAAAGGTACTCTTAAGTCTAGAAAGCTATTAACAAACCTACTTTCAACTCTGGAGTTAAATAAGACGATTATACAATCCAGATTGTATAGAATATTGTAAATAGTTTATTAAAATTATGTACTACATATATAATTATAAACATTATATCCCTCCTTGAATGCACTAGGCCCCTGTGCATATTTATAGATACATGAAAAATTATGTCATCATACAGAAAAAGGATAATTATAAAGTTTTGCTGAAATCTAACATTTTGTTTTACTTTAAGAAAATAATAAATCATTTGAATTGATCCACAACAAAGTTGAAGCAGAACTGGATAAAATTTGGAAATGTTTCTTTGATGAACATTCTAGAAGCTGTTGGAAAGTTACCGAGTAAACCATCTATGGGATTTCTACTTTAGAGGCACAGAGAGTATACACAGGCTGAAAGTTTAAATATTTGGTGGGGATTTATTACCTTCCACTGTTGGGAAACATGGATTGCTAATAACCAAGGAAAGAAAACCAGTGAAGGAAGTGACCTGTAAGCACCTTGGTGAGTGTGGTCCTTTAGGTCAAGGGTGGGACAGTTGAATACCAGGTGGGGGCGGCGGGTTGGAAAAGAAAAATGAAAGGTGTATGAATCATAGAGCCCCAAAGTGAAATTCTCCTATTTTGGTAAAAGGAAGAATTGTAAAAATTATGACTGAGTAAAGTTGAGGATCTTCACGTAGAGTGGATCCAAGTGTGCCCAGACAAAGGCATTGAGCCAGGTGGACAGGCGGGTGTGCATGTCACCAGCATTCACCAAGCTTCCTACACTGGGAGTTTTGCCCACGGAGGATGAGTCCTTTTCAAATCTGAGCAAAGCACCCCAAGTGCTGGAAACATCCCCTGAAGGCCGTGCTTCAGGTTGGGACCAGCTAAACACCTATGGGGAAATTAGAAACCACTTGACTCTTTTTATCTGAGTGCTGGAGAAATGGGTTCTTGAGAGTCTGAAACTTTCCATAGAAACTCAGATTACTGTTCACCGAGTATTTATTCATGTTCCGTCTGAAGTCCAAGGCATGCCACTGCTCCTTGGCAGTGAAGCTTTGCTTTACCTTCTCACTTGTTTGAATAAGGAATATTCACAGATGTGACATGAGCAGGAATTTAAAATGTGGCTAAGTGGTTTGACTCCATATTAGGTGAAGAGCCACTAGCAAAACAGGACCCAGATGACCTCTGCTTCTACAAATTCATAGTGAACATTCCTGGATCAGACCTGAGGTCAGCTGAAACCAGAGCCAACTCTCTGAGCCCCGATATATCCCCAGAAAACAGCTGACCTGCAGACCCATAAGCACGTGATGAGGTATTTTGTAACCTCTGAGTTTAAGGGGTTACTTGTTATGCAGCACTAGTGAGGCAAAATGGACTCATGAGATCCCATCTTGCATACCTTGGTGTCTTCTCTGCTGGCGGCTGTCATCTGAGTATTTAGAGCAACTAATGAAAATCTTCCTTTTTATTTTTTAAATTTAGTTTAATTTTGAAACATTTTTATAAATGAAAACAATCCAGAAGATAACTTATTTACCAGACCCTGTCAACTAACTACTCAACTTAATATTTCCCCATTTTGATACCTACAGCAAAAAATTAAAAATCCTACTAAAATTTATGCAAGAAATAGGAAATATAACTTTTATAGAGGAGAAGAACACAAATAACTGAACAATTATAAGCAACTGATGGGGTTTTTTTGCTAAATTCTAGATAACATTTAAAAACCCAAAATTCTCTAGAACAATCTTTCAACTTCTGGAAGTAAATTGGTGCTTGTGATGCCAAAGGAAAGGTATTAAGTTTTTGTCCCTGCTTCTTGACACACAGGGCTGCTAAAAACCCTGTGACTTCCCCAGTGGTAAGGATGATAGGAGAAATTTTGTCTTTTTGGTGTTGGTCCCAGATTCCTGGCACATAGCTTCAAACTCCGGGACTCTCCTGAGTGAAGTCTTTTGTACATTAATGAGATGGGTATTAGGTGTGGATCCCTGACAGCTTCTCTTCTGCATAGAGGTTGGACACCAGAAAGATCTAGTAATGACTGGAACGTTGGATTTCAGTCCCACCCTAAGCTCCAGTGATGAGACAGGGGCTCATCACTGGAATGTTCCACAATATAGCATAAAATACTAGAACATCTATGTGATTCAAAACATCTGATTATATAAATGGTAGCTTAAAAGGCAATTTCTAAATTACTAATTCAGTGTTTCTATACAATGTTAAGTATATGCATTGCACATAAGGCTTTTAATTATTGGGTGTTGTAATCCTCTTAAAAATCTTGTAAGACATTTAGTATAATTATACCCAACTTTTTTTTTTTTTTTCTTTTTTTCGGTGCTGGGGATCGAACCCAGGGCCTTGTGCTTGCGAGGTGAGCACTTTACCAACTGAGCTATCTCCCCAGCCCTGTTAAACCCAACTTTTATATGAAAAAATTGAAGTGAACAAAGGTTAAGTAATTTGTTTAAGGTCACCCAGGCAAAAATTTGTGGAGATGTGTTTCAAATCCAGAAAGTCTATCACAGAGTCTGAACTCTGAACCATGACATTGTTTTTTTGAAAATTAAGTAATCAGTCCCAATAAAAATCTACGTCTGAGATCACTGAACAATGAATGGTTCATGAGCCCAATCTAGCTGTTTTGGGGAATGAAATTCTGTTAGGTAACAGCTATTTCCATTCTACAAACATTATCTGTACCTACATTCTTGTCACAATGATAATCATATTGTCCACAAACTCTGAATACCTTCTGTTTGGGCCTTTTTCAAAAAAGAAAAAAATGCTGATGCATCTAGGTAAAATAGGAATGGAAAAATGCTATGAAACACTATAGCAAAGAGTTAGAATTATAAAACATTTACCACTATTTCACTAGCATCTCCATTATTACCATTTCATTCAATGGCTTTGCTATTGAAAATAGCATGGAAGAAAAGGTGTGGATACAATAGAAGAGCTACCAATTATCCCATCTATATTGAGATTTTGTACATAGAAAATCCAAGTAAACAAAAGAGAAACACCTCCCACACTGGAATGCAGATGTGTAACAAAAGGAAAAGTAAAAACACAATTTTTCTCAATGTTCAAAATAAACATCCAAAGTATAAACATTTCTCTTTAATATCAATAAACACCTAAAAGTTACTTAGGAATAAATTTAACAAAAAAAGGCACATGTTCTAGATGTATAAACCTATATAATCTTATAAAGGATCCAAAATAAGATGCGGATAAATAAGAGTCATAACACTTCTGGGATGTGAAAGGCTTAGCATTATAAAAATGTCAATTAAAAACTAGTTAATGAATTTAACTCAATACCAACGGGATTCTGGCTTTGAAAACTGAATGAAATGGCCTTAGCGTGCATGTGAAATGCAACGTGGTAATACTATGAAGCTGTGATATAAAACAGATCATGAAGTTGTCAAGTTGCCATAATTGAATTACAAGGCACTGCTGGGTCACCTGTTGAAGAACTGCTACATTGAATCTCCTATGAAATAAATGTCTCCAGTAACCTGACTTAATAAAAGGATAGAGGAAGACCCCAGAGAAGCATAATTAAGCAGCACACATTGTGCCTGTGCTGATTTTGTTAGGACAGTCTCTGTAAGTGGGCTTTTGCGGGAAGCTTCTGCACATGGTCTAGAACATTCCAGTCTGTAGTGCAGATGAAGGAGAGATCGCTGGGCCGGGCAATCAGACAGAGATGACAAGTTTGGCACTCCATTTCCAGTGGATAATATTCAGTGTTACCGCACAGAAAACATGTTTAAGTGTTAGACACTGGCTTAGTTTTGTTTAACATGATTTTGCTTCTCTTTTCCTCATTTAGCATAATCAATACTGACCTTTAACTGGATCAATAAATACGTCTCTGGTCCAAAGTAAATATATGAGCGCAGTATCTCTCTTAAAGTATCTATACACAAATACTTCTTTAAGGTATTTGTTTCGTCTTGTGAAAAAATATATTCTTTTTATATTAGGAAAGCAAACCATCCTATCTGTTAACTCAAAATCAATATCTGCACCGCAGCTACACACCACAGGTGGACCAGGAACTCTCAGTACTTCCTCTGTCTTCTCATTTTGTACACTGAACTTGGGAATGCATGGGTGCCAGGTCTGAGTAACGTAATCTGTGGGTATGCCCGGAGGAGCTTGAACAACAACAACAACAAAAGGATATTCCTGGATGTAATTATCACTGTCATAATAATAATGTCTACTAGTATCTCTCATTTACTGAGCACTTTTTCAATGCCAGATACTGTTCCACTTCACAACACATCCTTGCCAGGTGAGTACTGCCTTACTAGGTGAATACTATTCCTTTCCCTCCTTTACAGAGGACCTAACTGAGGAAGACAGGGGTAAACACACTTGCATCAGATTTCTCAGTTCATGGAAGAGATGAGCAGAAATTGAGGCAAACTGCATACCTGGTGCTCTAAAGTGTTGATCTCTGCTTATGTTTTTCAAGTTCCCTTCTTACAAAGACTGTCTAAATTATTAAGGAACTGTTTTCTTAAACTCCTTTAAAAGCAGTGGCTTATATGTATGCACAGAGCTCTGCTCACTGGGGCAGTTTTCAAACATGAGTGACCATGTTGCTGTAATGAAAAGAATTTTGACTTATTCATTAGCTGGGTGAGCGTGACGGTGCCTTACTGTGCTCACCTAAAGTACTGAACTTTCCTAAAGTTCCAGGTAAGGTGATGCATTTTTCTTTTCCACACAGTTAATTTTATTTTATTTCTTTTTTTAATTTTTACAGACTGCATTTTGATTCATTGTACACAAATCGGGTACGTTTTTTTCATTTCCATGGTTGTGCATGATGTAGATTCATACCATTCGTGTAATCATACGTATACATAGGGTAATGATGTCTGTATCATTCCACCATCTCGCCCCCTCCTCCCTCTCATTTCCCTCTATGTATTCTAAAGTTCCTCCATTCTTCTCTCACCCCTCACTCCCCCACCCCCTTATATATCATCATCCTTTTATCAGGGAAAACATTCGGCCTTTGGTTTTTTGGGATTGGATTATTTCACTTAGCATGATATTTTCCAAGTCCATCTATTTATCTGCAAATGCCATAATATTATTCTTCTTTATGACTGAATAATATTCCATTGTGTATATATACACCACAGTTTCTTTATCCATTCATCTGTTCAAGAGCATCTAGGTTGGTTCCACAATCTAGCTATTGTGAATTGAGCTGCTGTAAACATTGATGTGACTGTGTTACTGCCGTTCTTTGGATATAAACCAAGGAGTGGGATAACTGGGTCAAAAGGTAGGTCCATTTCAAGTTTTCTGAGAATTCTCCACACTGCTTTCTAGAGTGGCTGTACCAATTTGCAACTCTACCAGCAATGTAAAAGTGTGCCTTTTTCCCCACATCCTTGCCAACATCTTTTATTGTTTGTGTTCTTGATAATAGCCATTCTAATTGGAGCAAGATGAAATCTTAGAGTTATTTTAATTTGCATTTCTGTAATTACTAGAGATGTTGAACACTTTTTCATATATTTATTAATCGCCTGTATATCTAATGTGATGCATGTAAATGCACTGTTCAACACAGGGCCTTTCCTAACAAACTCTTTGACTCCAAAATTTGTATTAAATTATTCCTATCCCAAATGATGTGGACAGCAAAGTAATTAATGAAGAATTAAGGATAGGAATAACTTGATGGGAATAATTCTGCTATCCTCTCAAAGTACACACAGTGTTGAGACCCTGAATAACTATTTGCCTGTTATCTCTGTGTCATGCTTTCTCAGCAATGGCTAAGGTGCAGGCCAGCGGGACCCCACTCATTCTTCCCTGTGCTGGTGTTCCATAATATTCTCAAAGGTACAACTCCATCAATTTTGACCACGCCTGTCGTAGTCATCAGGTATATAAGGTATGAAGAATTCTCTCGTCTCTAAGATGTTGGTCAACCCTATACGGCAAACCATTTGGGGACAGAGGACTATTGATCACATGCCTTCCTATGCAGTTGACTGGAGACTAACTATATAACTCATGGATCACTCTGCCTTTAGATCTCATTTGATTATACAAGTTTCATGAAAAGGGTGAAGATTCTACTACTTTACAGAACCCCCTGATAACTGCTCACAGACCTTTTGCAGGAAGCAGGGGAAGAAACAGCTGTTACATCATGTTACCTCATGGTCTCTTCAGAATTATGACTTCTTGACCTGTACTAGCAAGGATCTTTCTGGTAAAAAGATCCTGGAATACCCACAGCAAATACAAGTGCAGCCATCTTCCTCCACAAAATAGACCACTGTTCCAAAGCGGGTCTTTATTTCATATTTATTATTAGTTTTAAGACTTGTGATGGCTAAAGAGAAAAAAAAAAAAAAAGAAATCACAGTCACCAGTATGTTGAAAATATTGAATTTGTCTTAAGACATTATAATCTCTAGTTAGATCAGTTGTGGATGATATTCCAAGTACAAGAGGAAAGAGGACAAAGGGAGATTGTTCTGAGATGATCCAGAGTGAGAAACAATGCAAAGGGTGCCACATCTATTTCCTGCCACTCCAACACTTGACACGGTTCTGTTGGAGTAGAGGATCCGACACTTGACACAGCTCTGTTGGAGTAGAGGATCCGACACTTGACACGGTTCTGTTGGAGTAGAGGATCCGACACTTGACACGGTTCTGTTGGAGTAGAGGATCCGACACTTGACACGGTTCTGTTGGAGTAGAGGATCCGACACTTGACACAGCTCTGTTGGAGTAGAGGATCCGACACTTGACATGGTTCTGTTGATCAACCTCCCTCTTGGGGGCCATAGGCGTGGCATGTCTCCATGTGTAGTTGTTTTTAAACATTAATAATCAATATATCATTAGAAACTTATTGGAAAAACATTGAGAAGGTTTTACTGTATTGGGACACAAAATAGTACACAATAAAAATTTAGTAGTAATACATAGATAAAATATATGAAAATAATTGTAGCTGTGCTCGAGTTAAAAGGAGCCTGTGATTGCTTTAGTATAATAATTTCTAAATACAGATGGATAAAGAGGCATTGCTCTGAGCTTGGATGCGATGTTTAGCCTTTGTTGCTTCCCTGTTACAATAGTTGATTCTAGAGATACTTTACAGAATAAAAACATTTAGGTTAGTCATAAATATAATTTGTGTTTTTCCTATATTTAGCCTAATTCTTTGAGAATCAAATAAGATTGTAGTCCACGATTATATGAAATAGAATAGACTAAATATTAACTATACGTTGATTTCTTTGCCCTTTGTTAATAATAGTGAAAGCTTTTCACTGGTAAACATGGAGTTCTTGGTGAGGGTGGTTTCTCAGAAAATCTAGTGACCTGTTTGCTCTGGAGGTTGGAGGTTGGCAGATCGTGGTGCCCTCCGTTTGGCTGGGGGATGGGGTTGTTTTGGTCTGGCTGGGAAATGGGTTGCTTTGGTCTGGGCTGTCACACAGAGGGAAGGTGTACTTTGAAAAGAAGCATAGATTGTACTTTTGAAGGTTTTTATTATTTTAAACTAACCATAAAATGATATAATCATTACTAAAGAAAAATATAAAAAGGCTGACAGAAAAATAAAGATGGAGATTCAGCCTCAGACCACTTGGTGCCTCTGTGTGCTGTTTCTCCACCACACCGACGCCTCCCATCCACCTAGGACCCCCAGTGGCTGCTAAGGTTGGACCCTGGCAAAAGGGAAAGAGGAGAAGATAAGTTCATGTGAAAATAATTTGAGTCATTATGTGAAATATGGAAAAGGAAAAAGTCACTCTCCTGGTGTCTGTAGGTGGGCACAGTGGTACTGGCTGCATAGATAAAACGTCCACATAGTGGTGGTTTTCACACGCTATGGAGGGCTTCTGAGATGTGGGCTGTATTTATATTCTGTGAAATACTCCATGAAATCAATGGGTTTGAGATTTGTTTCATAAACCATGCGTATGTCTTGTTTTTTTTGCCCTTGTATTTGAGCAAAGAGGCAACGGGTGGGGGTTGCTCTCCATGTCCCCGTATCAAAAGGCAGAGAGTGAAAGAGGAAGGTGGATAGAGCGTCCCATCAGGCCCACGGCACCCTTGGTCAGCTCAGCAGTCTGGTTGAGAAGTAGGAGATGGGTATTAGGCAGGAGGGAAGGGACAGGAACAGGCTGGGGAACTAGGGCTTCAATTCAGAATATCTAGACCACGGACATCCTGAGGTGACCTCTGCACCTCCTGTGACCCGTCACTTCATGGGAGAAAAGGAGGGTGATGGATGCTGACACCAAAATGTCCCCTTACCAAAGGACTTTCCACATGGGTCCACAGGGTGGAAACCTTATGTGCAGCCAGAAGCGACAATGAAGAGTCG
The DNA here is from genome assembly GCF_902686455.1 of Sciurus vulgaris. NCBI lineage: Eukaryota > Metazoa > Chordata > Mammalia > Rodentia > Sciuridae > Sciurus > Sciurus vulgaris. The sequence continues at coordinate 132,728,399 of NC_136470.1, forward strand.
AAATTGTCCTTCACAAGTCCTTTCACTGTAGACTTCCTCAAGGATTTGGGGGAGACTCAAAATGGCCTAGACTTGGCCTTTAAAGAAGTATCCCTAGTCTCAACATCTGCCACAATCTAAGGTTTCCGAAAAGGCTTAAAACTAATTTAAAAATTAGATTTACTTCTGAGAGGGCATCTGTTAAACAACGTGTTACTTGATTATGTAGCTTAATCTCAGAACTTTTATACCCGGGTCTGTAAAATGAGATCGACGGTCTTTCAAAATCTCAAGTTTCCTTTCAGTTACATGAAAAAACGAAATCAAAAGAATCTCCAGTTTTATTGTTAGCATCTATTAAGTTTTCAGTTAGACGAAGGTGTAAATGCCTGTCATAGTCTCAGGTGCCAAAAATAAACTAACACTTCTCTTTTCTTATTACTCATAGTAGATGAACTTAAAGACATCTCTTTTTAAAAGTAAAGAATTATTATAGTATACACCATAAAGATGTGCAAATATTGTATTGTTGAGAACAGGGTGATATCTGTGCAGCTAGCTGTCTTAATTACCAGGATGCAGGCAGTTGGGACTGCTCCCTCAAAAGCCAATACAGCGCAAACAGGACTGCTGGGCCCCCATGCTTATCGAGGTTGTTAAGAAATATTTGCCTGAGAAATGTGCAGCTGCCTAGAAACCTTATCTATCAAGGACAGGGGGGCCTAACTGCAACTCATCTCCTGCACAGTTCACCCCTTCCCTCCTCCCTTCTTCCTCTAGGACCGTTCAGTTCTGGTGGGACCCAATGAGAATCAAATAGATTGGCAGGACCCAACCAGAGGAGGACTAATGTTTAGCTGTTCAAATGTTAACCAATTAAAAAGAACACTGTAAAACTGTTTGCCTTTCATTATAAAAGCCTGCTGAACAAAGGCTCAGGGCCTCTTAGCGTCACTGGTTACCAAGTGCGCGGAGGACCAGGCTCGAGCTTGCTAATAAATGACTCTTTGTTGCTTGCATTGATCGTGGTCTCTGGTGGTCTTTGTGGGGTCTCGAGCCGCTGGGCACAACAGTATCTCAGAATATACACTCAAGTCTTGTTGGAAAGAGAGGATTTCTTTGCTGTGTAGTACTGTCCTGCATACTACAGAAATACTCTTAGCACTATGGGGACCGTGGGCACTATATTAGCAGTGCCCTCTCTTTACTATAGCTATCCAAGAGTGCTCCACTCCCTGACCCCCTGCTCCCACCAATTGGAAAGATACACTGTATGGAAAAGAGTCACCTCCACTGAGAATTACTGCCAGCAATCTGTGACCTTTACTTGAGCTCATCAGGAAATAGCTATGTTAAGAACCCCCAGCCACCCACCCCCACCACTTTTGAATTTTCTGAACTTCTCTCACTGTCTTATGCTCTGGGAAGGGAAGAGCTAACTGCAAAGAACTACTCTTCCTCACAGGACTCAGATATAACTTGCTGTTCACACTTTCTCAAGACTCCCATAAGACTTGTGGACGGCCGCCTTCTTTACCTGCATCCATAAAACCTGCTTACACCTTTGAGACATTCCTCATTAGTGAGTGTTCTCCCTACTGTTAAGTCCGAATAAAGTTGTATCCCTTTATTGGTTAAAGAAAAAAAAAAAGAATTAAAAACTACATTGAACACATATACTGAAAAATACATAAAGCTTATATTTCTAAAAAATAGAATTGGAGTGCTATATAAAATACAGTGACTGGCTTTTTGGGTTTTAGAGTCCCAATAATATATCCCATAGAATGGAATATTTTTAAAAATTCAAAATACAAATTACTTAAAAAGTTGTTCCTTTTCTAAAGAAAAAAAGTATTTTAGAGAATGGTAACCACAGCAAAACATTACAAATGTTGAATTATTCATATTACAAGCAATTTAAATGTGAAGGAGGACAATTATGTATTTTGACAAAATTCATTACTCTGATTGTACAGCTTGTGTTCTAATTTATACCATTGGAAAATAAATGTCTACCGGTGGAAAAGGTGAATATGGGTTTAATGAACCAGCAGAGTTTCCATTATGTCCTAATATGTAGAAGGAAGATACCATCATTCATGCATCTACCAGGCTCTCTTTCCCTGGCAAACACCCTGAAGCATCCTGTGCCTTTCCAGGTTTTTTCCTGAACGTGGGAGCCCTGGATCCCAGGAAGCATCTGGATGCACTGGGCCCACTCAGGAGCAGAGACGCTCTTGCAGGAAGAGGGCTCCAGACCTGTGGTGAGCATCCGCCAATCCTGCACGGTCCCCATACACGCTGGCAACCCTCAGCCCATGGAACGCACATTCCACGGGGTTCATTTCATCTCCCAAGAGAAACTGTGGGCACGCACAACAATTTTTCCCAGACATCCCCATTTGAATTCCAAAGATCACTCACTTTGGAAATGTACCAACGAGCTGAACTACTGCACGTGATTACGTGCCATTCTCAGTGATCTCAAACTGGCAGAACAGAGCTGAGCTTTTAGAAACCAGTAAAGTGATAAAAACTTTTAGAGTCACTTAGAGAGAGAAGAGCAAAATTAAGTCTTGATTGTTTCCTTCTGTTAGTTTCTACATTGTAAGGACAGATGTCAGTCATAATAACATTTACTACTTTAACATTTACCATAACAACATTTAGTATTATAAATGGCACTTATTGTAAATGTTATTTGATTAGAAATGAATTGCTGATAACATTCATGGTTTGATTATTCAGAAGAGACATTTGCACAGAACTAGGTTTACAATCCCATGTCATCTAAAGTATTTGTGGGAGCTCATATACTTTTATCTGCATAACCTCTGTCTTTCTAGAAATGTGATGAATACAGCGAATACATACCTTCCAAAAGGTCAACTTGCTGATGAATCAAGTTATATCTACTATAGTGAAAAGAAAATTAAGAATTCAAATGTTTCAGCCAACCAATCAATATTCATATTTTATTGTTTAATATTACATGTTAACATTTATGCATATCATATTTCTATTATAGTTTATGTTACTTTTTAGTATAAATTACAGTTAACATGTTTTTAATTGAAAATATGTATTTGAAAATATTCATTATTAATGAAGACAAATTTAGGAGAACTAAAATTCACTTACTTTGGAATCTATAAAAATTAGAGCACAGTGCTCTTTTGAGATGAGGTATATGAAATATGAATACATTTTAATCCACTTAAAGAACGTTTTCTGCAAGTTTCAAAATTATTCTTTTAAGTGTACTTGATATCACTTGTGGTAAGATTTCAGCAGTATTTTATGACCTTGATTTAAAAAAATACATATGTTTCAGGGTATTATATGGAGAAATGTGAGTGGTTAAACACTCTCTACACTACTCAAGTGCATTATGAGAAATTAAGCTGGTAGAAAAGAGACAATTCATTTCCCCAAACATCGATTTTTATCATGGAATTATCTTTTTGTGTATAGATCAGACATATAGAGCTTCATAGTGCTATTTTACTTACCTGATTACTAACCCAAAGCAAACCTCACATTGCCGAGTCAGCTATCATATAGTACTGCAAAATCCAACATTTCTTTCTACCTTGTTGTTGATATTTATAAAAATGAGTCCAATAATAAACACAGTATTGATAAAAAAATGTAATTTAATAATTATAAGAATAAGATCACCATGTTATGCAGGAAACATTAACTCTCTTTTTGATACCACTTACTGAAGCTGAACTCTCTAAGATTTATAAAAAGTTTTTTTTCAAATGGCAAGGAAATTATTCAGTATTAATATTAAAAGGCATAGGATCCAGAACCAAGGTACCAGGATAAAAAAAAAAGCCAGCCCTGCTTCCTTAGGTTTTAAACACTGAGCAAGCTGTTTATTGTCTCTGGACTTCAGTTTCATCTTGGTAAAACAGAATAATTACAGCCTCCACACATCACAGAGTGTAAGGATTCACAGAGTGTAAGCCTGCATTATGCTTAGAACAAAGCCTAGGAAATAGTGCTAAACAAATGTCTGCTTTTGATTTTAATCACAAATTATATCCAAGTTATAGAAAGCACAATTAGCAAAGACATGGATATTTTGTTTCAAAGTGAACTGAATCTAGAAGAGTTGGAGTGAGCTATTAACCAAACATGATGTTTACCATTTCCAAAGATAATAAAGAGAAGATAATTGCTTTATCATTATAACTAATCATTTTATCATTATAATTTCATCATTTTATTATTATTATAACTAATCTGGGTAAGTAAACTAGAAGCCCAGTTCTATCTTTATGAGTATCTTATGTATTTGAAATTACCTGACTTAAATATTCTATTCCAGGTGGGCAGTTCAGTAGGAAGAGTGGCACAGGCACCCATGGTGTCCCTGCAAGTCCGCTGGGCTGTGAAAAACCAGCTGGTGGGAGTAAGAAGCCAGCCTGGGGTCCTGGGTGGCCACTCCTGGTCCTGAGAAGCCACCCTGAGCTGTGGGTTGGCAGACTGTTCTAAAGTTCCTGAAATATGACAAGGGGAATAATTTGTAGTTACACAGAAAAATGGAATTGCAAATCCTTTCCAAATTACTTAGGTATAAATTAAATTCTCCACTCAGAAATCCCATGTCTGTGAAATGTAAGTGTGATTTTATTTTTCAGAGCTTTTTATGTGAAATGTACTTGGTTTCACATCCTCCTCTACTTTGCTGGCAGTGGCTATGCACAGAGTTAGCCCAGAGGCTTCCCTTCTGCTCTTTCCATCTTAGGTGGAAAATATGCTTTAATACCTGAGAATGTGAAAGAGCATCAACAATGGCAGAGAATAAGCTGTAAAAAAGATTCTGGCTTGTCTTCATGAAAAACGGAGTTGTCCATTGGGAAACCCAAATAAAGGCTATGAGTCAGTATTTCTACTGACTTTACTTCAGGGTGGAAGAAAGCTGTTTGGCAGTGTTCACAATACAGCACTTGCCAATATCTTGGAACTTCTGCACAGGAATGGGAAGTATAGAAGTCAGAATCCAAAGACTCAGGGAAAGGATCATTCTGGTTTGGTTTAACTCAATCCCTTCGTTGTTGCACACAAACACAACTATGTGTCCTGTGAAGAGGAATAATTCTGAAATTACAGCCAATGTTGTATTCTGTTGGTATAGAACAAGGGAATGTTTGCCTCCATAAGGATATTTGACAAAGTCTATAATCATTTTTTTTTTTCCTTTTGGTCACAGTTTGACAGAAAGGTAAGACTGGCATCTGGTAGGTAGAAGTCAGGGATATTGCTATACATTTGGAAACACCCAAAACGTTTCCCAGATAATGAGAATTGTTCAGTCCAAATATTATAGTGCTATCATTAAGAAAGCCCAGTATGTAGAGAAAAGCACATCCTTCCTGCTAGTTCATTCCAAGTATTTGTCTGGGTTAGTAGTTTGCCTGGGGTTTCAGTCCCTAGAGTATCCTCTCCTAAGTTATTTTCAATACTTTAAAAAAAAATCAATTATAATATTTTGGTTAGAAATTTAAATTTCACAATTTTGTGCTATCAGTTATTTGAAAAATGTAATTTGGAAAATAACAAAGGCAAAAAGCTGGAGCAGCGTTTGGTGAGTATTTATGAAGCAAAATAGAGGAAGGAATTTGGTAAGTATATGCTTCATATTGCATGGAAATGTGTGTTGACAGTGCTTCTTTATTGACTTTTTTTTATTTTTACAGACTGCATTTTGATTCTTTGTACACAAATGGGATGCATCATTTTATTTCTATGGTTGTGCACGATGTAGATTCACATTCGTGTAATCATACATTACATAGGGTAATAATGTCTGTCTCAGTCCACCATTTTTCATACTCCTCTCCCCCTCATTTCCCTGTACATAATCTAAAGTTCCTCCGTTCTTCTCTCACCCCTCATTCCCCCACCCCCATTATATATCATCATCCACTAATCAGGGAAAACATTCAGCCTTTGGTTTTTTGGGATTGGCTTATTTCACTTAGCATAATATTCTCCAATTCCATCCATTTATCTGCAAATGCCATAATATCACTCTTCTTTATGGCTGAATAATAGTCCACAGAGTGACAACTCCTGAGGAACGGAATATAATTTCAAAAGACTGTGGTCCACAGATTACAGTACTGAGTCATACAAAATACTTAGAACAGAGACTAAATTGAATGGAAAACTGAAAATGAATTCACATATCACTAAAAAAATAAATTTCACAAACATTAAAGATCATATTAGCAACTTATCAATATCACTTTTGGATTTCATCCCTTTTAAAATGAAAGAATGTTTACAGATGATTGGTAATGTGACAAGATCTGTTGAAGAATGAGGAGAAATTGTTATCGCTCTCTGGCAGCTGACAGTTATCTTCGGGTAGAAAGAAAATAAATTTTCAAAAAAGTTTTCGGATTCACCTGATAGCAAAATCACATGAGGTAGTCTGCAGGGTATGAGGCAGTTACTTTGGGCAGATAGAATTCCTGTTGTGACCCAAAAGATGACAAACTCTAGTGAGAACAGTTCCAGGAGGAAGGAAAAGAAAAATGCAAAAACCCCGACTTTGGGAATGAATGAGGTGTGTTAGGAAAACAGAAGCATCAACAAGAGAACAGGAATGACTGTCAGCAGTACAGTAGGAAACAGTTCATCTCTGGGCTCCTTAGGAAGGAGCTGGTATTTTCTTCCAGGTGTGATTGGCAGGTATTGGAGGATTCTGAGTAACAAGGTGAGATCTGTCATATACATCTCACAAAGGTTTTAGAAATGCTGAACATTAGGCCCTTAAACACAGATACAAATGACAACCTTTCAGAAATATTTTTAAAAAAGAAAGAAAACTGCATGAGAAAGACAAGTTAACCATAGATTTAATATAGGGAGGAAAGGACACAATTACTTACTTTGTTTATCCACGGTTTACACGGTTCTGAAAAAGAAGATGTGATGTTAGCACAATATCTACAAGTTTATAGTTCAAAAATGACTGTTGAAACAAGGTACTCTAAAACTACACAGTGACATTCATGTCATTGTCCTCTGTATTAGTGTGATCTAGCCTCATCCAGTCCTTTAAACCTTTGGGTCTCACCTTATTTCCCATGCTGCTTCTGAGTAGAACTTCAGAAGATATTGGGTAACCCACAATGGCAGACACTTTCTAAAAGGCTTTGGGGAGAGGATCCGATGATGCCGAAAGTTATGAAGGGACACCGAGAGCCTATGACCCCAACTGTGAACCAAGCTAAAAAATGCAGCCTTCATGACCTACACATCCAATGGAAGTATGTGGTCCAGTGTGCCGCCTCTGAGCTGGCATCCAGGTACAGACCAGCAGGGGAGCAAGAAAGGGGAACTCCTGGGGAACCCTGTGTGGCTGTGGATAGAAGTTCCACATCCCATCGTCTGTTCTGCACAACTTGTGCAACAAATATGGAAAGGCTGGACACATTTTGTGCATGCGAGTCCTTGTCTAATGAGTACCAACTAAGACATTCAGCACTGACGTGTCTTGTGGTCAGAGATCATTCTCTTGCACAGAATTTCTAGGAAGAGAAAATAAAACATAGGCTAAGACAACATGATGAAGATTCAGGCCTACTTTGTCTTCTATTTGGTGCAGGGTCTGTGGTCTAATTCCTAAGTCCTTGATCCATTTTAAGTTGAGTTTTGTGTGCAGGGTGAGAGATAGAGGTTTAATTTCATTTTACTGCATATGGATTTCCAGTTTTGCCAGCACCATTTGTTGAATAGGCTATCTCTTCTCCATTGTATGTTTTTGGCTCCTTTGTCTAGTATGAGGTAACTGTATTTATGTGGGTTTCTCTTTGTGTCTTCTATTCTGTACCATTGATCTGCCTGTCAAATGCCATGCCATTTTTGTTACTGTTGCTCTGTAGTATAGTTTAAGACCTGTTATTCTGATACCTCCTGCTTCACTTTTCCTGCTCAGATTTCTTGGCTATTCGAGGTCTCTTATTCTTCCAGATGAAGTTCATGATTGCTTTCTCTATTTCTATGAGGAATCTTCATCACGTTGGGTTAGGATCAGACTTCCTTAACAAGACTCCCAAAGCACAAGAAATCAAAGCAAGAATCAACAAATAGGATGTACTCAAACTAAAAAGCTTTTTCTCAGCAAAGGATACAATAATAATGTGAAAAGAGAGCCTACAGAGTAGGATAAAATCTTTTCCACCTGCACTTCAGATAGAACACTAATCTCCAAAATTTATAAAGAACTCACAAAACTTTACACCAAAAATACAAAGAACCCAATCAATAAATGGGCCAAGGAACAGGACAGACACTTTACAGAAGAAGATATACAGGCAATTAATAAATATATGAAAAGGTGTTCAACATCTCTAGTAATTACAGAAATGCAAATTAAAACAACTCTAAGATTTCATCTTACTCCAATTAGAATGACTATTATCAAGAACTCAAACAATAATAGATGTTGGCAAGGATATGGGGAAAAAGGCATACTTTTACATTGCTGGTAGAGTTGCAAATTGGTGCAGCCACTCTGGAAAACAGTGCAGAGATTCCTCAGAAAACTTGGAATGGACCCACCTTTTCACCAGTTATCCCACTCCTTGGTTTATACCCAAAGGAATTAAAATTAGCATACTACAATAATGCAGACATATCAATGTTTACAGCAACTCAATTCACAATAGCTAGATTGTGGAACCAACCTAGATGCTCTTCAACAATGAATGGATAAAGAAACAGTGGTATATATACACAATGGAATATTATTCAGCCATAAAGAAAAATAATATTATGACATTTGCAGATAAATGGATGGAATGGGAGAATATCATGCTAAGTGAAATAAGCCAATCACAAAAAAACAAAGGCTGAGTGTTTTCCCTGATAAGTGGAGGATGATATATAATGGGGGTGGGGGAAGGGGTGTGTGTGAAAAGAATGGAGGAACTTTAGATTACATAGAGGGAAATGAGGGGGGTATAAAAAATGGTGGAATGAGACAGACATCATTACCCTATGAACATGTATGATTACACGAATGGTGTGAATCTACATAGTGTACAACCACAGAAACGAAATGATGTACCCCATTTGTGTACAATGAATCAATATGCAGTCTGTAAAAATTTTTAAAAATTAGGTGCTCCCATCATGAATAAATCCTTCAAAGATAAAAAAAACCCATACTATTGATATTTCGTACCATATCTCAAATACAATTTTTACAACCAAAAATTAATATGCTTAATTATTATTTCCAATTTCTTAATAATGGTTCCCTTAATTCATGTGCTTGTCAAAAATCAAACATTTGCTCTGTAAATGTTGGTTTTAATTTTTGCAGCCCTGTAACATCCCCTATTAATCCTCTTATATATGTGTATCTATTAAAAATATATATCACTTTAAAAAAAAAGATGCTAAATAACAGTGCTCGTTTGTTTCCTGATTGCTCATTTTGTCCCTTTTTGTTTACATTACATCTTAAACGATCGCTCAGTGAGAAACAATATTGCTGATGAAGATTCAGTCCTTGCTTTCCTGCAGCTTTTAGAATTTTAGTAATTACAAGATAATCTCAAACATTAAAAATGGCACATCATACAAAGTATGAGGTAGAAGGGAGTAAAGGGTAGAAGGGACATGGGGACAGGAATGATAGCAGAGTGAAACAGACATTGTCGCCTCATGTGCATATATGACTGCATGACCAATGTGATCTTACAATATACAGAATCAGAAAAATGAGAGATTACATGCCATTTATGTATGATTTATCAAAATGTATAAATCATTCTACTGTCGTGTATAACTAATTAGAACAAAAAACATTTTTTTAAACAATAAATAAATTCAATTCTCCACAAAACAAAACAAAACAAAAATGGCACATTATAAGGTCTGGTGCAATATGTTAACTGACCTTGGTACCTCTTGAGGTGCTTGCTGGAGGAAAAGGGATCACAGAGCAGTACAAGAAAGTTATAGAAACCAGTTATGATCATGGGACCAGTTCTAGAAACAAGGACTGCAATGATAAGATTATTTCCTCCAGTTTTAGCTGTGTATGATGTGTGTGTGCTTTCTCTCTTCTCTTGATCTATCATAACATATATATGTGATTATATATCACAGTGTTCAAGCATTTTTTAAACCTGATATCATACATAGCATTTAAGTTAAGGTATAAAAGGAAAAGAGTAAAAGTCACTGAAGGACTTTGTGTCCTGTTCTGGGGAAGACACCAGTGCATGTTCAGTTCAACTTGGGGTAGCTGTGTTATAAACTGATTTTAGGAGAGGCCTACGGAGGCCACTCTGATGAGGGTAGACATGTGGTGGATGGTTTTACGTGTTAACTTGACTGGCCAGAGTGTGCTCAGATTAAACCTTATTTCCAGAGGTGTTTAGATATTTCTTGGTGAGATAAGCATTTTAATTTATGGAATGAGTTACCAGATTTTCCTACACAGTGTGGGTGAACTTCACCTTCTCTTTGGAGAGTCTGAGTAGAAGAAGAGGTAGAGGAAAGAGGACTCCAACTCCTGCCGCCATTTTGTGTGTGTACTGATCTCAGCGCCCCAGGTGCACAGGCCGTCAGACCCATGCTGGAGTTGGGACCCCTGGTTCTCAGATCTTTCTTTTTTTTTTTTTTTTTTCTTTTCATTTATTTATATGTGGTGCTGAGAATCGAACCCAGTGCCTCATGCATGCTAGACAAGGACTTTACCACTGAGCCACAACCCCAGCCCTCAGATCTTTCGATTGAGACTGAATTTCATCTCTGGATTGTCTGGGTGTCCCATTTATAGACTATTGAATATGGCACTTTGTGTAAAAAATTCTATGAGCCAATTCCTTATAAAAAGTCTCTGCATTGTTCTGTATCTCTACAGAACTCTGACCAATACAATGGATCATGGCCCTATTCCATGACACAACATTACTCAATTGGGAAAAATGAGCTATGTTCTAGCGAAATTAGTTAATTAAGTTAACATGATAACTAAATAATTGCTTCCAGTGTTCTTACTCAAAAACAAATGCCAAAAAGACTTCATGGAAAAAGAAATCATATTTATGCAGTGCCAAAAAGAAAACAAGTCCATAAACAAAATCATACTGTGCCACTGGAACCATGATCACCCCAAGGCAAACACAAAACAACGTCACAATCTGATTACTAGACACTTCTCCCTAACTCTGTGAGAGGGAAGCTTTGGAGGAAATTGAGTTATTACATATTATATACATCTAAGTACATCACTGTTCAATTCATTCTGGGCTATTTTATCCTTGTAAACCTCTACCACCAAGGAGAGGGTGAAATAGTGTACAGGATATTCATTCTGGCTTCATAGTTCCTATAGCCATTCTCAAATGAAGTTTATAGCAAGCCATTGAGTCTGTCTGAACTCCCGCACAAAGCCCCAACACACCAAAGCAAAATGGAGTCATTCATGATAAAGTTCTACTAACTAAAGCTCAGTTGTTTATCTGAGCTTCAAGAAATCAGGAAAGGGTTGGTAACTGCAAACAGCTGGTTTTAGCCAGCATAGTCAGTGCCCTCTGCCATAACCACTTTAAAGAAGAGCAACCAGAAGTTACCAGATGACAAACAACTCGTCTTTTATATTATGTTGTTTCATTGTTCCTGCTTAAGCTACCTTATAAAAACTGACTGTTCTGCCATTTCCAGCATAAATTCTCTATTTTTAGTCAAGAAACTCCCTTATTCATGAGTAGCTAGTAAAAACTAATTATACCTTCCAACTAAATTTGTTGAAAATCTGTCTTTTGATAAAGCTAAACCATTTTGATCCATTTCCTGGGATCCTGAAATTTCTGTTTTAATGCTTTCAAAATATACTAATGTAAAATCTAGAATCCAAAGGGAAGCATATATAAGTGTAGAAGATCCTAAATTACTATGCTGGTAAAGTTGGCATAAACTAGATTTGGGTTGTGTCTCTGAACTCACTTACCAATTGCCTAAGAACAAATCTTCCTACCCAAACATAAAAAACACCAAGTCATGTTCTTCCTAAGCCCTAATATGATGATAAATGTTCTCAATTATTTTGGCACAACTTTACTGCTCTAAAATCTTTCACCAGAATTCTAGGTCTCCAGCTCCCTATCAGTAAGTGAGAATAAGACACTGGGAGGAAGAAGAGTAATTGGGAGTAGGCCAAAGAGAAAGAAGGCAACATTTGTTGAGGTCAATCAAAAATCAAATAATTTCCATGTTCGTCTAAGTATGTTTGTGGGCAAATCGTGTGTATTCACAGAAGGTTTAATTGACTTCTGAAGAGAAAACCGTTTTATCTGTTGTGGTCTTCATTGTGGTCTGGGTAACAGTTAAACAGAACAACAATAGTTGTATTTTAAAATGCAGATATGGCAGGAGTCAATGAGCATTTGTGTACATCGCTGCACATATCTGTAAAATAGGAGACAGGGGCCTTTTGCAGAGGCTGACTATAAATGCCATCTCATAACAGGAAGTCTTACTTGTAAAAATCTACTTCTGTATTTCAGGTTCAACAAAACAGGACAAATAGGCTTGAAACCAATTTGGGATAGTATTTTGTAGTAAGCCTTGAATTAAAATGTAGATCATACATCAACTAGGATAAAATGAGACTGCAGTAGCCAAGTGTTTAAGAAACTAACCAAAAAGTCAAAAGACCCAAAAAAACTGATCTTTAAAGTCAGATTTTCTCATTTGACTGCAGTTTATTCTTTTTTTTTTTTTTTTTTTTTTTTTAAGTAGAAGATGGACACAATACCTTTACTTTATTTATTTTTATGCAGTGCTGAGGATCAAACCCAGCGCCTCACACTTGCTGGGCAAGGGCTCTACCACAGAGCTACAAGCCCAGTCCAAGTCATATTTATTCTTGAAAAGCCTTTCTGGACAACCCAGTGCTGCCTCATGAATTTGAGGTGTTTACTTTCTTACTTATAAATAAGCAAACAAAGTCTGTAAGTAAATATAAAATGTTACTTAAATGTCATACAAATAACTAGCTAAATGAATTTCAATGATTCATGATTCCAGGGGTAAATTCTTTGCACTCATGCTCATTGAAAAAAGTAAAAAGACATTCTCCCAAATTGCCAACTTTCAGTAAAATTTTTTAAAAGGCTATCATAAGACTGGAAAATCTTGAATTTCAATTTACTCTTGTGGTCAAATAGATTTTACTTGGAGAGCAAAACTTTTTTTCTAACAACTTTTTAAAAACAAAACTTGGGAAATGGGAAGAACAACTGTTACTGCTGATTAGCTGAAGTCCTCTGGTTTTTAAATTGAGCACTTTTCAAATAGTCCTATATTGTGTGTGCATATATACACACAATGTACACATACATATTCATTTACAAATTTATAAATATTCACTTAGCATAAAGCTCATATCCTGTTTTGCAAAGAACTTAAAGCACAAGGTTTGCAAAGCACTATACCAAACACTAGAAAAAGCATGGAAGAGAGACAGTTATTACAAACATATTCCAATATGTGATATTAATTATATATTAAAATATGTATAATACATATTTAGAGATATAATTGTATTTGAATATTTATAATGCATTAAGTACTTTGAGTAAAAACATAACGTCTCTATAAAAAAGTTTATGCGGGCACTGATTTAGTTGGTAAGGGACAGTGACATTGTTGGGCAACTCAGATCTGAGTTGAAAAATGTCTACAACCATCCAGGGGACGGAGTGGGGTGTGTGTGGAGTGAGTTGCTCTAGATGGGGGGATGTCTAGGAGACAAAGTCCTGAGGCTGGAAGTGTCTTGGCTCATTCAGGCAGTGAGAGATCTGGGAGCCCAGAAGGGAGAGCTCCTTAGAGGTGAGGGTGCTCTTCTATCCAAATGTAGAAACCCACTCATTTCGTTTATCATCCATTTTTTCATCCCCATGTGTGTGTTCATTGTTCAAAGCCCTACAACTGTTGTGAGTGCCAGGGTGGCATTAAGAGAAAGTTCTGCTGAGGCAAGATCAGGAAGGAGAAGGAGCCCAGATCTGCCTAACACCGAGCAGCTGCACTCTGACCTGCCTCTCCTGCTGCCGAACCCGAAGAAATGGTGAGTGCTGGTTCCTGGAACTGGGAGGCGGTCCTGCCCAGACTTCCAGGAATCCCAGTGCATCAGTAAAGCCACCTGCCAGTCAGAAAGGCATTTGGGAGCAGCAGGCTCTTTGACAAATACTTAAAACTGTGGGAGTTAACTTTCCCTGGGGACCTTCTGCAGCGCCAGGTAGGGCTCTACACCTTATATGACTGCACGCAACGCTCTGTCTTAACTCTGGGGTTCTTGCAGTAGTTACTCAAGTTCAGAGATTTCAGAGGTGAGGCAACTGAAGGAACACGAGTGAAGAAACTGCAGGACTGAAACTGACTCGTGACTCCGGCTAAAGGGCCCACCCGCCAGGCCGCCCAGCCCTCTGCCTTTCCTATTCGTCTGCTATTCTGGATGGCCAAGCCTCGTTTGAGCCGCAGCCATAATCCTGTTAATGTTAGCTGATGGATGGCAGCTTCACCGACCCTTCCTCCAAACACGCCGCGGTGCTGGCAGAGGCTCTGGGCTCACCCTCGGGCCCTGACTCAGGGATGCTCTCTGAGCCGCGAAGCGGGCGGTAAGTGCAAGGAGAGCCCTGCCGCCTTTTCTTAAGCAGGACACGCCTTGTCTGTGGACTGCCTGTGGGCTGGGCCAGAGCACCACCGAAACGGCGCTTCCCGGGTCCTTCTCCCACAATGGATCAAAAATAATGAGCCAGCGCGAGTCTCTTCTACACAGACCGTGCACACCGCGCCCTGGAAGGCGACAGAGAAGGGCGCCCACCACCTGCGACACCGCTGTGCACGCGCAGCCCCCAGGGAGCTCCGGTCCGGGAACCAACCGTGTGCCTGGCAGGGACTCTCTTCCTGTCTGCCTCGTGGCTGCCAGGCACAGCCATTGCACAACCTTTCCTGAAATAAACTGGAAAGAGGCCTCAAAGTGACCTCACCCTGGCTCCCGGTTTCTTTTCCTGGATCCTCCTTGTGCAACAGGACTTCCCTCCCCGTGGTCTCGGCGCTGGTGCCCCAGGTCGCGAGTAGCAAGGGGCAGCCAAGCTGCAAGGACGCAGGGGAGCTACTGGCCCCGCCCACCTTCTTGCTTGGAGAAGGAAAGGAGCCCATGAGGGTAGATGAGGCTGTGACTGCGACTAATGGCATTATTGGTGCTTATCCATTGTGGTTCTCAAGTTGAAAAATGCGATGTCGATGACCTCACGATGCATAAGCGCAGACACACACATACACACATACAAACTTCCAAGCACCGTGGCATGCACTAATTGTTCACATAGACCTACATATGATGCATGAGTATAGGAACTGAAAAGATTTGGAAAATGTATAGGTGGAGTTTGCTTCGTCTTTGATAACAGTATGTTTCTGATTTCATTAATGAATTTACTAAACCCATCAATTACAGAGGATAAACATGAACATATTCCTTATTCTGTCTTATTTATTTGGTTTATTTTGTACATTATTGTTAATGTGGTTTAGAAATCAGCAGCTAGGAAATGGATTTGATCAATCCAAGAAATTTTCCAAATTGCCTTTCTTTGTTAAATGAGGTTCTTAAGAAGTGACTTGGGTCACTACATACATAGTTCCTAATAGGTGCCTCTGTGTTGCATATAATATCAAAATTTATTCACTGGTATTCAGAATAGATAAGGTTACAAAATCTATTATTCAGTGTTGAGTAATTCAGGAAAATTTCTGTGGGATTTATTTCATTTATTTTGATGTGATAACTATAAAGAGAAAACTGTTATAAATATTTCTGAGAAGCAACTAAAGATTGACTTTAATTCAGGAAATATTTCTCTGACTTCTTGTATAAACAAGAACTGTGCTATGCACTGGGATAAAACATCAAAAAGACTTTTTTATCCTGAGAAATAAAAATTCGAAAGAGAATCCTGTGTTTGCAAGAAATAGTGGCATAAAATGCAAAATTAGTTTACATTGACTATACATACATTACCATTTTAAACTTTTAGTTAACTTTGAAAACAGTAAGTTAGACTTTCTGTTTCTTATTACATTTTGGATGTGAGAAATTAATTATCTAAAGTAGCTACTTATTTTTTAATTTCAGATGGAAACACCATACTGGTTTCCATAATGGTTGTGCTAATTTGCATTGCCACCCACCGTGTGAAAGGTCTCTCTTCACATCCTCATCAACACTTGCTATCTTTAGACATTTGATAATAGCCATTCTTACAGGGCTGTTGTGATATCTCACTGTTACTTTGATTTGCATTTCTGTGATGATAAATGATGGTGAACATTTTTTCATTTCCCGTTGGCCATTTGTATGTCTTCCTTTGTGCAATGTCTATTTAAATCTATTTCCCATTCTTTAATCAGGTTTTTGAGCTCCTTATATATTCTGGGTACCAACTCCTTGTCAGATGTATGGTTTGCTAATATTTTCTCACATTCTGTAGTTGTCTCCTCACCCTGTTGATGCTTGTTTTTGCTGTGCAGAAGTTTTTAGTTTGATGGAATCTCAGTTGTCAATGTTTGCTTTTGTTTTCTGTGATTTTGGGATCCTATCCAGAAAATCATTTTCTGTACCAATGTCCTGAAGCACTTTAGGTATGTTTTCCTCAAGTAGTTTCAGAGTTTCAGGCCTTATCTTAAGGTCTTTGATCCATTCTGAGTTGATTGTGTACAGTGTGAAAGACAGGGGTCAGTGGTTATGTGTCAGACTTCTGCTTGGGGATATAAACTTTTCTCAGAACTATTTGTTGAAGATATTGCCCTCTTTTCAAAGTGTGTTTTTGGCAACTCAGTCAAGAACTGGTTGGCCATAGATCTGTGAGTTTATTTGTGGGAGCCCAGTTATGTTCCATTAGTCTATGTGTCATTTTAATGCCAATGCCAATGCCAATGCCATACTATTTTGGTTACTATGGTTTTGTGTTAGATCTTGAAATCCAGTATTGTGATGCTTCTAGCTTTGCTCCTTTTGCTCAAGATTGCTTTGGCTATTCAGAATATTTTTTGGGGGGACTTTCATATGAATTTCAGAACTGTTTTTACTACTTCTGTGAAGAATGTCATTGGTATTTTGATGGGTATTGCACTGAATCTATATAACATTCTGTATAATATAAATTTATATTAATAATATTAATATTCAAAATTCATGAATATTTGAGGTAGTTCCACCTTCTAGTGTCTTCTTCAATTTCGATCATCAGTATGTTTATCATAGAGATTTCTCAATTCCTTATTTAAATTAATTTCTAGTTATTTTATTTTATTTTATAACTATTGTGAATAATATTGTTTTCATGATTTTTTTTTCTCAGTAACTTCATTACAGTCCTGTAGAAAAGCTGCTGATTATTGCATGTTGTTTATGTACCTACATATTTACTTGTTTTTTCAGTTCTAATGGTCTTTTGGTCTTTAGATTTTCCTATATAAAATCATATTATCTGCAAACAGGGATAATTTGACTTCCTCCATTTCTATTTGCATGTCCTTTATTTAAATGTCTCTCTCTTGCCTAATTGCTCTAAAATTCTATTATTGAATAAGAAAGCTGGGAATGGATACCCTTGTCTTGAACTTAGAGGAAATACTTTCAACTTTCTCCCCATTTACTATGATGCTGGCAGATAAATAGCCTTTGTTATGTTGAGGTATGGTCCTTCCATGCCTAACTGATTCATGGTTTTATCATGAAGACACTGAATATTATCAAGTACCTTTTCTGCATCTATTGAAATGATCATATAAGTTTTATCTGTCATTCTGTTGATGTGATGTATCACTTTTTTGCATATCATTCAATGAAGAAATAAAACTGTTATTTTGGAAAAGATACAGACATCCATGTACACAAGGTCTATAAGACCACAAACAGACATGAGCAGAAAATATCATCACCACGGCATATTATAGTTAACTGTCAAAAGTTCAAGACAAAGAAAGAATTCTGAAAATCTGCAGGAGAATACCATCAAGTCACATATAAGTCCCTTATTCTGACAGCAGATCTCAACAGAAACCTTAACAGGTCAGGAGAGAAATTAAAGACTTATTCTAGATCCTGAGATAAAATTTTGCCAACCAAGAATTCTGTACTCAGGAAGGCTTTGTTTCAGAAATTCTTTTCATCAGTGAATGGAGCATTCTCTAGAATAGACTTTATATCAGGTGCATGTATATTTTATCACAGATTTTAAGGAGCAGGCATGATTCCACTGTTTTATAGGTTGTATGATGCTTTTCCACAGTTTCATAATATTCTAAACTTGATTCCCAGGAAACATTATCCAAGAGAGATGTAAAAAATTAGAGTTGTTAAAAAATGATTCCATTTTTAATTATTACTTACTTTCAGAGTGGAAAATCTGATTTATTTCCAAATATGGAACTGCCAATATTTCTCTTATAATAAACTTTGCCTTCAGCAGGATCTACTGGGTGATGAGCAGTAGAACTTTCCTTTCTCCCATAAAACTCAATATTATAAAAGACATTCAAACTGAACAACACCAAATTATTTCTGTTGTTTATTTACAAAGAATCTTCAGTTTTCTCTTTATAGGAAGAATTTATAACTATTTTCAGAAAAAAAAAATTACCTAGCAAGTAAGACTTAGAGTTTGTAACAGATGAAAGTATACAGAAACCTAGAGTTTTTATTTTATTCTTAATGTGATATATCATTTACTTTAAACAGATTGGATAAGAAATTGTAGAAAAAGGGAGGAAATACTGATCTGACTTCCCCTGTCCTTGGTGTTATAGGAAGGGAGGGTGGATTGGCTGAGTCTCCCCTTTGCTGTGTCATCCATAATATGAAGGCATTTTCTGAGCCTAGTCCCGAAGGCCCACACCACACTCTGTGGCAGGTGTGCACAGTTGTGTCAGACTCTCAGTCACAACGACAGCAGCAGTTCTACAGGCTCTACAGCTTGGATCTTTCGAACTCCAATAAAACTGTAATGAGTAACCAAGCAGAAGTACCCTGTGTCCCAGCCCTCACTAATTAACTCCGGATGGAATTTAGATTTGGGGTCTTCAGAAATTCCTGTAACAGGCTTAGCTGCCACTGTGTTCTTGGAACTGTTATGCCTCTTTACATTTTAGCTTCACTGTTTTATGTTAATATTTTATTTTCAACTCAATTATTTCCAAAGGTACCACCAACCTTAGCATGAGAACTTATGAACTTATGAAAATATGGGACAACAACAAAAAAACTAGCTTGCATTGTCCCCACACTGATGCTTCAATAGTCTCTCTTATAAGTCTGTCACATCCTTTCATGAATTACTCATTTCTTCCTCTCTCCCATTTCCCTACCCCAGTTCCACACATATCCTACCTTCTGCAGAGCTTCTAGAGGGGCCATGGCATGCACCTTACTGCATGGGCATTCAGTTCCAGACTCTAGCCATCCCTAAACTACCTAATATGCTTTAGAACCTTGATTTTATGCTTAAGTCTTCCAGAATGGGTTTTGATTTTTGCAGTCAAGAATTGTCACATCATTCAATATAAAAAAGATGTTGCTTAATTCAGCAAAAGTTTGCAGGTATTATATGTCAAGACAAGTTTTCAAAGTTGTGTTCTTTGTCAAGGGTATTATGGGAGAAAACTGGTTTACAATTTTTCCATATGTGAGTGACTAATTAATTTGACAGAGCAGACTTAGGGCAACGAAAGCTTGGTGTGACTACACTATGCAGTATCAATACTTCACAGAGTTCAAGAGGTAGAGTGTTTCCTTTATGAAGAAGTATTTGCACACACTTTCTTACGGCAAGGCAGAATCCTAGTGTGTCTTCTATCATTCCTTTTAAAACCTAACACATACTTTAAAATGAAAAATGAACATATTCTCTACATTGTTTTTCTTACTAGGCCAAATGTACTCTACACACACAGAATAGAGTACAACAGTACACAGTCTTGCTCCTATGGATGAATAGAACACTTGGTGAATTAGGAAGTTAGGTTTCCGTTTTACTCAGCTTTTTTGCTGCTGTGACTAAAAGAATCTGACCAGAACAGTTTTAGGAGGAAAAGTTTATATGAGGGTTCATGGTTTCAGAGGTCTTAGTTCATAGAAGGCCGCTCCATTCTTTGGAGCTCCAGGTGAGGCAGAACATCATGATGGAAGAGTGTGGCAGAGGGAAGCAGCTCACATCATCAGGAAGCAGAGAGACAGACTCCACTCTCCAGATACAAAATATATACTCCATAGCCGCGCCCCTATTCTCACCTCCTCCAGCCACACCCTACCACTTCAATTAATCCCATCAGTGATTAATTCACTGATTGGGTTAAGACCATTACAACCCAATCATTTCTCCTCTGACTCTTCCTGCATTGTCTCATATATAAGCTTTTGGGGGATGCCTCACATCCAGACCATAACATTTTCAATGATGACATTTTCTTGGCACTGCCTTTGCTTAGACTCTGTAATGAGAAGGGATGTGGACAAGGTTGTGAAATGAGCACTTCGTCAATGCCTTTGCCCCTCCCCCATCCTGCATCTGTCTCCCAGACCATTGCTCTCATTGCTCTTTATTTCTAAAGAATCCTAATTTTAATGTTCTGTACACATAGATCGTAAATCTCACCTTGCACACTAAGCCACCAACATGACGTTATTTCTGACTGTGAATGCATGAGAAATTCTAACCCAGGACTCTGGGATGGGAATGAAGAATGTTCGGGGTGCTCACTGGTGCTTTTCCAAGCCAATTTGTTAGTTGCAGGTCTTGCTTTATGGAGCTCGTCACTCTTCCTACTTAGAGTCTGAGAAGTCTTGTAGTTTGACTTCTTCCTGAGATGATAACTCCTACTTTCTCATCAGGAGACCGTCAAGCTTCAACTATTTTAAGAGGTTGAAGAAACTCTAATTATCATGAAGCCTTTTCTTCTACAAAGAAACATTTCCATTCTATATTTATCATTGTTCTTTGTACAATACCTTGCAGGAAAAATAATAGTGGTTAGCATTTGTATGGTAGTTAACATTGTTTACCAGATACCAAGAACTGCTCTGAGAGCTTAACATGAAGTGATTTATTTAAATCTTACAATAACCCTATGGAAATATACAATTATGAAATCAGTTTTATTGGTGGGAATCAGAAGCATTATAGAGTAATTCAGAATAAGTATTTTCCCACATCCATATTTCAGCACCTAAATTTTCTCTTCCTCATGCCATATACCACCATATTTCTTCATAAAGCATGGTTTTCATATTCTTCATTATTGAATCATGCTTTTGGAGACCTCGCCAAGTTTCCCAGTATTTTTTAAGCCAACAGGAGAGCAAATTATTGACATAGCTACCAGTTCCTATATTTTTGTCAATTTGTCTTAGTAAAACTTAACTTTATAGTAGTTATTTGAGTTATAGAGGTAACCTAGGAAGAGTACACAGTCTAGTGATAAAGAGGAGCACAACAGGCATGGTAACTGACTTTTGTAAAGCTAGCAGTTCAGAAGGCTGAGGCAGGAGGATCCCAAGTTCAAGGTCAGCCTCAGTGACTTCGTGAGCCCCTATCTCAAAATAAAATATAGCAAGAACTGGTGATGAAGCATCCCTGGATTCCATCTCCAGTACCACACAGAGACACACACACAAAGATGAATTTGAAACAGAAGGTAAAGCGCTGTCATATACAGCAGAACACACTGATTCTCATAATAGGGTCACTTTTACATTAAATTGGTATGAATAGAATGGAAAAAGGAATATACACCCAAAGAAAATTACATGAGAACTTTGAGGAAGAAATGATTTTGATATTAAAAAATAAAGAGCATTTGGAAAAGAAGAAAAATATAAAAATCCCTTGGTTTCTTTTATGTGCATGTGTTCTTTTTTAATGAATAATTTTAGTAATTTGATTTTTCTTTCTCTTGGTCAATCTAGTTAAAAGTTCATAATTTTGGTAATGATTTTAAAGAAGCGGGTTCTAATTTTACTAATTTTATCGCTTCCCTTTCTCTATATGATTAATATTCCTCTCATTTTTATTATATATTTCTTTCTTCTGTTTTCTTCAGATCTGGTTGTTTATCTAAAGTCTTCATGTGGAAGGTTGTCATAAATATTTGATTGTTTTCCTTTTTAGATTTTTCCCCTTTTTCATTTTATACTTTTATCAAAACAAAATATCTGTACATATTTATGGACCACAGTATAATAATCT
This sequence comes from Sciurus vulgaris, assembly GCF_902686455.1. NCBI lineage: Eukaryota > Metazoa > Chordata > Mammalia > Rodentia > Sciuridae > Sciurus > Sciurus vulgaris. The sequence continues at coordinate 132,750,670 of NC_136470.1, forward strand.
GATACATGTTTAAATGGGTAGTGAACAAATCAGTTTAATAAGCACTTCCATTTCTTCAAATATTAATCATTTCTGTATGTTGGAAATTTTTATGTGATTTTCTAATTATTTCAAAATATGGATGATCAGGAAATAGGTACCCTACAGTGTTAAGCAAACCAGAACCAATTTCTGCTGTCTGATTCTTTGGGTGACTTTTGCTAATGCCTGACCTTCCCAACCTCTAGTGAGTGCTGTTCCACTGCATCCCTCTATGGGATCGACTTTTTCGTTTCCACAAGGGAGTGTGAACATGGGGTGTTGGCCAAGACGTCAGTGCCACATTGCACGAAAGCAGCAGTAGTGGACATCCTTGCTTTGTTCTTTCAACTTTTCATTCTTCGATACTGGCTGTGGGTTTTTCATTTGGTATTTTGAGGTATATATCTTGTATACCTAGTTTGTTGATAGTTCTATCAGTTGATAGTTGAATTTTTTTTAACAGAAATACTTTTATTAAAATCACTTTTAAAACGATCCCCCCAAAAAACAACAACAACAACAACAAAAAAGGTAGTGAGTAACACTGTTTCACATTTTCACCAATCTCATTTCAGTCTGATTTAATAGAAGACAGTGGGATACTCAAGTCTGCTGCTTGTTCATTTGGTAGGTTGCTTTGGTTAAAGTAAATAAAGAAAAAGTGGTTTCCTATGGACTTGTAGATAGAGGGAGAACTTCATGAATCCCCTGAAAAGGATTCAGAAACTACCAGGAACCCTCTGACCACACAAAAACCCTTGCAATAAACTTTGCCGCTTCTCACTTGAAGATTCTACATAGCCATTTAATGAGTACTAGAACAGGCAAATCCTTCCATAGCCAAGATATTGAAACAAATCCCAAAGCAATGGTGATGAAGGACACTTGGACTCTGGTTAATCCAATTCAAAATGACGTCGGTTTTTCTTTTTATAGTGCTTGGGATGGAACTCAGGGCCTCCTCCATGGTAGGCAAGTGCCCTATCACTGAGCTACACCCCTAACCCCCAAACATTTTAAAGATAAGTTCTTGTTCTGTTGCCTAGGTTGAGCTTGAACACCTGGGCTCGAGCAATCCTGTCTCTGCTTCTCAAGTAGCTGGCATTATAGGTGCATGCCACTGTACCTGGCAAAACAAACGTTTTCTTCTTGTGGTGCCAGAGATTGAACTTAGGGCCTCATATATGCTAGGCAAGTGCCTTACCACTGAGCCTCAACCCAAGTCCGACAAGTTTTTAACTTAAGTTCAAAACTACTGTCAGTATAGTTTATACATTATAATTTCTTAAAGCTGATTTTTCTAAGAGACAGTAACATGTGATATACAATCAGAGTTAACATTTGTACAGTAGTTTCATATCCTACAAGGCTCTTACCGTGCCCACATGATGTCATTTAGTCCTTAGAAGCCCACATTAGAGAAGAAAGCTCAGAGCACAATCCACTCGCCTGAGGATGCCAACAGGAACAGGCTCTTCCCTCATTCAGCTGCCACTGCAGTCGCAGAGGAGGAGCACAGAGCTGACCAGAGTCTTCGGGTGCCAGTGATCCCAACTGCCCCTTGCTGGGCCAGATTCCTTGGAACAAGTGATGCAGTCTAGGACGTCTCTGCTCTAGCACTAATGAACACACACTTCACAGTAAAAGCTAGCTTTCCAGTTTTGTAGAGGGGAACTTCTGCTTATGTCCATTTTTTTCACATACACACAACAGACAGCATCCATTCTAGAATTCAACTGAACTTTCTTTGACATACAATACAATATGGTTGCAGGAAGCAAACTGAAAAGTCAAAGGAGAAAAGACACAGTTCTATTTTATAAGTAAGTAACAGGAGGACAAGTCACTAAATGAATAACAAAATGGTTAAGCTTGATGGAAGAATGCTCTTTTTCTAACGTCCATACTTTTGGAATTTCCCTTCTCTGTTGTCCAGTGGGTACACCTGCCAAGTTTTGAGCAGCAAGAGATGCAACAGAAGTGAAAAGCATGGTTACAGACGCCCCATGAATGGTACACTCTTCGGAAGTAGCTGATGACATTCTATGCAAAGATCCATAATGTGGTTCCTGCAGATGGCACAGTTACCAACCATGATATCCCAGGCCTACTGCATTCCACTTTTTCACTTCAAAGCGCTTCTTACCTGTGCTGCTGTTGGTGCCACTCGGGGTATCCACATTCATTGCTGCTGCCATTTTGGAAATACACTGATAGTTGAATCTTATTCAGTGAATTTTCTGATCATTCAAAGCATCTGTTAAGGTATTTGTATGGTTTCTGTTCCTCATTCTCTTGATGTGATGTATCATGTTTTTTGACATGTGTCTTAGTCCTCCTTTCCTCACTATAACCAAAATACTTGACAAGAACAGAGTAGAAGAGGAAAAGTTTAATTGGGGCTCCTAGTTTTAGAGTTCAGTCCAGTCAGCAGACCCCATTGTTCTGGGCCTCAGGTGAGGTAGAGAGCATCACGGCTCAGGGTGTGTTGGAGGAAAACCACTCAGCTCATGGAGGACTGGAAGCAGAAAGAGAGAGGAGAAGGGGTCACAGTGTAGAGGCACCTTTCAGGGTACGACCCCAGTGACCCACATCTTCCAGCTGTGCCCCACCCACCTAGAGTTACCACCCAGTCAATTCACTCAAGCTAGAATGAACTGATTAGATTGTGGTTTTCACAATCGAATCATTTCACTTCTAAATATTCCTACATTAACACAGGAACTTTTAGGGGATGCCTCATATTCAAGCCATAACAATATGCAAATATTAAACCGTCTCACATCACTGGGAAATTCCCATATGACGTGGTGTCTGATCCTTCTCATGTGCTCCTGGATTCAGTTTGCTGGTATTTTGTTAAGAATGTTTGCATCTTTGTCCATCAGGGATGTTAGTCTATAGTTTCTTTTTGTGTTGTTTCTATGTCTGATTTTTAATACTCTGGTAATGCTGGCCTTGTCAAAAGAGTTTGGCAAAATGCTTTCCTTTTAAGTTTTTTGAAAGTTTTAAAAGAATTGCAATTTTTTCCTCTAAAAGTATTTTTTAGAATTCTTCTCTAAAGTATCAGATCCTTGACATTTTTTGATGAGACACTTTTTCTACTGCTTCAATCTCATTGTTTTTGGTCTGTTTAGATTTTCTATTTCTTTTTGATTTGGTCTTGGTAGATTGTCAGTGTTCAGTAATTTATTCATCTTTTTCTAGGTTTTTCAATTTATTAACTGCTTGTTTATCATAGTTTCTTAAATTCTTTGTACATCTGTGGTACCAATTGGACTGTCTCCTTTTTCATCTCTGATTTTATTTGGATCTTATTCTCTCTCCCCATCTCTCTTTGTTAGTCAAACTAAAGCTTTATCAATTTTATCTTTTCAAAATAACATCTTGGTTTCATTGTGCGTTCATCTCATTTCAGATCTCCAGAACACATTACAGCATCCACTCAAGTCCAAAATCCCATACAAATTTAATCAGTCAAAAGTCTGGAATCTCTTGATCTAAATTATGCATTTGTAAAACCCCTTGTATGTTCCATTCTTAGTCACAGTTTTTCTCATATCATGGACCTGTGACAGTGAAAATCAAGTTAGTGCACCCAAAACACAGTGATGGGAGAGGTACAGGGAATCTAAAATAGACATGCATCCCCAGAAAAAGGGGAAATAGAGTCCCAGGGTCCAGCACTAGCAGCGGTCGGGGGTCCTAGGTGGATGGGAGGTATCTGTGTGGTGGAGAAACAGCACATAGAGGCACCAAGTGGTCTGAGGCTGAATCTCCATCTTTATTTTTCTGCCAGCATTTTTATACATTTTTTCTTTAGTAATGATTATATCATTTTATGGTTAGTTTAAAATAAGAAAAACCTTCAAAAGTACAATCTATGCTTCTTCTCAAAGTACACCTTCCCTCTGTATGACAGCCCAGACCAAAGCAACCCATTTCCCACCCAGACCAAAACAACCCCGACCCCCAGCCAAACTAAGGACACCACGATCTGCAACCTCCAACCTCCAGAGCAAACAGGTCACTAGATTTTCTGAGGAACCACCCCCACCATGAACTCCAGTGTTTAATAGTGAAAAGCTTTTACTATTACTAACAAAGGGCAAAGAAATCAACTTATAGTTAATATTTAGTCTATTCTATTTCATTTAATGGCGGACTACAATCTTATTTTGATTCTCAAAGAATTAGACTAAACATAGGAAAAACACAAATTATATTTATGACTAAACTAAATGTTTTTATTATGCAAAATATCTCTAGAATCAACTATTAAAACTAGGGAAGCAACAAAGGCTAAACACCGCATTCAAGCTCAGAGGAATGCCTCTTTATCCATCTGTATTTAGAAATTATTATACTAAAGCAATCACAGGCTCCTTTTAACTGGAGCATAGCTACAATTGTTTATTTAAACTGTGTATTACTACTAAATTTTTATTGTGTACTATTTTGTGTCCCAATACAGTAAAAACTTCCCAATGTTTTTCCAACAAGTTTCTAATGATATATTGATTATTAATATTAAAGAGCAACTACACATGGAGACATGCCATGCCTATGGCCCCCAAGAGGGAGGATGATCAACAGAACCCTGTCAAGTGTTGAATCCTCTACTCCAACAGAGCTGTGTCAGGTGTTGGAGTGGTAGGAAATAGAGGCGGCAATAGAAGAGAAAGGGGAGTGAGCATTCCAAGGAATTCTGAAATCCGGAAAGGCAAACCATTGGGATTCAAGGCCTTAGAGTAATCCCCCATGACTCTCAGTTCTCATTCTGAGCTCAGGGCCCTGTTCTCTGGCTTGCATCTTCAGAACAAATTTCCCATTTTTTACAAAATGAAGTATACATCTTCAGCTAGTAACTTTGTTATGCAGTTTTCTCCCACAGAAAGTTGTGAGCGGGGTAAGTTTCTTTCATTTCTTCCTTTGTCTCAGTTCAAGATGGCCTTGTTTCGGTTAGAATAATGTCCTTAAGACGCTCATAGCTCTCCAGCATTTGTCTCTGAATTCATTCCATACGACATCACGTTGTCATGTACAGTGACACCTGAGGTACCATATTCACAGTTTGGAGAAACATGATATGCACATCTTTGGTGCAAAGTTATATCTTTGTGATGTTGATGCTGCTGGTTTGAAAAGCATCTCTGACGTTGGGAACAGTGGGTGTGGGCTGTGTCAAGTTAAAATACTGCAGTTTACACTTATTGTGAAATTTTTCCATTTTTACTAAATATTTCTTAAGTTGTTGGAAGTCTACAACAACTAACTTTTAAATGATCTGAAAAGGTTTTTTTTTGATAATTTTTATCAGTGTTGTGACTGATTTTTTTCAAGGTACAGATTTTTCAAGAATCTCTATTCTGAATTGATGTGTGTATGAAATAATCAATAATATATAGAGACTATTATTTGGAATTAAAACAAATAATATATCACATCTATGCATTGATAAGTATACAGATATTTCATATGAATGGCAATGTACTGATTTTTAAAATTTCAAATACATATTTGTGTTTCATTTTTAATAAGTTTATTATTGTTTTTACATATTGCAATTTTGTGTGTCTATATAATTGTGTGTATATATGTACGTGTGTATTTAATGTTTGCTAATAGGTATGACTATGTTGTTTTTAAACACATCACCAAACAAAAAGCTGTACATTATTCTAGAAAAGTTTATGGTCTTCCAATGGTTTATTTTTTCCCCAAAAATCTCAATGATAACTTGTTGTTCTTCCTATTCATAATAATCTCCAGCTTGATAAAGCAATGTATTGCTGCTAATGGGGCTAAAATACAAACACTATTTTTAAACGCTTTCCAGATTCAGATGCTTGCATTATCGTAGGTCTTCAAAAAATAGTAATAATCACACAATTAATTTAATTGCAATGCTTTTTTGAATTCGTAGAAAGAAAATGCATCTTACCATATGCTTCAGCCAAATACATACATTTCTTAATTTCAGGAGAAAACTCTGACTTCAGCCCATGAGAGCTTGCACTTGGGAGTTATGTTACCTCTAGAAATGATTCTTAGTTGGTTCTGTGTGGGAACTTACAGATCATTCCGAGGTCAACCCTCATCCGAGTTTTACATATCAGATATGAGCATCGGAGACCTGTTTTCATTCAGATTTTTGCGTGAAATAGCATGGTGTCCTTATTCAGGTTTCTGACGAAGAGGAATAGAAAGAGCAGTTGCTGTAGTTCCTGGAATGGCATTGAGGGCCATTTGGGGTCAGCTGTGTTTCATGCATATTAATAAATCAAAAGTAACATGAAGTTGTTGGCTTTGTTACATCCCAGCTATGGCATATTATCCTTTTATTCTCTATGGAGAAACATATATGCCTGCTTCTGACTTTGGATATTGAACACCTGAATGAAGCATAGAGATTTGTCCTGAACTCAGAATCCTATTTAATGCCTCAAAGAACATGGTGAGATTTTTTTCCTATGTTACATCAACAGCAATGAATCATCAGCAAAGATATTGATCATTTTGCCTGAAGTCTGCAATATTTATCTCCTATTGCCCCACCAAATTTCGCATATAGAAATTGTGTCCCCCAAGGTGATGAGGTAAGGATTTGGGGCTTTGGGGAAATAATTAGGTCATGAGGGATCCTCCCTCATGGTCCCTCATGAATGTGATTAGTGCCCTTAGAAAACAGACCCCAGAGAAATCCCTGCCCTATTCTCCCATGTGAAGCTGTAAGGCCCCCAACAAGGAAACCCCAACTCTGTCCCATGGATCAACGGCAACCCCAATCAACCGCAGGAGGCGTCACTTGATGCAAACCGCAAGAGGTGTTTATTCCAGCGCGCTGGGACCCAACTCATGACTCACGCAGGAGTCCAGGAGTCGAGTCCCTAGCAGAAAATCTTGTAGGTTTATAAAGGCAGAAACCACACATCGGGAGGGGTCACACATGAAAGGGGGAAAAGGGGGGAAAAAAAAGGAAAAATGGGGAACAAAGCTGCCAGGAAATTTCAAAGGGGGTCTGGGTTTGCTGACAACATGTTTCACAATGTTTTACAACAGGCTGTAGATTCTGGTCAATAGTTTCTGGTAATCCTACTGTTTGAGCACTATCTGTCTATCAGGCTCAATTTACTCTTTCACTCTCTGTTTGGGGCTGTTTCCTGGAACATTTTTAAGGGCTTTGTTCCCATTACTGGGAGGGAAACCTTAGGGAGTTGAGATAAAACAGACAGCTTTAAAAAATGTCCATTCTTTCAAAGCTACACAGAGCAAAGTCAGAGTCTATGAAGAAGCGAGTCCTCATTAGACACCAAACTTGTCAGCACCTTGGTCTTCACTGCCTCCGGATTGTGAGAAGGAGATTTTTGTTGCTGTAAGCCACCAAGTCCATAGCATTCGTTACAGCAGTTCAAATTGTCTAATACACTTCAAGTGTATTACAGAATCTTGATTAGATAAGCAATTAATATGACCAGAGGCAAAAATAAAGGGCATGAGTCAGTTATGGGCACCAAAATTTGGAGAACAGTATCTTTGAACACTGCATGAGAAGTGGCTATCTTAGAGGACTGAAGAGATTTGGTCCTCTGTCTGGTTCACGTCCACAGCCTCTTAGGGCTGATGTTAGGAAGACTTTAAGATGGGCAGTTCCAAGCAACCACAGCGATAAACACTTCGTTCAGAACTTGGAAGCTAAGCAGTTCTGCGAGACCAAGTGTGCGAGGATACGCTGCTGACAATTCCTGCATGGTCCTGGAGTGCGGCAGAGGCACAGAGCTCTGTGCCAAGCACTACACAACCCACTGCAGATAATCGTCCAAGTGGGGATCACCCTTCCTGGGGCTTCTTGTTGCTAACTCTAAGCATTTCATATTGAAACAATGAACACAGAAATGACAAAGCTCAGGAAAAAAAAATGTTGCAACACATTGCTGTTGTCCTCCAGGGTATCCCTCACTTTGTGGGAAGGGACATTTTTGAGCAGTATCCCTCGCATTGGGAATGATATAGAGGACACTAAGTGGAATGTGAATTAGAACATTTCATATTATTGTAGAGTTTGGGAAAGAGGGAGGTTAAAAAAAATTATCACTCTGATATCTCAATTGGGTGAAAATATTCAAAATGGAAGGAAAATGGTGAAACCTCAGTACATCTAGCTCAGAGAACCTGCATGGGGAATGTTCTAGAATGACCTACCCTGTTCTGTGAGCCAGTTCACCAACTTCGGCTGTGGATAACACAACAGTCTTGGACATTTGCAAACTCCCTGAACCAAGGGAAGGGATTCAGACTCCAGTGAAGGGATGTGGGCATGACAGGTTACCTCCATCTTGCTCCTGATGCCCACACAGCAGTCAGGGGAGCACTTCCTGTGGGGGCCATACAGGGAGACCAAGGCCCAGTGGCATTAACAGAAGAAAGAGCATGTGGTGAATTCTGCCCTTAGTAAATCTTAGCTCCGCCTGCCCAAATGAAACTGTGTCCCTCAGGTAGCTAACTTTTGTTTTGGTTTGGTTTCCGGTACTATGGATTGAATCCAGGGCCTCCTCATCATTGACCTACATTCCCTATCATTTTTTAAAATTAATTTTTGATTCTGAGACAGGGCCTTGCTAGGTTGCTGAGACTGCTCTCAAATTTGCAATCTCATGCCTCAGCCTCCTGAGTCACTGGGATTACAAGCGGGCACCACTGAGCTTGGCCAGGTAGCTAACTTTTCCTTGGGGACATGAGGAGCTAAATAGGTCACAAACAGCGATCTCACAAGCCTGTCAATCAGACTCATGTGTTGAACACCTGTCCTTTTTTATGGGCCGGAAGGGAGCAAAGCAGTATCTCAGAGCTGTGTCCTCTTGGTTCGAAGTCACAGCAGACACAAAACTGATATCTAATTGATGAAAGAAATCCAGAGACACTATTTCTCACTTTGAAATCCACTATTTCTGGATTTAAACATATTGCCTCACAAGTTCCCAGATCTACCTGTTTAACTTCCTTGTCTTTCAGTCACTGAAAAGAATATGCCACATTTCCTGTTTTTGCCAGAATTGTGAGGTTATAATGAAATCTCAGAACCAGAATTTTTAAGAAATTATTATAATAACATGATCTTTACATTAACTTAGTAACATTAAAAACTCAATCTAGAAATTAAACTTTTATTTCTCTAGCCATAAGAGCGTATGGTTGTGCATATACCCTCAAATATTATTTTTGGATGCTGAAGGAAATGCTCAGTCATATTTTGGCATACAGATGTTAAGCTGAATTCAAATTATGAGTTCACAATTCAGGAGAAAACCCAAAGAAAATTAAAACTTGGCAAGCTAAATTGGAAAATAAAACTGGGGAATGTGTGTGTCATGAAGTAAATAAATAAACATGCATAAGTATGTTCATACAAGTATGTAATTACTGTTATAATATACATGACATTTAAGAATCTGAAATTAAATCACAAGCATATCAATAGTCAAGGGCAGCACTAGTTCTCCAGTGGAGATTAGATGTATGCTAGATAAGATGTATCCAGAACCAAAATGAATAAACCATTGTTCTTCAAAAACAAAAACAAAAACAAAAAACTTGGAGTTAGTACATTATCTGCAACATCAGAAATTCATGAAAATCGTTTTTAGTGTATTGTCATCTTGGTGGGGTTGAGAATCAGTAGTTTATTACTAATAAAAAATAGAAGTGGTATAACACGATCACTTCATCCTAAAAATACGCTACAAAGAGGAAATTGTTACCATGATTGTTTGTTTTTTGTTTTATCACAGGGGATTGAAACCAGAAGCCATTTCCCACTGAGGTCCATCTCCAGTCCTTTTTTATTTTTTATTTTTTATTTTGAGTCAGGGTCTTGGTAAGTTGAAAAGTTTCCGAGGTTGGCCTCAAACTTGGGATCCTCCTGCCTCAGCCTCCTGAGACACTGGGATTATCGGCATGCACCACCATGTCTGGCTGTTATCCTAATTTTAAAGGTAAGAAAACCAGAGTTTTGAAAGGCTTCTGTGAGGCTTTTGTTCATATTCACAATGAAGCTACAATGTGCTAGCAATCAAATCCCTGTCGTATTCAGATTTCAGAAACAAAAATGATATGTTTATTTGTTTTGTTTGATGATATGACTGAATTTAGCTATTCAAAACCTACTCTTAATTCCCTATGGGTGGATGAAGTCAAACCATTAATAGTGAGTGTTTAGGCTAATGGATTCTAAAATACTGTTTAGAGGCATAAACTTGAGCTTGGCATTTATTTCTTTAGTTTTCAAAAAGTTGGATCCATCCAGACTTCACGTGGGGAGGTACATACTTATGCAATGAACCAGGACAGGGACCTAAGTTAAGAAGGAACAGAAATGGTCACCCTTAAGATAAATGGGGCTTAACAGCTCCATGTTCCTGAGACCCTGTGGTTGTGAGTGGTGTCACCTGACCTGGGAAAACTGTCTGACCATTTGGGAAAAGTTCAGAAGATTCTCCCACAATTTGTCCACATAATATTTATGTTGCTTAATGCTCGTTAATACATTAACAAACAGTGATAAGAATCAATTCATTCTTCAGGGTATGATTGCTTCAATAACACACACCTATATCTTCAACAGATAAGAGAATGTAATAAAGTCAGGTCATGTTTAAATGTGTTTCTATTTCTTGACATTCCCAGATTTTCAAACTCCAGACTTTTATAAAAGCAGTGATAAACACTGGTCACAAAAAGACCATGTATGGTAAAGCCAGAGCATCGGTCCATAGATAGGAGTGCCCACCTGCTAGTTTTACAACAGAGAGAAGGTCAGATGCATTTCCCAGGATACCCTGCCTTTTACCTTACGTGCTGCTTTACATAAGGAAAGCTCAGTTACTATGCGGAAACTCCATGGTGTCTTCATCGCCGCCCCCTCCTCCTCAAATTGGGAACTGCTACTGTACAAACACCACTTCTTGGAAATTTAATACCCTTTACCATTATATTTTCCTAAAAGGTATACCTTTCTTTAAAGAAATCTCACCCACATGCAAATCATGTATCAGGAAGGCTGACAGCATTTGCTAATTTGTTCATTATTCATTTTAATTTTACCAGAGCCTTACCAAAGCAATGGGGTGGGGCTTAGATGTGGAGGTCAGGGGGCATGCCTGCCCTGAATCAATAGTAGTTACATAGAACCTTCAGAGAAGGACAAGCAGGTCAATCACTAGTTCAGAGAAATTAAAAATCCCATGTCTACAACGGAAAATATAGCAATTTATATTGAAATGTGGTGTGAATGCTAGGTATCCTAAATAACTGCATTATAGATTCTTGATTTAATAAGTCTTAACTTCTACTGTATAGTAAATGTTGTTAATTTCATACATCTGTTTAATTATAAGTATACATGGATGTATGTATGAATACATATGGAGAAACAAATTTACTGTTTGCATTTTCAATCTACTTTCCCCAACAAACATTGCAGTCCATTTTCCAAGACAGTGTTTTTGTAACCTGGTCATTAATTTATTTAGTAAAATACTCAGCAGCAGCAATATTGCCTTGCAAAGCGCTGGGATGCACATTTGGAGGCAGCACCTTCGATCTGAGTCAGAAACTGTGAATGAGCCCAGCCATCTGTATTCTACCACACTCTCCAGGTAACTCACACAACTGCTTAAGTTTGAACACAACCACTGAGCTAAAAGATCGGGGGTGGGGGGTGTTAGGTGTAGTGGATATAGTTCATCCAAAATCGGACTAGAAATAAGATTTTAAAAACATTTTTAAAGAGAAAACAATTAAATAATTCCAGAAAAACTGAACAGTGCAAGTGTGATCTACTCAGATATTAGGTAAAAAACTCACTTTTAGCAGGAAAAGTCCCCATATACTAATTGGTAGCACCATTGTGGTACTCACTCAGCACATTAGCAACTTTTTCTTATTTTAATATATCTCATTTAATTCTTCTAACAACCCTCTGAGCTGTACTGAAACTAGAAGTATGACCACTGGCAGAATAATTGGTGTCCTCTATTGTCAAGCCTATTTTTAGATGGGGACAGTGAATTACATAAAGGTTTTGTGGCCCGCATAAATGTGGCATAACTCATCTGACAGGTCTATAGTGTCATCAGGTGGAGCCAAGACCAGCTATGGAGAAGGGGCTCCGCTCCAATGCTCACTGCTCCAGATACATTCAGAGTCAAGTAGGTAGGAAAATAGGTTTTATTCAAAGCCAGCTTTGAAGGAAGAGAGAAGAAACATTGTTTCAAAGTTGCATCTTCAAAATGTGTGAAGGCAGCAAAGCTTTGCAAGAAGTATGCGAAGGCAGTCAAAAGGCGGGAAATGGAAGTGAGTGGGTTCTGTCAGCCTGTGCTGGACAGGCTGGGCACAGGCGGGGCTCATCCCCTTCTCAGCTTCCTTGGCACCTGGCAGATGGCCCTTCAGCTTGCATTCTCAGTATGAGGAATAGGCTCCCAACTTCAGAGGGGGCCCCCACGTTCAGTCTGCTTCAGTGGTCTCTATTTTGAGTCCCAAGGAGATGCTGAAGCTTCTAAGAAATTGTTTTATGCACAATACTTCAATTTTGTTTATGAACCAAAGATCAGTGTTTACTCGGGGGCTCGGCTAGTGGCCAGATAAAATCGGACAGAAAGCGGCCAAAGCAAGCTTTATTGGAATTTGGCTCTCAGGCGAAATTCTCAGCCCGCAGGGTACAGATCAGGGTAGGGAGCCAGAGAAAACAACATGTGGCCCTGGCTGCCCAGGGTCTTTATAGGCCGGAATGAGCGAGGGTCCTAAGAGTGACAGGTGGAGGTAAGTAAGGGTGAGTGGAGTTTTCCCGCCTAGTTGATTGGTCGCCAGGTGGCGCGCTGCCCTTTGCCTCAGTTGCTCGGCTCTCTGTCATATAGTCGCCCAAATTCCGGCCTAACAATAAGTTCTTCCTTAGGTGTGCTAACACTATAGGTAGGTGACTAGGAATGGCAACCTCTGGACCTAACCAGGGCAGAGGAGGATTTTTGCCAGCCAAGTGGTTTGCTTATTCATTTTTAATTTGAGTGACATTATCCTGGTCTGCCCTCTGGGCTCCCTACCTCCCCTCGTCCCCCCAGGCCTTAAACACCTGCAGAACTGTGCATTTATCTCACTTGCGTAACCCCAGCAGGCAGCTGAGCAGGCGCCCTGGTTAGCAGAGGCAGTTCACTAGCAATTTGAGGCACAGACCAAAACCCTCAAAGCCCAACAGGCTGTCACCAAAAGTTTGGTTCTTGTCCCCAGTGCCAGTTCATGCCAATTTAATAATGAGGGCACCGTTTCTAGAAAAAGGAAAAAGAAAGTTTATTGCTTTGCTAGCAAAGGAGAAACACAGGGGACTCCTGTCCCAGAGGTTGTGATTCTGCCTATCAGGGAAAATAGAGCTTTTAAAGAAACTCTTCAAGGGTTGCATTCCAAACTTGTTCTGGTAGGGAGTCCCGGGATGCCCTGGTGGGGTGTTAGGATTCACTTGTTAATTTGGGAGGTATTCACTGCCTAGGTCCTGTAGCAGAGGCCTCCTTCCTGTGGTGGGTGTGTTCCAGGACAATTAACTAGGGGAAGAAAATCTTGTTAGGGAGGGAGAGAGGGGAGAAGAGAGAAAAAAATATGACCTTTTAAAAATAAGCCTCAGAGCAATGAGGGTTATAGTCAAAAGGTGAAGTGGAGCATGTTACAAAGCCACAGATGAGATTTCTCCTTTTCTCTCCTGCTGGCCTGCGGGTGACTCCTCTTGGCTTTGGATCCTTCCCACAGGAGGAGCTTCTCTTTGGAAACTTTGTCTTTCCTCCAGGAAGGCAGAGTGTGACCTGGCATGAGTAGCAGTGGGCCCCAAAACAAATTCTCAGCAGGAGTTGCTTGAGAATCCAGGTCCCCAGGGTACATTCTTTCTATGTGAGTCACTTACTAGATGTGGCTGATGCAAATCTTGGGCAAGGTTTATTTTTATACTGATCTACTGATTTACATGAACTGAGACTCCCTGTTCTCCACTTGCATGGATGCAAGGTGGATGCAAGGTGACCTCGAGCTTCTAGTAAATAGGAAGGACATGAACAGTAATCTATTTAAAGGCTATTGTGTTTGCTCATAGTGAAGGCCAGTTCACACACCATGAGGAAATAAACTTGTACCATTCCGGGTTCAGGGTTTCCAGTCCAACTGGAAGTCAAGATCTTGTGATTTATTAGCCACACTGATTCTGGTGGGTCAGCAGAACAAACAAGAGTCCTGATAAAACCTGAATTGGGGACAGGCAGTTAGTGTAGAAATCGAGGATCCAGTCAAATTGAGTAAATGGAGGCCATGAAAGCCATCTGCCTCTGGAAGTTGGAGACTGCCCCTGGGAGAATGGAATGTCAAGGATCTCTGGAGCCCATTGATGACCAAATTCACCTGTTCTTGTCAAGGACTGCAGGCAAGGAGTTGCTAATTAGTGCCCCCTGGGCCCTTGCCTGGCTGAATCACTTTGGCCCTCCCCCTGCCCATCTCAACTGCAAAACTGGGCCTAGTCACTTAGGCAGGAAGGAGAGATAAGCTGGGAAAGAACTGGAGAACAAAAAAGACGTTAACCTATAAAAGATGTAGGGCGTGCTCAATTTTGGGGATTCTAGAACATCAGGCTATGCCCCCTTCTCCCTGCCTGGAGAAGTCTGTATTATTACCTTTAAATAAAACCTGCTTAATTTGCTTGCCTTGGTGTGCCTCTCTGATTTTCTACTTCAACACCTGAGGACAGCAGTATCACTGAGAGATTTAGAAACTCAAGTGATCATTGAAGTCTATGAAAACCATCTGCCTTTGGAAGTGTGGAAGGAGAATGGACTTTTTACATCTCACCTGCAAAACCAGCCCCAGTCACTTAGGTAGGAAGGAGAGAGAAGGCTTCGGAAAGAACTGGAGAGCAAAAGATTTTCTTATAAAAACAGAAACAGGTAATGTAATGTACAAAGCTGCTCCCCCACCCATTCCATTGCAGTCATTTTCCCTGCCTCCCAACCACTTGTCAATCTGTGAACATCCTAGCTAGCTGTTGGTTCATCATTCAGCTTGCAAGTATCCTTCTCTGATATTGGTCCTCTGTTAGCCCGGTGGAATTCAACCGCCATCTTTCCTCTTGCTTCTCTCTCCTACACACTTGCTTTCCACTCTCTCTAGCACGTGCCCTTTCTCTTTTCCTCTCATTTCTCTCTAACCCTGCAGGGAGACACTCTTGTTTGCTTAATAAACTCCCTTATGTGATTTCCCGTGTCCGGCGTGGTTTCGTGGGATTTTCCTTGCAATCATTACTGTCTGGGTTCGTTGTCTCCATTCAGCAAAGAATTGAAGAACAGGACACAGAGATAGCAACCAAGAAGTAGGTTTATTGCAAAAGCGATAGAAATAGATTTCTCTGGAGAGAAGGGGCCCCAGAAGTGGGAATCTGATGGGGGTGTTTTGACCTGTTCTTTTTATGGTCCCTGGAATTTTCTCCTTTTGTGATCTCCTCCCCTGTCCATGAGCTCCTCGTTATCGTTCAAGGTGGCCCCTCCGTCCACGCGTCTGTTTTAGCTTTTCTGTAGGATCTCCTTTTAGGACTGATACCGCCGTTTACCGGTGATGAGTTCTGCTCCTTCTAATGTTGAAGATTGAATACTAGAGAAGCACGCCAAGGCAAGCATATTAAGCAGGTTTTATTTAAAGGTAATAATACAGACTTCTCCCGGCAGGAAGGGGACCATGGCCGATGTTCTAAAGTCCCAAGAAGTGAGCGCACCCTACATCTTTTATAGGTTAAATTCTCTTTTGTTCTCCAGTTCTCTCCCCGCTTATCTTTCCTTCCTGCCTAGTGACTAGGCCTGGTTTTGCATTAAGAAGCCATGGGCAGGGGGAGAGCCAAGGTGGTTCAGGCAGGCATTAATTAGCAGCTCCATGCTTACAGTCCTTGATAAAGGCAGGAAAATTTGGTAATCAATGAACTCCTTGACATTCCATTCTTCCAGGAATAATCTCCAACTTCCAGAGGCAAATGGCTTCATGGCTTTATTTCCCCGAATTGACCTGATTTCCTATTTCTACACTCCTGTCCTTTATTCTGGCTTCAGGACCATAAGTCCGGGTGTGTCTGTCTGATTGGGTCCCCATGAAGCCAGAATTGGGGAAGGCCTAGTCACATAGGCAGGAAGGAGAGATAAGCGGGGAGAGAAGTGGAGAACAAAAGAGATCTTAACCTATAAAAGATGTAGGGTGCGCTCACTCCTGGGGATTCTAGAACATCAACCATGGCCCGCTTCTCCCTCCCGGGAGAAGTCTGTATTATTACTTTTAAATAAAAACTGCTTCAAATGCTTGCCTTGGCGTACTTCTCTAGTGTTCAGACTTCAACATTAGAGGGAGCAGAACTCGTCACTGGTAAATGGCAGTATATCACCCACTTGTGTCCATGAACACTTTCATCAAGCAGGAAGGTGACCTCATCAGAAAGCTTGCTCCTCGTGCCTTTGTTCTGGCCCTGTCCCTGCCATCCTCCCTGGCCATCTTGCCCTGGCTGCCTATGCCCTTCTACATTTCCCTCAGTGACCTTGCAGGTGTAGTCTCTTTACATAGCTCAGTTTATTTGTTCTCTCTTCATTTTTGGCACCAATTTCGCCCAACACCTCTCCCAGTGGTAAAGCAAAATCTCCATGCGTGGTTGCACATTCAAATACTCTGGACCTCAGTGCACATGGAGTCTCCTTATTATAGTGCCAGCAGCAAGGGGGTGGGGGTGGGGTTGGCCCCTCTGCAGGGCCTCTGGGAGTGTAACAGGTAAGTAACAAGCCTGTATGTAAAATAAACTAAGAACACACTCCTGGGAATTAGTGCCTGGGAAAGCGGGTGTCACCTCCCTCTCCCAGCTTCCCAGTCAGCTGTCTTCAAGGAATTTGATTAGCACCTTCCACTCCTACCTTTTGGATTGTAAATGACTTCCCCTAGGATCTAACCACTATCCTTTGTGGTGTAAACCCCCCTGTGGAGGATCTGGGCCAGAGCCTAGATATTTATCAAAGGCCTTGTAAGAGGAACCAGTTCTTCCCCTTATCACACTCTGCTCTGTAAATATGCTTCCCTCCCTCCCTGCTCCCAGCCTGGACACAACTATGTATCCTTTTGATTCAAAAATTTATGACACTAGATAGCCTATAAATGTGAAAAACTGGCCATGGGAATTCAGAATTTGGAGTCTGATCTCCTCTGGGTCCACTGGAGTAAAATAAAGTTTGAGTTCTTTCATTCTTCCAGTGCCTTTGGCAGCTTCTTGCCTGATTTCCACAACAGGGTGGGGGCTAGCACAAATTCAGCAGTGACTGGGACTGGGGAGATAGCTCAGTTGGTAGAGTGCTTACCTTGCATGCACAAGGCCCGGGGTTCAATCCCCAGCACCAAAAAAAAAAAAAAAAGACAAAGACAGGACAAATTCAGCAGTGACTGAGACCTTGACACCTAAATGGAGTATGGTCAGGCTTCCAGGACATTCTTACCTCTGTACTATGGAGGCACGGGCCAGCTCAGGAACACAAACATCCTTGGTTCTACCTCCTTGATCCCTAGTGGTATTCACTTTGAAAGTGTATTTAAAATGAACTTAATTAATATGAACTTAATTTCATTAACCTTAGTTTGTTCAATCAGTTTAATTTACCTGTAAGCAAAACTAATAACCTATCCTCATTTTATACAATAGGAACTTTTTCACTTGCATCAATATTATCTATAAAACAACTTTTCAAGGCTCCATTCATACTGTGACTATAAAATAACAAGTCTATTAATCACACAAAGCAGTCATTTTTTCCATTTTTTTTAAATTGTTCTATTTAGGTATCCATGAGAGCAGAATGCATTTTGATTCGTTGTACACAAATGGGGTACTGTAAGGAAAAATGCAGCTCAGCTCGGGACCTGCGGTAGCTTCAGCCCTTCCGACTGAACTGGCGCTCCTTACGCCCAGTCTGAGTTGCAGTGCAACAACAGCACCCAGAAATCCACGACGGACACAGGACCTCACGCAAGAGACTTTATTATGCAGACGAGTAGCACCTCCACTCCGGGGCTGAAAAGAAGGGAAAAAGAAATATGGCGTGGCCGCTTCTCCCAGATATTGGAATCTCCCGGGCTGGAAGGAACCAATAGCGGAGGAGAATACTTGCAAGCTGACTGATGAACCAATAGCTAGCTAGGATGTTCAGACTGACAAGCTAGGATGTAACGTGGGAAGCAGGAAATGGCTGTAGTGTAGGCCGGAAATTCCTGCAACGTAAGAGGTGGGCAGAGCAGCTTTCAGACTGGCAAGTTAGGTTGTGGTGCAATGGAAGGAGTGGGAGATCAGCTTTGAATCACATTCCCCCGTTTTTGATTTAATAAGAAAATCTCTTTTGGGTACATGGATGAAGGTCAATCTTCTGTGATTGCTTCCTGCTGAGTGTGGACCTAGAGCTGATTCAAGGGAGAGATATCGTCATGGCAGGAAGGAGTTGGGGACTCGATAGTTCCTCTGGGGAGCACACCTGTAGCCAGGCTCTGATTTCTGTAAGATCCTGAAATTCCTGTAATAAAAGCTGATTGTTTGACATGGAAGTAGCACTCCTCCTATAAAGAAAGGACAGGGGGCTCCCTTTTTCTTGGCTGGCCTTCTATTGGAAAAAAAAAAAAAAAAATCCAGTGGTTAGGAAAATAACAAACAGGAATTCAGTTCTCATGGGTGGGCATGGTTGTCTGGTGTTTCAGTTGTCTGGTCCCCAGTCTCTGGAATGGGAGAAGGGGTGGAGGGTTTCATGATCTTCAGCCTGAGATGAAGGGGTCCCACAGGAGTGGCCGAGTATCGGTCAGAAGACGCTTGTGGATTAGGAGCTGGAGAGGGGTTAGCGTTTGACCAGAGATGAGGGCTGTCTCAGAATCCCTGTGGGAGAACTGTCCAGGTCATCTGAGAAGTAACTCAAGTGAAAGGGTCAGTTCAAGTAAAAGCAAAGAGATCCTGTGAATCAGGGTGAAGTGGGACAGTAAAAAACGCATCCTTCAAATCTAGCACTGAAAAGTATGTGGTGGAAGAAGGGATAGAGGAAAGCAGGGTGTAAGGATTGGACATAATGGGAAAGATGGGGACCACTGCTGAGTTCCTGGATGATTGGCTGAAGTTCTACAAGGCTCCTTTGGGGAAGGGGATATTGGGCCTCTGTTTGAGCTGTATATTCCTGTAGAGTCATAAGGAGAGGAATAGCAGAGGAGTCCTGGCTAAGGCGCATGGTGCGTGAGAAGGAAATAGAAGCACCCAATTTGGTTAGGATGTCCCTTCCCAGAAGGGGAATGGGACATAAAGGAATTATCAAAAAGCAATGAGTAAAGTCAATTTGTCCTATATGGAGGGATTTGTAAGAGGTTATATGGTTTTCCCTCTACCCTGACAATAGAGGATTTGGCAGGGGAAGTGGGTCCCCAAAATTTCTGCAGCACTGAGAAGGTGGCTCCAGTGTCTATAAGGAAAGGAATCTGCCTGCCTGTCACCATAAGGGTCACCAAGGGCTACTGAGCAGTGATAGTTGTTGGGTGCAGAAGTCCCGGGCCCCTTCATTCATCCATTACCAAACCCAGTAAGTCACCGGAGGAAGGGGACAAGGATGACCTGGCACTTCTCTGAGAACCAGGGCAATCCATTGCCCAATGTCCCAGTTGGTGGCATTTTGGACAAGGACTTGGGGGCTGCCGGGGGTTGGGGCAGGCTTATGCCCAGTGGTCCTCTTGCCTGCACTTGAGGCATGGGCCTGGAGGTCTTCTGGGAGTTTGGGCGCCCCTTGCAGTGGTCAGTTGGGCAGGTCTAGCTGGCTGAAAGGCTTTGGCCAGCATTTGATATTTTAATTTTTGGTTTTTTTCTTCCCTTCCATTATAAACCTTGAATGCCACTATTAGAACCTCTGGCTGTAGGGTAAGGGGCCCCCTATCCAACCACTTCAATTTAGCCTTTATGTCAGGGTAACTTTGGGAAAAATAATAAGTCATAAGTAGCTGCCGTCCCTCCAGAATTTCAGGATCCTGGTTAGTATACCTGAGCATGGCCTCTGTGAGGCGACTTAGAAATGCTGATGGGTTTTCAGTTCTGTCTTGTATTACTTCCTGAAGTTTGTCATAGTTAATGGGTTTAATGGCAGTTTTTCAGAGTCTTGCAAGGATGCAGGTTTGAAACTCATCCTGCTGCAGACACTCAGTCCCTGTATTATAGTCCCTTTGGGGCTCCCTATCTGGTACTGCTTCAGCCCCAATAGGGTGGGTTGGGGTCGATTGATGAATCTCATCTGCATAATTGTGCGCCTGTTCCCAGACTCTCCTGCGCTCCTCAGGGGTTAGGGTGTTGATCATGATCATGTAAATGTCATGCCAGGTAAGGTTATAAGACTGGGTAAGGTGCTGAAATTCCTTAATGAAGTTTGCAGGGTTGGAGGTGAAGGAGCCTAGCCGCTTCTCTATCTGGGACAGATCAGACAGTGAGAAAGGAACATGGACTCTGATTACTCCCTCCGCGCCAGCCACCTCTTATAAAGGGGCTAAAACACGTGCATGAGACCACGTGGTGGGAGGACTTGGTGGACTGAGTGGAGGAGCAGAAGGAGAAACGGAATGAGGCAAAGGAGAGGAATGAACAGGGGTTTCTGCAGCAGGAGACCTGTAAGGGGTTGATTCATCAGCTGGATCAAATTCAGAGGAGAAGGAGGGGTTAAAAGGGGGAGGAGAAGCCGGGAGAACATGTTCGGGTTTTTGAGGAGAGCAAAGTTTGGGTTTATCATGAAAGAAAGGAAAAACATGAAGGAGAAAAGTCTCTTTCCATTCACCAGCTCGCCCACATATGTATTTAATTATACCCAGTATAATTATACATATAATTATGCCTAGTATAATGCTGGGATCTAGGATGTCATAAACAGACCATTCTGATTTACTATCTAAAGGACAGGTTGGCTCTCACTCAAGGAACAGGTGGAGGTGCTTGAGATTGTCTAATAAACATCCCAAGGGCGAGTTTGCCAGGGTGGAGGTCCTGGATCCCATGGCGAAGACTGAGAAACACCTAAGTCAGTGGTTGAGGCATCCCAGGAACATGGGTTAGGTAACTACAAGAAGGTAGTTCAAAGGTCTGGTCGTCACACACACCAGTGCCTACCAGGCAATAGCTGAGAGGGTTTGAGGATCTGATCAGGATTTTCAAGTGCGAAATGAGTCTCAACCCCGAGAGTCAGTCTCCACCATAAAATCAGGAATCCACCTGGCAGATAAGACTGACTATGGGGACCAGCCGTAACTATGAAAGTCATGCCTGGGTGTACCCCACACCTCAGCAGCCTCGAGAGCCCCAGACACTCAACAGTCACTTCTCAGGTCAGCAGAGGTGTGTTTCAGTCAGTCTAGGGGAACCTACCTAAGGGAACTCACCAATTTGAAGTCCAGTGCTGCATTCAGAAAGCTGAGTGTCCGGATAAATGGAAGGTGAGTCTGTGTCCGTGGGCACTGGGGCATTGAATGGGGTTCCACTTGCTTAAGAGACAGTGGAAGGACCCATCCCAGTCACCGCACCAGGAAAAATGCAGCTCAGCTCGGGACCCGTGGTAGCTCCAGCCCTTCCGAGGGAAACTGGTGCTCCATACGCCCCGTCTGAGTTGCAGTGCAACAACAGCTCCCAGAAATCCATGACGGACACAGGACCTCACGCAAGAGACTTTATTATGCGGACGACTAGTGTGTCTGCTCTGGGGTTGGCAAAGAAGGGAAAGAGAAAGATGGCGTGGACGCTTCTGCCAGATATTGGAATCTCCTGGGCTGGAAGGAACCAATAGCGGAGGAGAATACTTGCAAGCTGACTGATGAACCAATAGCTAGCTAGGATGTTCAGACTGACAAGCTAGGATGTAACATGGGAAGCAGGAAATGGCTGTAGCGTAGGCCGGAAATTCCTGCAACGTAAGGGGCGGGCAGAGTAACTTTCACACTGTCAAGTTAGGTTGTTGTGCAATGGAAGGGGCAGGAGATAGGCTTTGAATTACAGGTACAACTTTTCATCTCTCTGGTTGTGCACAATGTAGATTCACACCATTCGTGTAATCATAAATGTCCATAGGATAATGATGTTTATCTCATTCCACCATCTTTTCTTCCCCTCACCCCTCATTTCCCTCTACACAATCCAACATTTCTTCATTCTTCCCTTACCCTCTCCCAGCCCCAGAATTTTCCATTTTTATGTAGTATTCCATAATGCAGTCATTCCTTAAGCTTACAGAATAAGCATACTTGACTCACAATTTCACCTTTACATCACTTTTTCTCCCAGAAAGTCTTGAGATTCAAAAATTTAAAAACAGCCTTTACATTTTGAACTATTTTACATGAATTTAAAATGTTGCAATAGGTAACATTTAATTACAAAATAAGATGAAACTCTAAAGTTTTACTTTGACTTCCATGTTTCTTTCTTACTATTAGGTAACTTGCTTGTTTACAAAACAAAACTGAAACTACTGTGTAAACAGATCCCAAGTGAACCACCGAAGGTTAAACCAGGCTAGAGGGACATCAAATCACCTCTGTTTTCTTCTTCCCTTTCACCTGTTCCATCCATGGGTAAGAGGTAACCTTTTAAAGAGACCAAATCAATGCAATATTCAAGAGGAATATACTTGCAAGAATATTTGAGGGGAATTTCTGATGTAAAAATGTTGAGCAATTATTTACAGACCCATGGATCAAAGAGAAGCCTGGAAACAGGCTCACGAATCTGAAAAGTTGATAACAGGGAGGGAGAATTACAATCAGCAGCAAAGACAAGCTTATTAATATTAGTGAAATTAGTTGTGACATACATAAAATTAAATACCTATTTGCATCATATATGAGGTAAATTTCAATGACCTACCTAGAAAAAAATAAGCCTGCAAAAAAAAAAAAAAAGCAGGCAAATAATAATGCAAACTGAAAATTTAAAATAAAGGTGTAATACAGAGCTGCTCCCCTGCCCATTAGGTTGCATCATAACCTAGCTTGTCAGTCTGAAAGCTGCTCTCCACCCTTTCTGGTGCAGCCATTTTCCCTGCCTCCCAACTACTGTCAGTCTGTGAACATCCTAGCTAGCTATTGGTTCATCAGTCAGCTTGCAAGTGTCCTTCTCTGTTATTGGTCCCCCGTTAGCGCAGCGGAATTCAACTGCTTAAGGGTAGCTGCCCCGCCATCTTTTCTCATGCTTTCTCTCCCCCTGACTTGCTTTCTCTCTCCTCCTCGCTTTCCACTCTCTCTAATGAGCACCCTTTCTCTTTCCCTTTCTTTTCCTCTCATTTTCTCTCTTAGCCTGCAGGGAGACACTCTGTTTGCTTAATATAAACCCTCTTATGTGATTTCCCGTGTCCGGTGTGGTTTTCATGGGATTCCTTACAAAGGGAATTGGAAAATATGACTATTAGATATGGAAAATGAAAAATCCCCAAGATAATGTGGACTGGGAAAAGGGAATGAAAAAGAAGGCCACGCACCGTAGGACTTCATCTCCTGAGACAAATGTTTTCCAGGTGCCAGCTGCAGACGGGAGGAAGTATTTTATTACCAATAAAGCAACAGTCTCTAAAAAGGCTCTAAAAAGTCTCTTCAAAAGCAGATTCTGTCCAGGTGCTGTTTGCAGACCCTCCACTGAGAAGGTTAAATTCCTAAGCCCTCAAACTGACACTTTCACTGATTAATAGGACAGAACCCAAAATCCTGAGTGCTCAAGGAAAAGTAATGCTTACCCCTCAAAATAACCTATATAGACCAAGACCCTTTCATTGTTCAGTGACTCATTTTCCACCAGGATAGTAGGTCCATTGATGCCATTTTATCCCTACATCCCCTGTTCCTGTGAGAAACTTTGTTCCTGAATAAACAGCTGAGAAGATTCATGAGATTTGTGCCCTGTCTTACCTTTTTGTGCTAACAATGACAATTGAACATTTCTGCACAAAAAGAACATCACAAATGAAGTAAAATAAAAGCCATATCCAAGGAGAATATATTAGCAAATACATATAATTAAGGAAAGTCTTGGTAACCTAAAAAACAAAACAAAACAAAAAGATCCAACACCCTCTGCAAATCAGAAAGAAGAAAAATGCATATTAATAGAAAAATAATTTAAATTTGTAAAATGGCAATTTTTAATTAGAGGACAAATGAACATTCAACTAAGAAATAAAAACATGTTCAACCTCACTAGAAATCTCAAAAAAGGAAAGAGAAACAAGAACAAGATTCCTTATTAAAACATCAGTTGACTAAAATCGAGTCTGGGAAGATTTGAGGGAGAGGGAAAGTGATAGAATTGTTGGGGTGGAATGTGCATTTGACTTGCAAGAAGGGCTGAGCAGGAGGAAAACTGGGCCTGGAAGTTGCTGGAATGCTACCCCCTCCCCAGTTTGTAGGCTGAATCCCTAACTTCCAATGTGAGGGTCTTTGGAAGCAAGTCCTTTGAGGGTTAGTTAGACTTATAATGAAAGTCTTATGATGAGATGAATGTCCTCATAAGAAAAGAGAGACGGGCTGGGGAGATAGCTCAGCTGGTAGAGTGCTTGCCTTGCAAGCACAAGGCCCTGAGTTTGATCCCCAGTACTGCCAAAAAAAAAAAAAAAAAAAAAAAAAAAAAAAAAAAAAAAAAAAAAAAAGAGAGAGAGAGAGAATGGAACTCTTTATCTCTGCCATGTGAAGACACAGTGGTAACGTGGTCTTCTGTGGGGCAGGAGGAGAGCTCTTACAGGGAATCAAATACACTGTTATTGCTGTCCTGGGCTTCGCAGCTTCCCAAATGTGGAAAAGGCATGTGGAAGCCAGCCTCCAGTATTCCAGTACAGCAGCCCAAGCTGACTCAGAGATGACTATTTGAAGAAATAGAATGTCAAGGGCTCTGATAGTGAGTCCTTGGAAGGAAGTAAGGAGCGTGGTAAGAAAATAGGTATGATCTGAGAGAACATCCCCATCATTGTGAAGAGATAGGCAGTAGAAATATGGCATTCAAGGCCTTGCAGGTGAGGGCTCAGATGCATGGGAAGGACATGCTATGGCAACGGGAGGAAAGGGGATATCTGTCATATAGTGCAGGTAACTCAACTGAAGTTTTTTCCTGCAGTAACTGTAAAGTTACTATTTTAGTCTCTCTAAGTAAATATCTCATGGGGAGCTACATGAGGGTAATGTGAAACTACACTTAGTCCTTAAAATTAAAAAAAATTGTTTTAGTTATAGACAGGCATAATATCTTTATTTTACTTATTTATTTCTATGTGGTGCTGAGGATGGAACCCAATGCCTCACACAGGCCAGGCAAACACTCCACCACTGAGCCACAACCCCAGCCCCAGTCCTTAAATTTTTAACCATTTATTTTTGCAGTCGTTAGTGTTTCCTTCCTGAAAACATTGTGATGACTATTAACAATGGATATTGATCTAATGCCATCATTTCTTCTATAACTTTCACTGGGCTTCTTCTGAAAAAAGATTGCCCTTCTTTCCTTTCTTCCTTTCAAAGAGTGTCATTAAGAAGTTTCTCATTATTTCTAGATACTGGATTGAGGGTGACACATTGTTCTCTTTGTTAGAGAATAATCGTTCAGAGGAAGTCAAGATAGGCTCTAACCTGATTTTCAGCCGTCTGACTCATCAAGTTCACGTTCCCTATTCTCTCTGTAAAACCTACTCACAATGACCTACAAATGCCGAACACGAGTGACCAGTACATTAAGAGGTTGCCTACTGTCTCCACTTTCTAGAGTACATCAGCTCCCACAAGCTCTATATCAGTTAGTGATAAAGTTTACCCTTAATTTATTTTAAAGTATAAATGTATTATTTTGAAAGAAGAATCAAGGGGTAACTCCCTTAATCCTCAAAAAAGTGAAAATATCTGTAAATATCAGAGCCTCCATCCTGACATGAGAAACATCTGGCCATGATGTTATTAGGTGTTATTCCCTCCTACCTTCCGGAACCCTTCCACTGTTGGACTTCTTCATGTGGCCAAGAGGGTACCATGTGACCTGGCCCTCCTCTAATTGACCCACCCCTTCCTGTCCTTCACCACAATGTGCTCAGGACACTTAGAAACCCAGCATAGTGGCTCAGCCATGTTCATGACCCCTGATGTGACTTTACCTAGTCTTTGTTCTGCCTGAAGCAGTCTGTCCATATCCCTTTAACCCATCAAACTTCCTCAGTTCAAAAATAACTTCCCCTTTAAAAAACACCCTGATTCTGTAAAACTATTAATGTTTCAACTACTTGCTTCACATAGTATTATCTTCAACTCCATAATAAAACATTCTGCATATATGGTGGCCTACAGTACCTTGTGGAAAACAGAATTTTCATTTCTTACTGCAAATGACATACCTATACCCAAAATATAGTCTCTGTCCTAATGTAGAAGCTTTCTATATATTTATTAAATGACTAAAGGTAAGTTGTAGCCCCTTTAAGCAAATTATATTTTAATTTGTCTCTTTTCAATCCCAATGAACAAAATACCAGAAATACTTTTATCTGAATTATTTGAGTGAGTCTATTTTCTTCATAAATTATAAGACAGATTTGCGAAACAAAACAACTTTGTAAGTAAATCCTCTTCTGTGTGTGAACAGCAGAACTGGAAAATTCTAACTGTTTTGTTTAACAGAAATGTGCTTAGTAGGCTTGAATACAGGTGTTCTACAAGATTTATATGTTGGAATCTAAGACCCGGTGTGAGATTTTTTTTTTAAAGAGGCGGCTCCAATAGGAGGTAATGAATTCACAAGGGTCTGCCTTTGTGGATGAGATCCCATTGATCCTGCCACATGAAGCCTGGCATGTTTTCCTTTTGCCCTTCTACCTTCTGCCATGTGAAGGTTGTCATGCAGGGCCACCAGAGAAGCAGAAACCAGGTCCTCTACCAGGAACGGAACCTGTCAGAATCTTAGATCTCCCTCTAAGTCCATAATTCTCCATAACTATGAGCCACAAATGGATGCTCATTTTAAATCCCTTGGTCTGTGGTGTTCGGTTATAGCCACATGAGTCAAACAAAGAGATTGGTATGAAGAAGTCAATGCTACTGTAACAAATATCTAAAAAACATGGAAAGAGCATTGGAGCTGGGTGATGGGTAGATGCTGGCCGTCTGGTGAGGATGCAGAAGGAGAGGAGGCTGTAGGAAAAGACCGAATCTTCTTAAGAGATCATTTAAGTAGTTGCAATGACTATTTTGTGGAAATACGGATAGTAAAGACAATTCTGATGAGATCTCTGGCAAAAATGAGGAACTAGGTAATGAAAACTGGTTACAAAGTGAAAAAGAAATAACAAAATTGGATAGTTACCTTATGACAAAGTGACAAAGAAATTGAATCGTGTTTGTATCCTATTATGCTGGGGAAGGCAGAATTTAAGAGTGAAGAACGGGGCTATGTAGTTTAAAAAAATACTTAAGCAAAGCATTGAGGGTGCTCCAGGGCTTCTCTTGACTGCTTATAGTAAAATTGTGTGAAGAGAGAAATAAAGATGGAGTTTATAATCAAAAGGGAGGCAGTATGTAAAGGCCTGGGAGGATTCTTAGCTTAAAAGAATGAGAATGTGTATATCGAGGTTCAGCCTAGAGACTGATAAGATCGGGGTTCTGGAAGGAAACCACAGTCCTTCACCAAGAAAAGGGTCCTTCACCAAAGAGAGGGAACTTGAAGTCATTTCAGAGGTCTTGGAGGCTGCACTTCTATGCAGGCCCAGCATGCCTGGTCTCTGAGGGTAGAATAATTTCAAGAGTGGGGCCCACAGGAACTTGGGGCCTGCTGTTACTACCTCAAGTCTCTGTTCCCTGATTCTTGTGCCATGTGTCTATGGCTGTCCCATTGGTGGTTCACACAGGCCCCAGTGTGGCTTGGGCATCCCCTCCAGAAGGCATAGCCATAAACTGGCTACATTCTTGTGGTGCTCACTCTGCAGGGGTGCCCACTGCAGAGCTGTAGAGATAGGACCATCTCCATCTAGATTTCACAGGATGCCTGGGAGAGCCCCAGGGCCCAGGCAGACATCAGGAACAGAGGCAGGCCCACCAGAGAGAGCCTCGTTAGGCAGTTTCTTGTGAAGCCCTGGAGTTGAGGCCGATCTACAGAGCTTCCACCAGGCAATGTCCAGTGGAGCTATAGGGTTGGAACTACCATAGCGAATTAGAACCCTGAGAACTGAGCTGCTCCAGAGACCCCAGAAGCACAGAGTCATTAGGATGCAGCTTGCACTGGTGAGAACCCCAGGCACAAAGAACTCTGTGCGAGCTACAGCATGGGCCACTTCCAGCAGATTTGTGAGGGCTGTGTTGCCAGGAGCTTGGAGGCCCAGTCCCTTTCCCCAGGGTGTCCAGGGAAGGACATGAAGACAAAGAAGTTTATCTCAAGCCTCCCTATTGAAAGTTTTCTGTGTTGGTTTTAGACTTACTTGGGAGCTGTTATTCCTTTATTTTCTTTTCTCTGCCTTTCCAAATGAAGTGTTTTCCTGTGCTTGCTCCTGGACCAGGTTTCTGAAGCATGTAACTTATTTGACTTTACAACCTGTCAGCTGGAATTTGCCCCAGGATGAATCATATCTGAAGGCTTACCCATGTCTGATTAAAGTTTGCACTTAGATGTTTAAAGTTGATGCTGGAAAGACTTTAGACCCTGGGGGTAATAGGGATGGAAAACATGTGACAAAGACATGAATTTTGGGAGGCCAGGGGGGAACTTGCAAAGGTTTGAAGAAACATGACCCCATGCCCAGTAATTCATGTGTTGAAATCTAAAACCCATTATGATGGAAGGAAGAGGTGGAGTCTGTAGGAGGTAAATCTCAGGGTTCCACCATCCTTATACAAGTATTCCAGGGAACTAACTAGGCCCCTTTTGCCCTGCCATCCATTCTACTGTCAGAGCAACAGGTGCCATTATGATAGACACTGAGCCTCTGGGTGACTTGATCTGGGAATTCAGCTTTCAAAATTGTAACACATCATTTTCTCTTCTTCACAAATTAGGCAGCTTACGGTGTTTTGTTACAGCAGTAGGAACTGGGAAACAAGGCGCATGGCTGACTAAGATCCTGCGCACTCTATAAAGATCATGTAACAGGGAATCTGGATTACTTCTAGATGACTGCTGTCTATGAACAATGCTTGACTAAAGCTGAATTGTTTCCAAGCAACCCCGACTCAGAAGAAGCTTCTATCTTAAGCCCAACAGAAATGGGCTGTTGTCCTTATCCCTGTCAGAGAGAATAACCTCAATATGTTGATGATAGGAAACCAGAATCCAGAGGCAGAGAAAAATTGCCATTACTGGGCAGGCAGACTTCAAGCATCAGTTTTTCAAGTAATCAGCTTCCAATTTTGGGTAAAATTTAAACTACCTTTTAGCACAATGAGTACATTTTCGATCATATAACATTAAAAGTAGATTAAAGATTAACTTGAACAGGTGGGATGAGGGAGGCAAGTCAGAGCACTCTGGTCAGTTACCTCTGTGGATTACTGCCCTGTGACTCCCTGCTTACAATTCAGAGAATTGAATTCAAGTTCCTTACAGTCCATTTTTATTTAGTCTTGTCTCATGATCTAGATGTTTGGTCCCCACCTTCCGTGGCTTGTCACATTTTGAGGTTTGGAGGCTGAGAAAGGAAAGTCAATGCCATTCTGTCCAGAAGGCATTGCACCCTCCTGGGAGGTGAGACTCATCTCCCAGTGTGTTTTCTTCAAGGAACACATTCCCTCTCTCCAGAGCAAAGGCTCATTATTCATCTTAGAATCCACAGTGAATTTTACATGCCATTCAAGCACAATGCAGGAATCCAACTTAGCCAAAATTATCTATTTGCTTGAAACACTTCCCTGTGTTTTTAAAAAAATATTAATCATTATGGACACATATTCTTTTAAATTTTCTAATACAGTCAGTTGCAGATAACTGCTTATTAGATCACCGAATAAACAACCTTTGGATGTTGATGTTATACTAGTGTCAATCAAGGTAATGAAGACACGTGGAGGGACACAGAGCTTGAAAGAGGATCAGGTGAAGAAATATTCTTCCATGGAAGTCAGGAAGCAGGGTCATGGTGTAGAGGTCAGGGGAGGAGTAGGGTAGGGTGTGGCGAGAAGTTCTATGCGCCCTCTGGGGACTTTGTCTTCCCCCTCTCCCTCCATCTCCACTCGCCTCATACCCACTGACCTTCTGCACAGAATTCCTGTTTCAGGACTGAAAACAGCTCCATCCACAGACATCATAATTGCTCTTTTCCAGGAGACCCTTATTCTGGGACACCTCGCCTGTACTGCTCCTACCCCCCAGCAGAAACAAACCTGCAACAACCCTCAAATCTCATCGAGATGACAAGACAATTGCTTTTGTTCTGGGTGTTTTTCTTTTTTAAATTACTAATACTTCATGTTTGATGATTTTCTCTGTGAATATTAAATGAGAAGATGTATGTCTAGAATATGAACTTAATGGGGTATTCTCACGGCGTGTGGGTTTCTGAAACCTTCCTTGCTAAGTTGAAAGAGGGAACTGAGTAGACCAGTTGTAGTTTTTCACTCTGCTTCACCAGAGCCCCTGAATCCCATGCAGAGGAGAGACGGGGAAGAAAGAAGACAGTCATTCAGTTGCCACAGAAATGTCCGGTCCTTGAAGCTTCGTTTTGGGTTGCTTCGGGCACCTGACTGCTACCTTGGGATGCCTCTTCTCTAACTGGCATGACCAATAACCCTGGCACCCAGCTGTGTAGGTGCCCCCCTTCCCTTGGCAGGCAGCCTGTCCCAGCATGAGCTGCGGTGAGTGCCCCGGTCACAGCTCATGGCTGGACTTGGCCGCTGGCGAGCTGGAGGCTTTGGGAGCTCACCCAGACCTGCCTCTCCTGCTCCTCCCTGCCCTGCCCTGGCCTCCTCATCTGCCAGTGGAGACCCTGGGGTTGTTGGGACGCTGCTGCAGCTCACGCCCAGGGGAGGACAGGGGCTCTGGTGGAGCTCTGCTGAGGGTGACAGGGGTCTCCACGGCTTACTTCCTGAGCCCTCTTGTCCCAGGCATGAGGCAAATCATGGGCTGCTCATCTCCTCCTCAAGGCAAGCTTCCCACAGGGCAGAGGGCAGCCATCCGGCCTCTCTGCCAGGCGCAGGTCCTACCCACGAGGCATCACGTGCTCTGGCTCTGGAGAGGGGAGAGTTTGAACAGGAAGTGGAGTGTGGGGGTCCTCGTGTCACCAGGTGAGAGCCGAGTACCACCGAGTCCAGGGACCACATTGTGTTTAAAAAGAAAATCACATATGCAAACGTCCATCAGTGAGTTTCTATTCCAGACATCTGATTATTTTTGATAATCTGACCGACCACTGTTGCAGTTCATAACCTGTAAATGAATATATTTGTTGTTTAATTAACACATGATTAAGCTCATTCTTACCAAGGTCTGGAATTGTTAGAATATAGGAGCTAAACACTTCATGTGTAAGTAACAACATCTAAAATTATACCAATAGAAAAGTTTTAGAGTGAATAAAAATTAATATTTCTCTGACACAAAATTATGTTCCTAATTTTCTCACTGAAAACCATTTAAAATTGGTAATTTATTGTCTTGTCAGTGTGAAAGTTGTAACAGAAGACTGGTTAACAGGAACATTTAAATATAATGTGATTCCCTAGAGGAAAAAAAAAACCTCATCTTTTGCTTCCTAAATAATAACCATATTGGGTTATATTTGACTGTAGTAGCAAAAGAAACAGAAACTTATTTTTAACTTAAAAAAATTTTATTGGTGCATCATAATTATCCATAAAACATTTTTCAATAGATAGGATTTGCAAAATAACAAGTGTTTTATGAAATAAATTGTAACTAAATGCAGTAGAATAATTTATAATTTTATATTAAAATTAAGGCTTTGATTTTGTTGCAAAGTGAAAAGTAGATGAGGGATTATCATTCAAAGCAGTTTTTAATATGAAGTTTCATTTCAAAACAAAATATCTTATGTACTTTTTCTCTGGAATTCACACTAAATATTAAAAAATGTACAAAAATATACATATAGATAAGCCAATGATTCAGAAAACCACTCTTTAATTTAAAAAGCAAAACCACACAACTGAACATCACAGTTTTATTCATACACATACGAGTACTTTCAATAAAGAAAAGAAAACCACTGAGTTTTCCTTTTCAGTAGCCTCAAACAGTATGCAGCTCCCCGCAGTTTTCTGAGGATACATTCATTAATCCATCACACTTCTAATTTTCAATCCTGG
Source organism: Sciurus vulgaris (assembly GCF_902686455.1). Taxonomy (NCBI): domain Eukaryota; kingdom Metazoa; phylum Chordata; class Mammalia; order Rodentia; family Sciuridae; genus Sciurus; species Sciurus vulgaris. Next base: position 132,783,037 of record NC_136470.1, read on the forward strand.
TTTCTTTCAAAAAACATAAAGTCCTGTAAAGGAGCAAAAAATATGGAAATGAATTTTTAGCAGCAGCTGAGATCAGTTCTCAGGTACATAAAGCTAAAGACCTGACCACACACAGTTACCGTATCTGTTAAATAAGAAAAAATGAAGTGTAATAAGCAAATCAGGGAAAAGTTGACAACTGTGTAAACTCTGCTTTCACCTCTCCATTCTCAAGTAAATTCTGACTCCATTTATTAATACCTGTATGCATTTAACAGTCTCCTCATTCTCTGATTGCTACTTCTGTCATTCCCTTTGAAATCTTTCTTCTAATCTGTCTTCCTCACATTTTCATAGTCCTTCTCTGTAACATAACTTCTGTGGAGATACTGCACCACATCAGATTTTGGGAATGGTGATGGCCATCTCAGAATGTAGTACAGACAGAAGTTTGTTTCCCAGGTTCATCAAACCGGTGTCCCCTGCTTATATCATTCCAAGAAACAAGGGTTTCTAGCTAGACGCTTTCTTCTACGATGTCAGTCAAATTCTGTGGATTTCATTTCTCGTATCTATTCTTTTCCTTTACCCAGCAGAGGTGACCATTGGCCCTTCCCACCAACCACTGGCCTTACACTACTGCAATTTTACCTCTGTTCAATCCCTTTTTGCATGTGACACCAATATTGATCTTTCTAAGGGACGGATTTACAACTATTTCATTATGCCTAGTTTTAAAACAACCATTAACTACATAATTTTCAATGAATCAATCTGTGTCTAGGAAAAGTTGCCTCATTTAAAAAGTTCTTTAAAAAATTTAAATGGACACAAAAGCTACATTTATGGGTTCCACTTTTCAAGACAGCTATACATTGTGTCATGTCAGGTTAAACATTACTATTTTCTCAAACAATGAGAATTTCTTTGTAGTGAAAACATTCCAAATCCCCTTTTCTAGCTTTCCTGAAATATGTAACATGTTATTGCTCTGTACAGTCATTTTAGTGTTTAGTGTTACACCAGGACTCACTTGTTCCTTTTTAACTATATCTTAAGGTTCTTCAGAAAGAGACCCCAGAAATTTCCTGATAATCCTCTACCGCTTCCATCCCCATTTCCCATCAATCTAAACAGTCCCAGATTTCTTTCTTCCCCTGAATACACCTTACCTTTCACACTATTAAGTTTCCTTAAGGTTAAGGTTAAATTTACTTTTTAGGGAGAAAGAACACTTACTGAAGAACAGTTTTTTTTTTTTTTCCACATATGGAAAATAATAATTTGTTTCTACTTAAATTTTATTATAGACAGTATTAAGCATATCCCAAACTCGAAATAACATAAAAATCCCCAGCAACTGCTTATCCAGCTCATAATGATTACTATGACCACTCTTACTTCATCTATTACTCCATCCTCTAGATTTCTTTTTCCTCACACTGGTTATTTCAAAACAAACCCATGATATCAAAACATTTCATGATGGAACACTTCATTATGTCTCTCTAAAATATATGAAATCTATTTTTATATATCATCATCATCATAATATCTAAACATCTTGATAATTCCTTCCTATCATCAAGTAGCCAGTCAATATTCAAATTTCCCTGATGTCTTACCAATGCCTTTTTATATAGGTTTGTTTGAATTGGTATCCAAACATGCTCTATTAACTGTACTAGGTTGGTGGCTCTTATGCCATCTATTTTATCTTTTTTATTTACCTTAACACTTATTTGTTGAAGGAATTTGGATATATATATATATATATATATATATATATATATATATATATATATATATATTGTGTGTGTGTGTACTGGGGATTGAACCCAAGGATGCCTAACCACTGAGCCACATCCCCAGCTCTTTCTATATTTTATTTAATTGCTAAATTGCTTAGGGTTTCACTAAACTGCTGAGGTTGGTCATCCTCCTGCCTCAGGCTCCCAAACCACTGGGATTACAGGTGTGCACCACCATGCCAGGCTTGGAACTGGATCCTTTTTGCTGTACATTCTCTCAAAGATTTCATCCCCAAGTCAATGTTTAAGATAAGCACGTAGTGTTTCAAACTTTGGTTACAATGTAATCATCTCAGAGATCTAAATAGATTGAAGAGATTCCAGTTCAAATAGATTTAGGTGCAATCTGAACATGGGTAGTTTGAAAGATACCCAGGTATAGTGTGCAGCTGAGGTGAAGAATTATTTCTCTGTGCCCATTAGCTTTCCTGAAATATGCAGCATTACCCATTAACTTGGGTAATTTTGGAATCATCTACACATATTTTTGATTCCATGCTTTTGACTTGGTTGAACTGAGGTATGATCTGGTATTTGGGTTTCAAAAGATTTAAAATCACTGCTCTTTCCCACATACTTCCTATAAATTGGTCGTTGGATCCAGAAGTTCAATTGTAGTGTCTACTCTTGTTGCTGTTTATACTTCTATCTTATGATTTTTTACAAATGAGTCCAAGATAAAAGTTTTCCTGTTTAATAAAGATTGTTTTCCCACTTAAATTTAAAACAGATTCAACATCTTCCCCAAAGCACTAATTGTGTGCTTTGAAAGGAAAGCTCAAAGACCTCAGCACAAGACACAAAGTCCTCTTTTAGTCTTTTGAAAATGCATAGACCCTTCAGACAGAAACCAGTCCCCTGTGTATCCAGAGTGTTAGGATCAAATAGAATTTCGACCTAGGATGAACTGGGAACCTTTGCAGAAACCCATTAACTGGAGAAGGTCAGTGTGGAATACACGATTTACTGTCTCGTTTCAGAAGGATCCTAGGGAGACCTCTGTGACCAGGGTCGGTAGAAACACTCACGATGAGGAAGCAGGCACCAAGCATCACGGCTTTTATTTTCACATCGAGGTCTAAAGGGAATTGAATCCCAAAGTTATCGGCGTCAGTAAATGCCTCTCTCAAAAACCCAGTCCAGTGTTTGGAAATCTTGCCGACCAGAGACTCTTCATCAAGAGATTTAATCTGCATTGAAAAAAAAAAAAATAAAGTCTTAATAATTCCTAGAAAATTTACAGCAAAGCTATAAAATGACACAAGTAGTATCTTAAAATTCTGCCCATATGTCACCATGAACATGTAACCCATATTAGGTACATGGAGGCTCCCATATCTATTTATGGATAGGTGGAAAAAAATGTTTTATTGCACAGAAAAAAAATTACTGAAAGTAGTTTGCTGAAATATCTAAGATTCCTATTTTACCTTAAGATACATTATAATTCTTTTTTTGTTGTTGTTGTTGTTGTTGTTGTTGTACTAGGGATTGAACCCAGGGCCTTGTGCTTGTGAGGCAAGCATTCTACCAACTGAGCTATCTCCCCAGCCCAATACATTATAATTCAAATAAATCCAAAACAAAATTTAAGCAGAAAGGAATAAAAATACGAGATGCTTCCTTGATAAAATCTCTATAGGCCATGAAGAAGATAATTTGAAAGAAAAAACAACTCCCTATTAGATTTCTGCTTTAATAACTATGATGGCGAGCTTACTACCAGGCTCAGGGAGTATAGAAACAGGGCATGCTGGGAGCCTGGAGAAGACTGGCCACTTGAGTGAAGTAGGTGATCAACACACAGCTTGATGGGTTGCCCCAGGTTGGGGGAAAGGGATGACTTGGGGGTGTGATCAGAAAAATAAGAAAAAGGGTGGAGAAAAAAGTTCCAATGTCAAAGGTTCTGCTTTTGCACCTGTACCAGAGGAAAGCCCAGGACCATCGCAGAGCTGAGCAGATTGTGCCCAGACTAATGCCACTCAGGTGGCCAGGTGGGGGGCTGAATGACCCGACACTTCTCTAGTCATGCACACCTAGGACTCTGTTAAACAAGGAGGAGCTGAGTCCTTTTCAAATGTGCACGAGGTACCACAGGTACTAGCAAGGTATCCTGAGCCCCTGTTGCAGGCTGAGACCAACTAAGCAATCTGAGGAAAATATAAAGTGCTATCCCACTTCATTTGGGTGGAGGTAGATGGTATCTTAAAACACCTGAAGTACCCTTCTTACATGAAATCATGATGGCCTGGATCAGTGTTTATTGAACGTGCGTTTCATTTCGCTTCTTGTGTCAGCCCAGGATTCTTCCAGCTCATGACTGATCAGGCTTGGCCATGTGACTGTTTGACCAAGGTGTGTTTGCAGGTGACATGAAGAGTGTTTTTCAACCTGGCTAACTGGTTTGACCTGGCTCTTGATCTCTAGTGGAAACCAACGAGAAAATCTCATCCCACTAGCTGCTGTGGTTATAACCCTACAATGCACATACATGAATAGTACCTAGACCAAATTGCAATCTAAGTTGGAGCCTAGCTATATGCACAGAAGCACAGTCGACCTCCAGACCATAAGCATGAGAAGAAAAACTTCTGCTTTTGAGCCACTGAGTTTTAGTGGTTATGTGAGATGAGAGAAATATCATGGTAAACAAAGCCCAAACAAATTCTGTTAGTATTTTATCTGCAATAGCTGTCATTTAATTATTTGAAAACTTTATTCTACTTTTCAAATTCAAAATATTTTTTAAAATGAAAAATGGAGATGATAACTTGGCAGTCATAATCTCAATACTAAATTGATAAAGATGTTGATATTTGCCATTTTTGATTACTATAGCGAAAATTATAAATTAAACAGAATTTATGTCAAAAGTAGAAAATGTGAATTTTTTTGGCCTGGATAAGAAGTGTGAATAATAATCTCTAGCCAAAAAACTATTAGGACTAGAAAATTTCTAGCTCAATTTTAGGTAAATTTTAATATCAGAAAATCCCTATAATAAAATTTCGACCTCTGGAAATAACAAATTGGTATTATATTATAAAAATTTTAAATGCATATATTTAATATAAATAATTGGTGAATAATATTTTAAAAGGGAAATCTTCGGATCATCTCAAATATAAATGCAAAAAACTGAAGTGTAATATAGCAAATAAAACCTGGTTATGTATCAAGGGAATATAATGTAATAAATTGTGATATGTTACTGTAAATATGGTTGCTGATAAGATTTACAAATGAAGGATTTATATAACAGTTGGTATATCCTTAGATATGAAGACATTATAATTACTAAGCAATTCCATTCTCCTAACAACGTTATGAATTTAGACTTTGAACAGCTAAGACTAGATTGGGATGCCAGTTTCATGTGGCCATGTTTTTCCCATACCAAGAATCCTGGAAGGAGAAACTTTCATCTATATGGGACGGATGGTCCACTTGACTCTCCTACTCACCCTTGGGATGATGGTCTCACAGAATCAACTACCATCTGCATGGTGAAAACTCCCAACCTTTTCCTCTACATAACTAGGATCCAACATGACCTAAATAAAGATTAGTTTCCCACAAATCAACAGTCTACCCTCCAACCACATGATTCTTAACTTGGTCATTGGTATCTATTCGTTAGACTTCTCAGACATCTGACATCCAGAATAATACATGAGAATCATCTCTAAATTTTCTTTTTTTCACTCTTCATGGACATCAAATGCATGAATCAGCCACCCTCCATGCACCTAGGAAATGTATCTTGAAATAGTCTTTCCTTAGAGTGACTCCTGCTCATGCTGTTGATCTGGCTATTTAAAACTCCTTTCACTCAAAGTTCCCATGGCTATTCCTCATACAGATAATTTCTGCTTTGAAATGTCAACCTTCAAATCATAAACCCTATAGACAATGAATCAAATGACTGCGTCTCAATTCTGTCAAAGATGGTACCTAGATATTATCATTCTAGATGCATAGGAGAGAAATTAATTCATTACAAATAATGGCTGCTTTAAGGAATCCCCCGAAAATGGTTGCTGGATGCAATCTCGGTTCCTTAGCATTCAATATGAGAATTTCAAAATGCTTCTCCAGTGTTTTCGCTTATATCCTAAAATAAAATATATGCCAACTAAATTTGTTCACATCATTCCTTAACAGAGCAATTATTACTTTCCCTCTCTGACTCTATGGTAGACGTACCATCTCCTACATGCAGAACGATTATTTTCCATACCACTATATGAAGCTTTGCTACGTACATAATACACACTATACAAATCCCTTTACAACTTCCTTTTAAAAGTCTCTACATCACAAGTATTTTCTTAGAGTTTGCCCTCTGCATTGTTAGACTGGGAAGTCTCTAAGGGGACAGATTCACCTCACATAACCAGTTTCCAACAGAGGAAGTGCAACTCATATGGATAGAGAAGGAAACTGGTTAACTTACTAGAATAAAGCTTGATCAGGAAGATGTGGGGAGACTGCCAGAGCTCCCATATGACATCGTAAGTGAGTAGTCCTACTCAGCTTTAGTATGTTTTAGCCCATTCTCTGGAAAGGTGGGTCCAGTTTACCATACTTTCTGATTTTTCCAGAAGAAACAAGATATTGAGGTTAAGTTATAAAATCTCCCCATCTTTACACATTTGTGACCAAATGAATTGGATTATAAGTCGAGGCCATCTATTGGAGAACTGTTGTAGTGAGATTCTCCCATGTAGTAAATACACGAACATACTGTAGTTTCCAAAGGCTTAATCTGTACGGGGCCAAATCAGAGACCCAGAGCTGCACAATTCAGACAAGATACAGAATATAGTAAGGTCTGCTGATCTGCAAGTCATATATGCCATGACCCCCAAAGGAGCCTGAACCCACAGAGAGTAATGCATGCTATGTGTACTAGGTTTTTTATTACATGCCATACCTATGATAAGCTTTAATTTGTAAACTGGGCACAGTAAGAGATTAGTATTAGATTATTACTAATAATAAAATAGAAAATTACAGCTATATGCTATAATGAAAATTATGTGAATATGGTTTCCCTCTTTCTCACTCAAAATATCTTGGTGTCCTGTTCTGAACTGTCCTGTAGTGATGTAAGATCAGACAATGTCTACGGGACCAAAAGAGGTGCAATCACTGAGGGAGGCACTATGACAATTAGCATACTACGCAAGGGTTCGTGAACACAAGCTGTGGGAGCTAGCTGCTCTGATAACCAAAGATGACTAATGGGTCAGTTACTAGTGACTCTCACACAGCGAGAGTGCCTTACAAGAGGGTGACCCACATCCAGCTGGACGGAGCAGGGAGGCATGAGATTTCATTACACTGCTCTGAATGGCATGCAATTTAAAATTTAGAAATTGCATATTTCTAGAAAGTTTAATTTAATATTGTCAGGCCACAGTGGACTGTGGATAACTGCATGCAGAAATTGAAACTAGAAAAAAGGAAGCATTGGTAGCCACTGGTTTTATATTAAAAGTTAAAAAAAAAATAAGAAACAAAAAAACAAAAACCCTCTCTTTGTATAACTGGGCTCTTTGTAAGAACTCAAAGATGTCTGGCCTTCTGGACATGACCTAGAACAGTTATGGCCGGTGACAAAGATTGAGGAGGGATCCCTGGTCTCAGGCAATCAGACTTAACATGATAAGGTTTAGCATTCTATTTAAAGCAGATACCATATGGCATCAATACACAGAAACTACCATGTTTAAGTGTCAGATATTTTGCTTATTTTTATTTGACTACATCTTATTTGACTACATTTTATTTGACATCTCTGCTTCTTCTTCTTTTTTTCCCATTTAGTATAATCAATACTGACCTGTAGAGTAGCAACCGTGACTCTGACTAAAGTTAGATGTGTGAGCACATTACCTCTCTTTTGAGGTATCAGAGCACAATACTTAGTCAGTGTGTCTTAGGTTAGGAATGCAAATCTTATAAACATTATGACTTTTCTTACCTCAAAATCAATATCTGAACAACAACTGCACACAACACACGGACCAACAACTTTCAGTACGTCCTCTCTTTTCTCATTCTGAATTGTAAACTTGGGCAGACATGGGTGCCAGTTCTGAGCAACATAACCTATGGGTATCCCAGGAGGAGCTTGTACTTCTATCTACAAAAGCAAAAGAATGTATGTAAATGTGATAACCATCTTACTGTGGTCAGTTGTAAAAAGGGTGAAAATGCTTGCTGAACTCTTTACAGACTGCCCTGGTCACTGCACACTGACCTCCTGAAGGCAGCAGGGACAACAGCAGCTGCCACAGGCTAGTGGCCTCTGCAGGGTTATGACTTCTTGACCCAAATTATCAAGAATCCTCAAGGTAAAAGGTCTCGATGGTCCAAAGCAATTTCGGGTACAGCAGTCATTTTCTTCCACTGCAAAGTATACCCTCTGTCCAAGACTGTTCTTGATTTCATACTTGTTGTTAGTTTCAAAACCTGTTAAGACTAAAGACACAAAGAGGAAATTATAATTACCATTGTGTTAAGAATGTTGAATCTTGGGCTGGGGTGGCCTGCTTGCCTAGCATGCGTGGTGCTGGATTTGATCCTGAGCACCACATAAAAATAAAGGTATTTAAAAATAAAGGTATCGTGATCACCTACAACTGAAAAAAAAAAAAAGAACTTGGAACCCAGTCTAAGATGTTACCATATCCAGCTATATCAATTTTGCAAGATATCCCAAGTAGTACAAGAAAGAGGGCAAAGAAAGATGTTTAGGGATGAACCAGACCAATAAAACAAAAAAGGCAAAAGAGGAAAGGTTATTAAAGTAAGAAAAACTCAAAGAGATATGTGTGTACTTTGAGTAAAAGTGAGAGGTGTGGGATCGATGTAAACATGTAAGAATGGACAGAGTGGAAATAGGAGGTGAATCAGAAGATCACACGGGGCCCAGTGCACCTCGTTGAGCTCAGCAGATGGAGCTGAGTACTGGACAAGGAGGAAGGTGCCTGGCTACCAGGGTTCAAACTCGTCGGCTCGCTAGACCATGCGCATCCCAAGTGCATTCTGCACCTTTAGGGGGGGCTAACCTCCCCATGAGGAAGACAGAGGGATGCGACATGATGACCTCTCACCAATGATGGAGATGGTATCTCACCAATGGCCCCCTCATATTGATCCACACACTGGAAACCTCTGTTTTTCAGAGTCAAGAAGGAGCAGTTAATATTCCCTTGTGGACAGGCTCACATACTTGGGTCACAGTATGTCAGAAGACCGGCCAAAACAAAAAGTGATTAAAAGAAATACATGTAGGCTCAGAACACTCTCTCATGTCTGCACGCAAGGACTTCTAGGAGGACAGAGACGTCCGTCAAAAATCCTAGCACCACAAACTTGGTAGGATTCAGAGTCCTGAGCTCTGCAATTATTAGACCCCATCTGCCAGTTAAATGTTTGGTGAGGAGAAAAGTAGCTTTGAGAGGGTGTTTATTATTATGCTTCATTAGGGTCTTAATCTCAGAAATCTTCGACTTGTTTATTTGTTGAATAGCATGGGTTTATATAATCTAGGATTTTCCTCAAAAGATCAAAACAAAACAAAACAAAATAATTCCATGTTCCTATGTTTCTTTTCTGTTAAGTTTTGAATTGAGGAAAAATAATGTAAGTACCTAATATGCTCAGATACTAACAGAAACTGAGCAATCTTCATGTTATTTACACAATTTGTAACATGAAAAAAAATTAGACTTTATATTGGGCAAAAAAAGAAAACAGAAATTAAGGACATCTCTTTTTTTTTTTGGTACTGGGGATTGAACCGGGTGCTTAACCACTGAGCCAGCTCTTTTAATCTTTATATTTTGAGATGGTCTTCTTAAGTTGCTTTAGCCTTGTTAAGTGCGGAGACTGATCTAAAACTGAAGAATTAAATACTAGTAAATTTGAAAACTACATTTCGAAATGAAGTTATATGACATATTCACAAATATTTAAAATACTTATAAATCTAAAAAGAGATAGTAAGCTATATATTATACAATATATGGTATCTGGCTATGTGGATTTTATGACTTAAATAACATAAAACACAAAATAAAACATTTTCAACAATTCAGAATAGACATTTACCAACAATAAAGAACTCTCTTCTAGAGAAAAGTTAAGAGAAACTAAACAAAATGATGAACAATACAAATACCTAATAATGGACATTATTTATAACTTAAATGTCATAGGTGACAATTGTATAATTTAATAAAATCCATTATTCTGCTTGCAGAGTTCACTTTCTAATTTCTGCCCTTGAAAAGGGACTTTGCAAAAGGTGAAGATGGATTGAATGGATTCTATAAACCAGCTGAGTTTCCATCATCCTCTGATGTACGAGATGGTTCCTGCATCTCCTTGGGTCTCACTCCCTGGTAGCTGCCCTGAAGGATCTAGTGACATTCCAGGTTTATTCCTGCACCTGGGAGCCCTGGATTCCTGGAAGCATCTGGATGCCCACCCAGGAGCAGTAATACTCTTGCAGGAAGAGGCCTTCAGATCTGAAGTGCCCCAGTGCCCCTGCACCCCAGTGGGTAACACACAGCCCACGGAACACATGTTCCACAGGGTTCATCTGATTTCCCAAGAGAAACTGTGGGCACAAACAATAATTTTCTAAAACATCCCTATCTTGCTGACTGTGGTGGCACACACTTGTAATCTCAGCAATTTGGGAGACTAAGGCAGGAGGATTGCAAATTTGAGGCCAGCTTCAGCAACACAGAGAGAACCTCAGCAATTTAGATTCTGCCTCGAAATAAAGAAGAAAATATCTGGGGGTGGGGAGACTTGGGGTGTAGTTCAGAGGTAAAGCTCATCTGGGTTCAATACCCAGCAGCAAAACGTCTCCATATGAATTCACAAAGATCAATCACTTAGGAGATGCACTAAGGAAGCTGAAGTATTGCATGTGATTCTGTCCCGTTCTCAAGGTGATCTCAAAAGTTGGGAGAAAACAACGGAAGTGGTAAAAATCCAGTAAAATGATAAAAACTTTTAGTGATATAAAAAGAGACGAGCAAGTAAGTCTTGATTGTTTCCTTCCAATATCCATATCTAATACCTGCATCATAAGAGCAGATACCCACCATACTAATATTTACCATTTGGTGCCTAATTTTCAGAAATGAATTGCTGATCATGTTCGTGATGGATTATGGTGAAATTTAAAATAGACACTTAAAAAATGATCTACTGTTTCACATGAGTGAGAGTGCTGTATTTGTGGTGACTGATAATGCATAAACCTTTCCTTTTTCTAGAAATATGATCAATACAATGAAAACCTACCTTCCAGAAGTTCAATTTGCTGATGAACCAGAATCTGATCTATCTGTTATAGGAAAAAAAAATTAACATGATAAATTATCAACATTTAATATTATTGATATTTAGTAATCTATATTACTGTTCAGTGTAACACTGTAATTAATATTTTCAATTGGTAAAATTTTATTAACAATTTTCACCATCAATGTGGGAAAACTAAGACCAAATAAAATTGTCTTACACTGAAAAAAAAAAAAAAAAAAAAAAACAACTATAATGTTCTTTGAGGAAGAGGCTCAAGAGAGATGGATACTTTTTAACCACTTACAAAATTTTTTTTCCTGATGTTTCAAAATTTTAAGTGTATTTGATATCATCAGTTGTAGTCACAGATAATTTCATCTCTATATTTTATGAGTTCCTGAGTTTTCTTTTTCTTTCTTTTTTTTTTGCAGTGCTGGGGATCAAACCCAGGGCCTTGTGCTTGCAAGGCAAGCACTCTACAGACTGAGCTATCTCCCCAGGCCCTTTCCTAAGTTTTCAAATAAGTATTTCAGTGTTTTTAAAAATACATGATAATGACCAAAATTTCCTATTTTATGTGCTTCTTCAAAACATTATGAAAAATTAAATTACTACAGAGTGAGTCAAAAAGACCCCTGAATGACTAAGCACTGGCTAGACATGGTAAGAATACTTGTTCTCATGGGCATTGATTGGATGCTCAGCACTTCTTATTCCTACGTCACCTACCTGATTCCTCACACTAAATAAATGTTCAACTTCATATTGCTGAAATTCATATCCTGTAGTACAGTAAAATTCTGGCCTTTTGGGATTTTTTTTTTTTTTTGTTGTTTTTTTCCTTATTGGTAGCGTTTATAAAACTGGGCCTTCCAAGGATCAAAAGCAGCATTATAAATTCGTACTTTTATTGGGTATAAAAATTTTATTTTCGATATAAAATCTGAACTCTTTGTTTGGTATCATTTATTGAAACTTGGCAATAAACTTTATTTAAAGTTTTTCCTTTATTTAATTCCAAAGAAACTATTTAGTATTGAATGACAAGCACAGTGTTTGGTAACAAAATCCAGGTTAAACAGCCAATGCAAAGTGTGTAATTTCTCTTAGCTCACTTTCCTCTTCTGAAAAATGCTGTTAATTTATATAATGTTATAGACTCTTTATAAGGAGTAAGATAATACATGTATTATGCTTAGGACAAATACTGGAAAATAGTGCTTAAAATATTTGCAATTGGTACTTTAATAGTTCTTAAAAATATTTGCTATTGGCTCTTCAGGTTTAATTCAAGGTCACAGAAAACACGATTACCCAGACATTTGTGCTTTGACTAAAAAGTGAACCTCACTGAGAATTTACCGAAAACCAAGGCTTCTTTGCCTGGCTTGCTCCAAGCGGCTCAGCAACGCTTCTCACGCTTACAGCCCAACCAGCGGGAGGAAAGACACGTACACTTCAGAGGTTCATGAAGCAGCTTCCTCTTTATTCAAATAACACCCTCAATATATAAGCAGTCTCATGCATGAGCAATTGTAACCAGATATGTCCATTCAATCCTGTTAAAGGTCAAGCGATCACTTGCTCCATCATAAATGTAAAGTATATCTGTCCACGCCCTAGGCGGCTGAACTGATTATCATGCAGCCAATGGTAAAAATGCTTCCTGCCAGTTCTCCATGCATAATCAGGACGCCTTTTGCTCTCTGCCAGTCGCCATCTTTAGATGCACGTGGCGTAACCCTGGGCCCGGTTTTGCCCGCCACAAGAATTAGAGTCATCTGCCAGTGAAAATGTTGTTTTGCCACTTTCAAATGTGGTGAAGTATTCATCTGTTACCCTAGTTATACAAGCTGGAAGCACAGGTTGGTCTTTCATGAGTATTTTATGCATCTGAACTTACCTGAGTTAAATATTCCAATCCGGGTGGGCAGTCCAGGGGAGGGGGCGGTGCAGGCATCCATGGTGTCCCTGCAGGTCCACCTGGCTGGCTTTGGACAGGGAAGCCCACTGGGCCAGCACCTGTATAGCTGGCTGGTGGGATTGAGTAGCCAGCCTGAGGACCTGGATAGGCACTCTGGGGACCTGGGTAGCCAGCCTGGGGACTTGGATAGGCACCCTGGGGACCTGGGTAGCCAGCCTGGGGTCCTGGGTAGCCAGTGTGTCCTGGAGGTCCTGAAACAGGAACCAGTGAAGTAATGTGTATCTGCACAGAAAACTGGAATCATCAACCCATTTATAAGTACCCCAGTTCTCTACGAACTGACCTCTAAATTCAGAAATCCAGTATCTGTGAAGTTTATTTTTTTTTAATCTTTCAAGTTTTTCAGTCCAACATCTGTGGTTTCATACCCACTCTCTTTTTGAGGGTGGTGGGCTGAGAAAAGAGCTGGCATGGCTGCTGCCTGTACCAACCAAAACTTAGATGGAAAGAAAAAAAACTTGAATACGTGAAAAAGTAAAGGAAAATAAACTATGACCTCGAGTCACCTACACAAACATCCTGACAGGCCTTCGTGGACAGGAAAGACGGCATGGGAGGAGAGCCAAACTAAAGTCCTGGGCCGCCATTTCAGGAACCAAAGCACCTGGGCGCCATTTCAAGAACAAAGAACAAGGCAATTCTGGAATTCTAACAAAAGGTATGTCCTGGGTCTGTAGACCTGGGATTGCAGGGTTTTTTCTCTTTCCCTAAGGGATCTTTGAAAAGCTTTGGAGATATTTTTTATTTGTCACAGCTGGAGACAAGTGTGGTGTCTGGTGGGTAGAAGGCAGGGATGCTGCACAACATCGTGAAGTACCCAGAACAGTTTCCTGGAAACAAAGAAGGGTCCAACCCAAAATATTACCGTGCCACTGTTGAGAAATCCAGATACAGAGGTAAAGGTATGTCTTCCTTCTAGTACATTCTACATACTTATCTGGATTAACAGTTTGCCTGGAGTTTTAGTCCACAGTATATGCATCAATAAAGTCTCTATCCATTAAAAACCCATAACACCATTCTGATATTTAGAAATTTAAATTTCACAATTTAGCACCCAATGTGCTCTCTGGAAATGGGGAAGGCAAATGTTGTGAGAGGCAAAATTCTTTGGAGTAGTTCATAAATACCAGAAAAAGACATTTTGTAGGCCTATACTCTACATTCTCTGAATGTGTGATTACAACAAAGCTTTATAAGCTTATTCACCCGGAGCAGGAATTTCAAAGATTACAATATACTTTCCAAGGACTATGTTTCCCTGTATTTTATCATCAAAAGTCATGTAAGACTGAATACTCAGAACAGGCAATTTATAAATACTTTTAAAGGAACACTTCTGACAAAATTCACATACCTTTAAAATTATGACTAATGGACTGGGGGTGTGAATCAGTGGTAAAGCACCTGTCTAGCAGGTACAAGGCCCTGGGTTCAGTTTCCAGCACCACAAAACTAACTAACTAAATAAATAAATCAAATTATTGAATCAGTGTAAACAACGAAATCTAACAACAGAATGAATCTCATAATAGTGTTTTTAAATTAAGATTTTATAATCTATTTCTTCTATACTGAATAGACACTTAGAGGGATAAATCTGTCACTAACTCTGTTGTACAATTGAGGGATACAGCTATCCATGGGGAACCAACTCTCTGTGGGCTAAGAGTCAACTTCTGGGAGACAAAGAAAAGATTTCATATGGTGTCATGGAGAAAATGTGGGGAGATGGCAGCAGAGGAGGCTACTTTAGACAGGTCTAATTTACTTTGGGCCAAAAGATGACAAGGGAAATATTTCATGTAAGGATCTGGTAAGAAAATCCTGAGACTGCAAATTGGTGCAACCATTATGGAAAACAGCATGGAGGTTCTTCAGAAAACTTGTAATGGAATCACCATTTGACCCAGCTATATTCCTCTTTGGTTAATACCCAAAGGAATTAGAATCAGCATACTGCAGTGATGGAATACTACTCAGTCTTAAAAAAATGAAATTATGGTATTTGCCAGTAAATGGATAGAGCTGGAGAATAACATGCTAAGCAAAATAAGCCAATCTCCCAAAACTAAAGACTGAATACTTTCTCCAATATGCAGATGCTAACTCACAATAAGGGAGTGGGGCTAGGGAAAAACAAAGGTACTATGGATTAGTAAGAGAGGACTGAGGGAGGGGAAGGGGTATGGGGGGGAGGAAGGATAGTAGAATGAATCAGACATTATCACCCTATGTACATATATGATTACATGACCAGTGTGATTCTACATCATGTATAACCAGAAGAATAAGTTATACTCCATTTATGTATAATGTGTCAAAGTGCGTTCTATGATCAGGTAAAACTAATTAGAAAAAAAAAAAAAAAAAAAGAAAAGAGAGAAAAGGAAAAAGAGAAGAAATCTCCCAGGAAGATGGAAGGCAAATATAAAAACCCTGACTTTGGGAATGAATGTGGAATGCTTGCAAACAGAAGAAGGACAGTAAGAAAAGGAGTGGCCCTCAGTAGAATAGGAAACAGTTCATCCATCTGGTGAGCTGGGGAGGGGTGGTCAGGAGCTGCTATTTTCTTCCATGTGTAATTGGCAGGCATTGGAAGATTCTCAGAAGAGTGAGTTCCCTGATGTCACTTGTCTGTTACAAAGTGTTGAACCTTAGGATTCACAATGGGAAACACAGAGGCAATCCTTGTCCCCCTTGCCTAAAGGGACAGAAAACTTTGCATGCACCCTATGCCAGGGAGCTCTAGTACCAGTATGACTTTCTAGTTGGAATTGGAGACAGATGTTTTGAAGTAAGGGGCCGGGGGTTTTATACCTACATATGCAAGAAAGTAGTTATTGAGATGCGGGGAGGGAAAGGGAAAGGGAAGGTGTAGGGAGTGTTTCCCTGAGGGATCCACTCTCAGTCACGCTCTGAAAGATTGGCAGGAGTGGAAAAGGCCAAGGACACAGAACATTCCAGAGAATAGTCCCTGCACAGTAACATGCATAGGCCTTTAAAGATCTGAAAGATGGCCAATCTAGCTGAACAGCAGAGAGCCAGCTTTAAGAAGCCGTCAAAGTGAGAGGAGGGTAAAGCTCCCAGGACCTGGTTTTGCCCCTTATTCCAAGAGTAATGAGGAGTCAGTGAAGTAGAGCTGAACGCATCTGTGACTTGAACAGATTCACATTTTTAAAGATCACAGGAGATAAGTCAAGGGGAAAGTGGAAATGTGAGCTAATTGAATATATTATTGGAGCAATTATAATCTTCTCAAGACTCTTAGAGAACATGGTTGGTTATTCCTTAAATCAAAGGATTAAGCATATAGGATTACCTGAAATATGGATAACTATCTTACTTATATAAATCCAAATTGATTGAACGTAACTATCAATAACTGTCACTTACTACTTGCATTATGCTCATAGTTTTCTTTGTATTTGCATTTATCTTCCAAAGCAAACTGAATTAGAGAAAGTATTATCCCCAATTATAGGTATGAAAAGTGAAGATTTGAGATATGGCAACTTGTTTAGGCCACCACACAGTTATTCATCCAGGATGCAGAACTTGAAACCTGAGCCAAATTATCTTGCCTCAGTTTTTCCACATGAACAAAGGGGATAATCAACAGTACGGTGGTCTTTCAGCATGCAGGAGGATTGTTCCTAGGATCCCCTTGGGATACCAAAGCCAAAAATACTCAAGTCCTTGAGCATATGACCTATGCAAATCCTTGCATATATTTTAAGTCATCTCTAGATTATGTATAATACCTCACACAATGTAAATCCTATGTAAACAGTTGTTACAATATATTATAACGATGAGGAAGAAGTCAGTACAGAGGCGATTACTTTAAAGCAATTTTAAGAAAAAGAACAACTAAAAAACTGTCCCCCTTACTCTTCTCCTTCTGTCCCTTAGGAATATCAATTGTTTAGTATTACTTTCTTTTAATCAAATATTTTACCTTGGAATGATGCTGGTGGATATGAAGGAGAATATCCAGCTGGCAAATTTGTTCCTGGTTGGGGAGTACCAATTTGCACGTCTGAAATTCAAACAGAGGTAAATGTATGTTTGCTAAAATAAAGTATATATTAGGAAGCAAAAAGGCATTGTCCTTAGATAATATTCACTGGTGTGGTTTTATGCTGTACTGAAATAGGCAAAATAAATTCACTTACCCTAAGTTGTATCTGTTATCAGAGCTAATTTTTTTCAAATATGTTTGAGTGTTCAGTTCCAGGTTTTGATTTTGTGGTATTAGGAAAAAGATAGTTTTAAAACCACCTGCAGTGTATGAAGAAAGCAATAAATAAAACTAACTGGACGTGGCGATGGTAATGGGAGGATTATGGAAGATTTTAAAGGTATCTATAATTGTTGCTACCACAATTAGTTTTTTTAAAAAATTAAAATAAGCTTGTACTTCAGTATTTATCTATTTTATGCCTACTCTGAAACTACACTAATAAGGTTGAAGTATATGAACTTTCCAGAATAAAACTGATTCTGACCGTGTTTAATTACCATAAACTAACATTCTTCTGTTATCTGCTAATTATCTGCTTGAATAGTCTTAATACATGCACAAGCATTTCACCTTCCTAGTTCCTTATATTCTTTTCTCTCAGCAATTCATTTATCTAACCAACCTGTCAATAAATATTTGCTGAGTCTCTCCTGTGTCACCCATTGGGTTGGGCTCTGGGGCCACGGTGGCCCTGCCTTCACGGAAGTGATGTTCTAGAGGACACTAAACTTACATTATCCTTGCCTCTACTTCCTTATGGGTTGCTAACTGGAAATTCAGAACTGTTTGTTTTTGGCTCATGGAGACAAGGTGCAGATATAGAAGGAAATATTAATTGAACATTCGATCTTATATTTTTGGCACGTGTTTCTATTATGAACTTTCTGTAATTTTACTGGCTTATCAAGAAGCAGCCTGCACTGCACCGCCCCCCATTTTCCTACCTTCAGCAGAATGTAGCCGCAGAAACTGGGCACATTCAAACAACAAAGAACTCCCTACCTGAATAAGGCTTCTCCTTAGACAGACACCACAACAGGTCTCAAATTCCCACAGATCTCTGATAAGCTATAGGTTATTTCATCTAGACCCCTTCTCTTCTGTTTCTCAGCTTAGGTGAGTGGCCCAGTTCCCTAGTTCTCCAGCCTTTAGGATCCTGCCTGCAGCCTCCACTTCCAATTTGAGTTAGGAAGCAACAGGATCAGACTCAGAATGGATCTCAAGGAAGCACATTCCAAGTCTGACTTAAAGATCTACCCTTAACTGGCATGTCACATTTTGGCACCTCTTAATAGGCACCATTGTTTGAGCAATGTAAAACTCACACACACACACACACCTTCTCAAGAGGAGGCAGATTCAGGAAATTGGACTTCATCACCTCAAAGGAGGCAGATTCGGGGAAATCGGAACTCGTCATCTCTGAGTTTGGGTACCAGTGCCACGAACCTAATTCAGGATGACCAGGAGGAATTCACATTCACACACACACACAAAGTGAACAGGCAGATGTTCGTGTAGATCAAAGAGAATGCAAAGAGAATAGGAATTAAGGTCTATTTCTGTAGTTTTGAAGTGCAACATAGGACTATCACATTGTCTTGAAGATATCTTATATCTCCATATATGTATATACATATATTTATGTGCATATTTATTCACATATGTATACATATTTTATTTCACATAGAATTATATACATGAAACTTAAAAGTGGCCATAACCGTGGGCAAACAAATCGTTCTTAATTGAAATGACGGTATCTCAAAGCTTATAGTATATGAAACATGTTACATTTATACAAATTTTCTTTGGTGGGGGGCACTGGGGATTGAATCCAGGGATTCTTTACCACTGAACTACACCCCCAGACTTTTTTGTGTGTTTTCTGAGACAGGGTCTTGCTTAGTTGCTAAGGCAGCCCTCAAACTTGAAATCTTCTTGCCTCTATATAAACCTACATTTTAAAAGCTTAATTAAGTTTTACAAATAAAATTAAATCAATACAGCAGACATTAAGGAAATATCACAAAATCTCACATGGGGAATGTAAGGAACATGAAGATTATCTAATGCATTGATGGGGGCTGACATTGCAATGAGAGACAAATACGTTTTTGGCTATCTCCATAAAAATAAAAGGGAGAACAAATATCATTTCAGAAAAACAGGATTTGGTTTCTGGTATTTTTCCTAACATGTAGATAATTTTATGATTGGTCTTTATTTAAGCCTGTCCACATGTGTATGTTATGAAATATATATCAGCATATATATCTGAGATTTTTATTATAATCAGCTGACATGTTTATTATCCGTTAATGAGTATAACTTGAATACACTTTCTGTATACAAAATGTAAAGAGAATAAAAAAATGTTCTTGAGGAAACATAGCATACTTATTTACCAACAAACCCAACATGTTGCTCTCCCTAAGACTTTCTTATTATTATTGGAAAAGATTATTGGTAGTGGATGTTGTGTATATTTCTATAGTTGAAATAGTCAACTAGACATTGGATTCTGGGGCACAAATGACACAAAGCAAACTACAAATTCAAGAACTGAATCAAACATGGTAAGAAACAGCACGTAAATAGATTTAACATTATAGGAAAGAAAAGTAAACACATATGAATTACTTACTGTGTTTGTCCATGATTTAAATAGTTCTGAAAAAAAAATAAGATTTGATATTAGCACACTGCCTATAAATTTATAGGTCAAATATGACTGTGGAAAGACAATCCCCTAGAACTACAGAGTCACAGTCATGGGACAGTCTTCTTTATTAGCTGACTGTAGCCTCATCCAGGCTTTGGAAGCTTCTGGACTTGATCTGACTCCCTAGGCTGGGTTTCCACGTAGGACTCTGGAGGTTATCAGTCAGTCCATGACGTGGTAGGAGTCAGTTAAAGGACCATGGGCCTGGGAAGAGGAAGAGCTGCTTCATCTGAGCGTGTGGGTTGGAGATAAAACAGTTGTGTAACACAATTTTTGCCCCATGTTTTCGTTATAATCAGCAGACACAATATGGGTTGGAATTTACAGAGATAGAGAGGAGAATGGACAGAGGTGGAAAAGCCAGAGGATCAAAGTACTGCAGGGCAGAAGGGCTGAGCAGAAGGTTTCATCAAAGAACCATAAACAGAGACTGAATTCATAAATGCAAAATCCCGTGATGAATTTGGTCAACATCATATTTGCACGAGCAGAGGTGATACATTAAAAAGAATACCTTGTTGCATAAAGTAGGCTAAGTACCTTCACAGATACATACAAGTTGAAAGACTGATAAAATCAATGCGTATAAATAGGCAGTATCCCTTATTTAATATGCTGAACTATGGATCTCAAAAGTTTTTAATCTGTCCCCTGCATCTTCTAAGACATCAATCTTTAATATGCTTAGTTTGAATCAATGTTCCATGACTTTTAATTAATTTTAATAGCAATTTTAAGGGACCACTTGTTTCAGTCTTTCTCGACTTGACTACCAATATCAAAAAGGCACCAGATAATATCTTCGGACAAATCCTAAGTAATATCTAAAAGGCAAAATTTTATTTCTTATATTCTGTGAACTGAATTAGGAAAAAAAAAATATCCCATAGTTTCTGGATTGCAAACCTATACATCAGAGATGGAAAATATTTTTGTGTTTTCTTTTTAGACTTTAGTTGTTTGGGGCTAGGAAATCCAGCAAGTCAGAAATATTTGTATGCTAGAAAGATGAGAAATGCATAAGCTGATTCTGTGTATCATGTCGGGTGGATCTTAAGCAAGTGGGGCTTAAGGTTCAAGGTCCCATCCTAATGAGTACCAAATAAGAGAACACACAGTATTTTCCTAGGGTCACAGGTCATCCCCTCCTGATCCAGATATCCTAGGAAGGGAAGCTAAACAGCGTCTAAGTCAGTGCCCACTCGTTCATGCTTGCTCTTTCTCTTCCTAGTAGTCATACTATTTTAAGCCTTAAAATTTGAGAATGAGCACCTACTGGCAAAAATGCTATACAATAAAATCTATTTCCTCATTTTACTGTGGTTTGTTTTATCTTGTTTGTTTTTGTTCCAGGAATTGAACCCAGGAGTGCTTGATTACTGAGCCACATCCCCAGCCATTTTATATTTTATTTAGAAATAGAGTCTTGCTAAGTTGTTTAGGGCCTTGCTAAGTTGCTGAGGCTGGCTTTGAACTTGTGATCCTCCTGCCTCTGGAGCCACTGGGATTACAGGTGTGCAACAGAATGCCAGGCTTTACTATGGGTTTTAAATGTAGCAATTACAAAATATCTTAAGTATTAAAACTGGTACATCATAAGCACTGGTCCAAAATGTTAAGTGGTTCTTATACTTTTATTGTGCCAGTTATAATAAAGTGCTGTGTGCTTAATACATAAAATCATCTACCATGTGGGTGCCTTCTCTGCCTGCTCTCTTGTTGACTGGTATAAGCATCTTTATATTTTCTCTACCTTAATGGATCTAGTCCAAGACATGTCATTCGTTTTGGAAATAATTAGGTGTGCCCTGATTGAATTGGTTAATAAATTTAACACAATAGCTTTTAAAAAATGGTTCCTGCCACTCTTATATTAAAATAAAAATTCCAGGAAATCACATTTATGATGCACCCAGAGTAAAAAAGTATATAATAAACCCATAATATATATTGTACCATTGGAATCATAATTACACCTGAACAAATACAGAACTTCAAAATATAATCTGACGGCTGCATACTTCTTTCTATGTTGCACGAGAACTTTGGAGGTGATTTTGGCATTGTATGCTATAGAAATACATGTACATCTCTGTTGAAGTCATTCTGTCAAATGCCACTAGGCCCCTTTGCTGCTCTGGGCTATTTGATCATTGTAAAACATTCCCACTAGGGAGGGGGAGAACAAGGGTAGAGGTTTTCAGCTGTGACTTTATAACTCATACTACAGTGACAACATCTGACCCAGCTGTTGGGATCCTAAAATTCTTCTTATTGCTTTCAAAAAGTATTTTTGGAAGATCATAAAATTACTATGCCTCTAAAGTGTACATAAAATAGACCTGGTTTATTTATGTGGATTCACTTGTTAATTGTCTAACTACAAATCACCCCCAACTCCACTCATGCAAATGAAAAACACAGGATAAACAAGTTCACAAATTTCTCCAGGCCCAAGAGGGTGATGCATGATCTGAATTATTTTAGCAAAGCTCTGCTGCTCTAAAAAACATCAGAAATCTACATCTCTCTCCTGCTACGCGTGAGTGAGAATCAGATACTACATATTGAGCAAAGGAGGGTCACTGGGAGTGGGCCAGCAGAAGGAGGTGAAATTTATTGAGGATAGTCCAAAAAAATCAACTGATTTCAATATCCTTCTCCTTATGTTTGTAGGTAAACTGTGTGCATTTAAAAATGTTTAGTGAACAGCTAATGAGAAAAACATTGCGGTCTGTTAAATTGTGGTTATGTTAATAGGTAAGCAGAGCAAAACCGGGCATTTCCAGGATTGCATGCAGAGAGGAAGGGGGCGGGGTGGAATTTGAAACACCAGGACACATACTTGCAAAATAGATGCCAGAGATACAGGATGGTAAGGGTAATGTACCTGGTAACAGGCTGTCTTCCTATAAAATCCACTTTTGTAGTTTGGGCTCAAGAAAACAAAACAAATGTATTTAGAACCATTCTGGGATTGAATCTTATAGTATTTTATAAGATTCAATAAACCTTGAATAAACATGTGGATCATACATCTACTCAGACAATAGTGTACAGAGTTTTACAAAATTAACAATAAACCAAAGAGACAAAAGAAACCAAAAAAACTATCTTCAAAGTCAGATCTTCTCATTCAACTGGTATATTATCCCTGAAAAGCCTTTCCGGACTATGCAGTACTGCCTCACAGATTGGAAATGACTCCTGTCTTTCTTATAAATGAGAAATCTAAGCCCATAGAATTGGCTGTCTAATGCCATACAGCTCCTCAATGACTTGCTGAAGGAAAATGATTCACAATTCATGTGCTTAACACTAATGTCCCCATTTCACTGGAAAAAAGAAAAAGAGTCCCACCTTTCGATGACATTTATTAGAGATTGCCTTTAAGGTATCTTTATATAAGGCAGAAAAGCCTTGAGCTTCAATTGTTCTTGTGGTCACATACATTTTTTTTACTAGGCCAGGTGAGGATTTTCTAAGCATTTAGCAAACAAAATTTGGAGATGAACATTTAAAACAGTTTTTAAAATTTGTTCTAACTGGTTGAAGATGAACATTTGTTGGTAAAGTACTGAGCACTATGTAACGTTGTTTGTGTGTGTCTCTGTGTGTGTGTACACACACATTCATGGTACACACACTCATGTATGCTTATATGAATATTTCCTGTTTCAATGTTCACTAAGAGGAAAATGTGCTTCTCAAGGAGTATTGATTTTAGGTATAGAGCAGACAAGCCTCTAGTCTTTATACAGGCATTTGAGCATTCTACAGAGGCACTCAGGGAGGAAGACAATTGATAATTAAATTACTCCAGGTACTAGGAGTAAAAATAATGATGCCATAGGATTTAGAGGATAAATCTAAATCCTTATTTAGATGACAGCTGTGGTGGTGTCGTCAGGAAAGTTGAAAAATATCTATAACCATCCAGGTCATGATATTCTGGGTGTGTGCCACGGGGGGCTGCAGGGGAACCTCAAGCGTGGAATCTTGGGAGCGGCTTGACTCATTTAAGAATGAGCCATCTGTAAGGCTGCAGAGCAGAGGACCGGGAAGCTCCTTAGAGGTGCGGACTGTGAGGCGCACAGGTGCAGTTCACCCCCTGTAATGGCCCTCCGTCTGTTTGCTAAGCTTCTTTACAGATGCTGCTCTGTTATCCACCTCGTTTACAGGCCGCCCTTCTATCCAAATATAGAAACCCACTCATTTTGTTTTCCATTCATTTTTCATCCTCATGTGTGTGTTCATTGTTCAAAGCCCTACAACTGTTGTGAGTGCCAGGGTGGCATTAAGAGAAAGTTCTGCTGAGGCAAGATCAGGAAGGAGAAGGAGCCCAGATCTGCCTACCACCGAGCAGCTGCACTCTGACCTGCCTCTCCTGCTGCCGAACCCGAAGAAATGGTGAGTGCTGGTTCCTGGAACTGGGAGGCGGTCCTGCCCAGACTTCCAGGAATCCCAGTGCATCAGTAAAGCCACCTGCCAGTCAGAAAGGCATTTGGGAGCAGCAGGCTCTTTGACAAATACTTAAAACTGTGGGAGTTAACTTTCCCTGGGGACCTTCTGCAGCGCCAGGTAGGGCTCCCACACCTTACATGACTGCACGCAACGCTCTGTCTTAACTCTGGGGTTCTTGTAATAGTTACTCAAGTTCAGAGATTTCAGAGGTGAGGCAACTGAAGGAACACGAGTGAAGAAACTGACCCAGAGTCCACAGACGAACGACAGCAGAGGCCAGGACTGAAACTGACTCGTGACTCCGGCTAAAGGGCCCACCCGCCAGGCCGCCCAGCCCTCTGCCTTTCCTATTCGTCTGCTATTCTGGATGGCCAAGCCTCGTTTGAGCCGCAGCCATAATCCTGTTAATGTTAGCTGATGGATGGCAGCTTCACCGACCCTTCCTCCAAACACCCCGCGGTGCTGGCAGAGGCTCTGGGCTCACCCTGGGGCCTTGATCTAGCACTGCGCTCTCAGCTGCGAAGTGGTACAGCTAACTGCAAGGACAGCCCTCGGGGATTTTTTTTTTTTTTTTTTTTTTTCTTTTTCTGGCAGGACACACCTTTGTCATTATATGGTTCTGGGTTGGGCTAGGGACACCACAGGCACAGTTAGGGTCTTTTGCAGAGTCTGCTCTCCATTTCCAGGCTCACTTCCCCAGGTCTACTCAGAACCCTGTCCCCAACTTCCACCCACCGAGCAAACAGGACGCACAGACCCTCGAGCCTCTCCGCACAGGCAGCCCGCATCACCTGGGTCGCTCCTGGAAACACGCGCGGAACCCGCGCCCTGGCGGCGGAGAGGCGCCGGAGAAAGACGCCGCTCACCTGTTGCTCCGGCTGGTGGGAATCCGGGCGCCAGGTGGAGGCTGTGGTCCTCTCCACCCTTTCGCTCCGCACAGGTGTTACACAACTTCCCCTGAAGCTAGCGAGGAAGGGCCTTGGAGTGACTTCGCGCCGACACCGGTGGCTCTGGGTTTCGTTTCCTGGATCCTACGTAATCAAGAAGAATTTCCTCCCCTCCGCGGGCGGATGCCTGGGGTCCCGGGTGCAGTTGGGAGGCGACCCAGCTGGAGGCGGGGTCGCAGCCTGGGGCCCGCGGAGCTGCTGCCCCCGCTGCTTAGGCCCCAAGGCTTGTCCTGTGGTTAAGGCCGAGAAGAACTGGTGTGTCTACACCACCTGGAACTGGAAAGTCACTGGGTGGGAGTGGCCTTTTCGGGGAAACTTCCTTTTCTGTGGCCTTGACCTCCATCCCTCGGATTCCTGTGGCTTGAGAGTACAAACGAGGAGGAGTTGATTGTTCTTTTCCATTTTTTTTTAACTTTAGTTTTTCTTGGTGCATATTCATTATACGGAGTTGCGGGTTTCATTATGGCATATTTGCACATATATAAAAAAATTTGTTTGGACCAGTTTTCCTCCTTTTTATCTCCCCCCAACCCTCCTGCCCTCCCTCTATCCTGATGGCCTCCCTTCTGCTTTCAAGGAGTTTTCTTTTTTTTTCTTTTTCTTTTTTTTTCTGTTTTCCCTGCCCCAACTTCTAGCAACCACCTGCGGGAGAACAACATCCCAAGACTGCAAGAAAGCAAAGGGACCATAAAGAAACACAAACTTCAATTTATCGCAGCACAAGATTGTTTTCCTCTATGGTTCCTTTTATTTCTTGCTGTCTTGCCCCTCCCCCACCCGCATGAAATAATGTTTTAAACGTGTTTTACAAATCAAATGGACCAGATTGTTTTTAGAATGTTTCATTTTCCAGCCCACGCACAGGCATTCATAAATAAATCCTCCTTGAATTTGTTTTAATATTTGTATTTACAAATGTAATCGGATATCTTCCAAATGAGACTTCCCCAGCCACCTAAGCTGAAAAGAAATGAAACCTCACTCTCCGCTCTTCCTACTTTTCTGCCCATGGCTTTGCTCACCAAGGATAACAGACATTTGAAGGTTTATTGAGAGAGGTTGGAGGAGGGTGAGGAGGTGGAGAGAAAAATTGGAAAAATTCGATAAAAAAGGAAAGAGGAAAATCAAGTCACCTGGCCTGTAATCCATTCTTCTCAACTCAGCATCTCTGTGAGCTTTGCAAAGTTACCTGACAACCTGTTCTGGGATCTGTAAGTGAGGGTGGTGATAGTATCTTCTTCACAGTGTTTTAAGGATGCTTGGGGAAGTTAACACGCACAGAGTTTAGAATGCTGTCTGTCTACAGTGAACTGTTGCTTCAGGTTTAGCTTCCTGTTTTCCTGACCTGTTGCTTCAGAAAAAGGGTACAGAAGATACGGAAATTTGGTAACTGTCATTTTTAACTTTTACTCTCTCCTTCTAGGAAGAATATTGTATTTTGTAATCCAAACACTTTGGGGTTCATTTCTACACAGAAGCAACTTGCCACCTCTTGCCTAGGCTGGTGCCGCGTTGTCTCCTTGGAGGCAGCAGCAGGGTAAATGAAGAGGCTTCTGAGCACAGACCTTCATGCATTCAACACTTTAATTTTGATTTTCAGCCTTATCCTCTCCTTCATTGAAAACCACTGGGTCCTCAGTCTCACTGGGGTTCTGAGGAGGTAAATGGAATTTCCTTAATCTAGCGCCCCTCATTATATACTTTCTGTGTCTTGCAAAATCTGTTACCACTGTGCCTCTTCTTTCCATGTTCCAAA
This sequence comes from Sciurus vulgaris, assembly GCF_902686455.1. Lineage (NCBI taxonomy): Eukaryota > Metazoa > Chordata > Mammalia > Rodentia > Sciuridae > Sciurus > Sciurus vulgaris. The sequence goes on from NC_136470.1 coordinate 132,810,066, forward strand.
TTTATTGAACTCATACTCTGTACAGCACTTTCTCACCTTTTCAGAGTCCTTGCAGCTTTTACAACTTTTGTGTTCTTTCTTGTTTTTGTTGTTATTTTAACCATTTTCATTTCATGATGGTCTGTGAAGAACAGTCCTATTTTTAATTAGAAAATACCTGGGTAATGGTATAAACTGTTGGTTGCTTACTCTGGACTCAAGTTCTGCTTTGATGTGGTAAATTAGTGATTCTCAAATTTTAGCATGCTTAAGAATCATCTAGAAAGCCAGTTAAAACTAAATGTGCAGAGTCCCACCTTCAAGGTTTCTAACTTAGTATTTCTAGGATGGAGCTTTTCTAGCGAGTTTCTACGATTGAGATGATATTTTTCCTGGAACATCTTTGCAGAATGACTTGCTAAAAGAACTCCATTTTTCCAGGTACTGTGTATATGGAAGGATGATCAGAGTATAATGAATTTTGGAAGGTATACATCCTAGTGAGTCCATCTTCCTTCCACTGTGGTTGGTGGACTCATGAACATATTGTTCATACTGCGCTGGGGGAACATCTTCTTGGGGGCTTCTAGGGAAGAGCTCTGCTCATACATGTACGGGTGTTTATGTGCATGCATGCACACACACGTTTATACCTCCCCCTTTCCTGTGTAGTACAGTGATGGCCATCTCAAGACCATGAGAAAGCAAGGTTGAAGATGGTAGAGCTGACAGTATGGAGAGCACAAGCACACCATGTGCTAATGAATCACTGCCTGACCCTGGACTTAGCTCCTGGTGATTCATTACATGAAGGATGTGGTTGTGGGGCTTGGGGAGGATTGGTTGGGAAGGGGGATGGTTATGAACTCTGAGGGTATTTCTCACTGTCCTTCACCTGACTTCACACTCAACACAAGTAAACTTTGTTATTGCTATCCTATTCTGCACAGTAGGTCATTTCTTCTTATTTTTATACTATGGCTATAGCTATTTGTGATTCTGGCTTTTTTTGTTTGTTTGTTTGTTTTAGCTATTGGAGGTTATTTGTGGTCAAAAGCTTTGAACCACTGAGGATATTAAATACACGCCTTCTAAAATTCTCCTTGGTATTGTTACCTGTGTTTTCTTACCAGGTTCATGCTGCAACCAATAACTCTGACTTTTGCAGCCTTACAAGGAGAGGATGTAACAGGGATTTATGGAAAGCAGCACCAGAATCATGATTTCACTTGGCATCCGCAAAGTTTTCTATTTAGAAAAATTAGCCATGGAAAAGGAGTTTAATTTTCTGATCAGATTACCAATATACAATTCCTTTTTAATCAACATTGGGTTCCATTATTTTGAGTAATGCTGGGGGAGTTATTGACTCCATACTTTAATAATATAACATAAGAAAAAAGGTAAAACTATGAAGCAACGGTGTGGAGGTGTCTGTGCATCTGTGGCAGGGACACTGTGTCACAGCATCCTTCCCTCGGGTTCCCTTAACCCCGGCACTTCTGCGGTGTGGCTTCTGAGGTGCTTCTGGGCTGACAGAGTAGACAGGAGGAGAGAAAGGTGTGGTGTACACGAGTTTCACCAGCAAGACCAAGAACTGAAACTTGCCACTTCTGTTCACATTTCTTGCGTCTGAACTATTGGGATGGCCATAGTCTGGGGATATGCAGTCTGGTGTTTTTCCACAATAAAAGGAAGTAAGTTTGTTACTCACTGAGGAAGGCAGAGATATGCAGTCTGGTGTCTTTCCAGAATAAAAGGGAGTTTGTTGCTAATTAAGCAAGAAATCTTTATGCTGTCTCCTAGAGATTTCCAATAAAGATTAAAAAAACAAAAACAAAAACAAAAACAAAAAAAACCCATCTTTAACAAACTATAAATAGCCAAATGTGTAATTGTCACAAGAAAGCAGGGAGCTGAAACTCCAAACCTCAGTTCTTGTGTTTGGACAAAAGAAAATTTGAAGTCAAACATCAAAAGCCATGTAAGAGAATTTAATTTTAAGTGAAAGTAAAGAGAAAGTGAGGTGAAAGTGAAAGTAAAAGCAAAGTAATACTCAGGCAGAGAGAAAGCACTCTCAAGAGAGGGAGCTGCTGTTTCTGAGCAGAGAACAACAAAGCAGACAACGCTGTCTCCAAGTTTATTACTGTTTGATGTTTTCTGGGAGAGCTGAGGACCACCTTCTGTACTCTTTGCCAATCAGGTGTTCAACTCCTTCACGGGCGGTGGAATTTTTGACCTTAGTTGGTCCTCTCCAGAACTGTCATTGTGGCCATCCTATTTGGAGGACTTCATCTACAAGTCAATCCCATGTGAATGTGGGCACTTGGGGTCAATAGCTGGTCAGAAGTTACCTTAGTGTGCCTGTGCTACTAAAGGAATCTTCCTTTCCAGACAGATGGAGACACCGATAGGCATCATTCCTAACTTCACTTCAACCTCAGTGGATCCTGACAAGAGTTAGTCCCATGCTGGATGCAGTGGCGCACCTGTAATCCCAGCCGCTGGGGAGGCTGAGGCAGGAGGATCGTGAGTTCAAAGACAGTCTCAGCAACTTAGTGAGGCCCTAAGCAACTCAGTGAGACCCTGTCTCTAAATAAAATACAAAATAGGACTGGGGATGTGGCTCAGTGGTCGAGTGCCCCTGAGTTCAATCCTTGGTACCTTCCCCCAAAAAAGAGGTAGTTTCATTAATACTTTTCTTTTGATGTACTTTCCCATGAGCTCTGTTGTTTCCATTTATTTTCTACAAATTAACTACCACCCTTTACTTTGTTGTCTACTTGGGAAGTAGTTTAAAGAAAACTCTAGAGTGTTTTAAAGATCTCTTGTGACCTTGCCATGCATTTCACTACTACCTAACGTAATGACCATTATTAATAGATTCTTAAATCCTCTTACTTTGACAAAAATATTCCTGGAAGTTTGTACATTACAAACTAATTTCTAAATCGTTCCAATTGAGTCAGATTTTCAAAACATGTATTTTTTCAAGTCTTAAGGCAAAATAGAAAATGGGCTTTTAAAATTAATAATATACAGAATTGAGCCTATCAGGATTTTCCGAGCATTTATTACAACAGAATAATATAGTCTCATAGAGATGGTATATATCAGGAAAAGAAGAAGTCAGGGATAACTTCCTGCAGTTAAAGCTTGCTTAGCTTTGTTTTGAATGAAGAGTACAATACAGCCAGAAGCAGAAGTCGGCTACATATGCAAAGGGATACAGTGGTGCATTTCAAATATACAAATAAGTGTGGAGTCAGTGTTATAGGGAGTGCTACAGAGTAGATATAAGGTGTCTAAGTCAGCTTTATGGAACTGTGACCAAAAAACCTGACAAGAACACTTAGAGGAGGAAAAGTTTATTTTATGCTCAGGGTTTCAGTGGTCTCAATCCATAAACTGCAAACTCCATTACTCTACCTGGTAAGAGGCAGAACATCACGTGGAAGGGTTTGGCGGAGGAAAGCAGCTCAGGAGATGACAGTCAGAAAGTAGAGAGAGCTTAGCTCACCAGGGACAAAATATAAACCCCAAAGACATGCTCCCAGTGACTCACATCCTCCAGCTACAGCCTACCTGCCCACAGTATTCACCCAGTTAATATGGACAAGGAAATCAATGCACCGATTAGATCAAGGCTCTCCTAACCCAATCATCTCACCTCTGAACTTTCTTGCATTGTGTCATTCGTGAACCTTGGGGAAAACAACAAGCTACAACTTGAGGCATCTCCCAAAAGCTCGTGCGTAAGAAAATGCAAGAATGTTCAAAGGTGAAATGATTAGATTACAAGAGACATAATGTAATGAGTGAATTAATCACTGATATGGATTAACTGGTTGTAAGCGTAGGTAGGTGGGGTGTGGCTGGAGGTCATAGGTCACTGGGGAAATGTCTTTGGGGTTTATATTTAGTCATTGGTGAGTGGAGCTCACTCTCTCTCTGCTTCTGGTTGCCATGTGCTGAGTTGATTTTCTCCACCACATCTTTCCACCATGATCAACATGATGTTCTGCCTTATCTCCGTCCCAGAGCTATGGACTGATCCTCTGAAACCAAGAGTCAAATTAAACTTTTCCTCCTCTAGGTTTTCCTTGTAAGGTATTTTGGTCACAGCAATGAAAAGCTAACTAAAATTGGGAGCAAGGTGTGAAATTGACAGAGATTTCTGACTTTCAGACAGATAATTAATCATTGACCAAATTTTGTGTTCCCCTAGCGATGGAACTGCTATTGCTGAAAAGTGGCTTCTAGAGTAGAAATCCATTTCCTTGCACCTATAGGTGGGACCACTTGACTGAACTGCAGCCAGTGGATTCTGAGAAGAAGAAATGTGTTCTTATAACCAAGTGTTTAAAAAGTAGGTGAGTCTTCACCACGCTGTTTGACTTTTGTTGACTTGTGGAAGATGACAAGATCTTAGGAGTTGACAGAGAAAAAGCAAAAGGATCTCTTTACCCTGCAGTAGCACATGGATAGAAGCTGCCCAACATCAGAAACCCCCTACACAACCACATAAGGGAGAAGTAAACCACCATGGGAAATGATGTTGTAGCAGCTAACATTATTCAAACACATCAACGTCGGAGAGGTTAAAAAGGAACCATTAGTGAAGACCATAGACTGTGAAGAAGACATTAGATGTTGTCATGAAGGATGGGATAACGTATGAGATAATTTTTTTTTTTTTTTTTTTTTTTTTTTTCAGTGCTAGGGATTGAACTCAGGGCCTAACACATGCTGGACAAGTGCTTTATCACTGAGCCACATCCCCAGTCCAGGATGGGATAATTTGAAGTTGAGAAAGACCCTATTAGACTCTTATTATAGACTAAATTAGCGATGGTGAGAGAAATGTAACATTGGAAGAACGGGCAACTAGGAGATCATTTGAATGACAATTTAAGACCAGAATAATGAAATTCTGAGCTCAGATATGCAGATAATGCTTAGTAAAATTAGAAAGGAGGGTTGTCTTCCAGGGTTTTAAAAAAAAAAAAAAAGGCAGCACACAGTGATTAGATTCTGGGGAGGGAAAAGAAAGAATTACCCTAAAGTCATTTCTGTCTTGGGCTGTTGATAGTGCACACATTTAGATAGAATAGCAAGAAGGAGATTTGGGGTACAGCCAAACTAATTAAGTTTGGCATCCTATGGGCATCAAATGAGAATGACCAGTGATGTTGTGAAGATGTTCCTGCCCACCTCTGCAAAGTGAACCAGTGATTGGCACAGTAACGGAGGCCCTGGCCACAGATCTACACCACTGAAATGGTGCAGCAGGAGGGCTGGTCAAATGTGGGACCTGGGACACATCCATATTGATGGAGCCTAAGTTCTTTATCCTCTACTTAAAGAAGATGGAAAGAGAACAGAGAGAGATGTGTAAAACCCAAGTGTGGTTTTTGTGAAACTGAAGTGTGAGCGGCTTTTAATGAGGAAGTGATTGATGATGTCACCAGCTACAAGGAGGCCAAAGGAGATGGGACTGTGGTGGCCGGGTCCTGCTGTCAGGTCCCAGAAGAAGTCTCACTCCCACCTTCTTCTAAGAATATTTTTTAATTGCAGGTGGACACAGTACCTTTGCTTTATTTTAGTGTGGTGCTAAGGATCGAACCCAGGACCTCAGGCTTCCCAGGTGAGCGCTCTACCACTGAGCCATGACCCCTGCCCCCATCTTCTTATTAAACAAAGGGTTTGATCCGCTGGGCCCCCAACTCCTCAGTTACAAAAGGGAAAGAGGTCATTGATAAGAAGACCTGCTCCACAATCTGAAGCCTCCTGGGTGGGGTTAGTAGGGTAGATGGAAAGTAGAATCTCACTGTGTGCCTCACGTCCACTGATGTGGTTCTCATTTCTTCTTCAGGCAGAAAAGAGAGTGTGAATGTTGGTTTCAATCGGCAGGATTGGCAGGGCACCTGGCTGCATCTGGCTGCATCTGGCTGCCCTGCCGGGAGATACAGGCCTAAATCTTTCCGAGGCTAACCAGTTATATCAATGTGTTTTTTTATCAGACACCACCTGGTGAGCTTGACAGGTTTTATTTCTTCATTTCGCACAAGTCAAAAATTATTACTAACTCAAAACCCAAACCCAGAAAACCAAGCAAAACAAATAGATATAGGGCCTAAAAGTTTCTACTTGTTGAGGGCATTGCCAAATGACTACCTAAAGAGATAAGTATCACCAGGTTTAAAAGAAAAGCCCTGAAAAAATCTAAGCACTAAAAAATGATATTTTATGGATTTCTTTGACATTTTTCAAAAATTTAATAGTTTCCATGGGCTCTAAATATCTAAAGGCCTTCACTAATCTTAGAAGGATCAGTTTTATCTGAATGGTGGTGGTGGAATCTATAGTTCAGTGGTTTTCAGAGTAAAAAATAAGGAGAGGAAATACGGGCAAGGAATTGAGAACAAAGTAACCACAACGACTGCTAAAAAAGCTTACTTAAAAATATTTATGAGCAAACATTAAGATCACTAACCATGAACGTACACCAAAAACCCCAAAAGGGGATCACTTCACCATAAAACCATAGAACTGAACATTAGTTAATTAAAAATATAAATTTTCCTGGAAATACAATAACCAGAAAAGAGAAGAGACACTTGAATAAAATTCTAATGACAATTTGAAACCAAGTTAATAGAAGACCACAGTATTTAAATTAGGTATATGTGTCAGGGTTCTCATGAGAATCATAATTAATAAGACATATATATATAGATTCCTAGAAAGGATTTACTATAAAGAATTGTCTGCTCTAACAGTAGAGGCTGAGGAGCCCCATAAGTTGTTGTCTGCAAATTGGAGGCCACCCAAATATTGGTTCCCATCCAGGCCCGAAGACCAAAGAACCCAAGGTGCCAATGTTCCGGGCCCCACTGGAGACTAAAGTCCTGAGGGACTGATGTCTGAGAGCAGGAGAAGGATGCCACATCTCAAGAAGAAAGTAAATTCACCATCCTCTCCCTTTTGTTCCATTCAGGCCTCCAGAGGATCGGATGTGCCTACCTCTTGGTGAGGGCAATCTTTCCTCAGTCTACCGATTCAAGTGCTAACCTCTTTTGGAAATACCCTCATGGTCTGTAAGAAAAAAGAAAAAGTTTTTTTCCTCCTTCTCCCAAACCACTCATGACTCACTTCAGAAGTGGGGTGTGTGAGTGTGTCAGGTTTCCCTTTTTATGACAAAAACAGCTTATGTCTATGACATAAACAACTTACGTTTATTTTAACTCATGGTTTTAAAAGTTCAGTCCATGGTCAGCCAGCTCCATTGCTTTGGGCCCCGAGTAAGGCAGAACATCATGGTAGAAGGGCATGGTGGAGGAAAGCTGCTCATATCAGTGGTGTCTGAGAGCAGAGAGAGAGGGGAAGGGGACTTAGGAGACATGAATCCCCTGGGTGGTCTATTCCCTCCAGCCACACTGGCCTGTAGTTTGCCCCTAATTAACACTTCCATACCAGCTGACTGGGCTGAGTCTCTGGACTGTTTTTTGTATCGTAAATGAATGAGGAAGGTGTGACCCTACCACCTTCTACCAGCAAGGCTAGAGGCCTTGCTACACTATGCTGCTGTGCCCATCCATTGCAAATTAAGTCACCGGAAGAACTGTTGAAGCTGGGCTTCGGATGGCAATGCCACATCTTGCTGCCAGCTCCTGAATCCATAGACAGAGGGCAGGAGTCTACTTGGAAGTGGCCTTGGACAATAAAAATAGCATCACAGCAGCACACATGCAGTGGGTTGCACTGAAATCTCCTTGAGGATAAAAATCAGACCTCAACGTGCGTGTGACTTCATGGGTAACAGGGCACTGGCCCCCCACCTTCAAAGTCAGATATCTCAGATATCACATGAGATATCTGGTGATGTTATATTAAGAGGTCCTTTTGTATTATCTCTATGGCCGATTAAGAGATCCCAGTTGCTAATGCATGTTGAGTCCAAGAAACACACGGAAGCACCTCTGAAGGGTGGTACAATGGCCCCTTGGCGGTTGCTGCCTTCAGCAGTATTGTTCATAGACTCAAAATCAGTTGTGCTTTGCTGGAGGGATGGGATTTGCCTTCGTCGGTTAACTGGGTACACATATACGCCACTGTTGTCTGTCCACCAGCATGCTGGGTATGCCCTGTGCTCATGAGTGTTGCAGACAGCCTGCCGTGGTGACCCCATTCAGCAACAATCGCTAACTGGACTTGATTGCAAACATGTAACATGGCTGACTCTCAGTGGAACTAGACAGAAAGCTGTATTTTTTTCCCCTGAAACATCTTTATAGAAAACAATGTTTCCATATTTTCATTTGCTAAGTCCTATTAGTTTATGTGACATTAACCTTAAAAATCATTCCGAGCCTATCCTAACCTGCTATATTTTTAGTTCTTTATTTGTTCCAATTAGTTATACATGACGGTAGAATGTACTTTGATACATTAGTACGGGATTAGGAAGGCTCGTAGGATGAATCAGATATTATTACCCTATCTAGCATTTAACTATATGACTGGTGAGATTCTACGTCACGTACAACCAGAAAAATGAGAAAAGACTGTATTTTTAAAGATGTACAACTGCAGGTGAATTTCTCACACCCCATCACGGATTACTCAGTGTGCAATGACATAGGATGGTTCCTGCGGAAGTTGAAGAGTCTAACCAGAAGATATCCCAATGTACAGAGAAGAGGGTGGCAGGAGTATCTATGAAGGGGACCCCATGAGTCTCGTGCCCTATAAAGTTAATAGTTCTAATGTTTTAGAGTCACAAAATGATAGTCATGTGTATCCACACCCCAGGTTATTTATGGGTATTTGGATATCATGGGTGGCCATACTGACCTACCCAATGACTGATTGATGCTTATAGGAAAGGCCATAACTCCCAGCAAATATTCAAAAATTTTATCTGTGTGGTCATCCATTGGGGATATTGTCAAAAAATGGCATCACGTGAAATGTACTCCATGTTGATATTATCCCTTAGCTTTCTTCTCACCAAAAGAGGCCACCATTGCCAATGAGGTGGAGATTACAGCACTGGTGCCGCATGCAAAGCCCTCAGTGCCGCCCGAGAGTCCCTTACTCTTGTCAATGAAGAAATGTACCAAATAAGGAAGATAGTATTATGAAATCAGATGGCCCTTGAGATGCTGTCTGCCTCCCAAGGTGGAAGAAGTGCCTCCGAGGCACTGAGTGCTGTGTATCTTCAACAGATGAGCACCGAAATTGTTCGACAGGTAGGTACCGCACACCCTAGCCCTTGAAACTCAGCAAATAGAATGTAACAGGGACCCCTACAGGAATGGTGGGCTACCCTGGACTGCCCCATGGAGACGAGTCCAGCTTATCTTGCTGGGGACAGCTCATGTATTAGTAATTTGCTGCGGTGCCTTATGTTGACATGGATTATAGGTATATTGTCATGGATCATAGGCTTGCTATGCCTCCTGGCCAAGGGACATTCACGGAAGATATCAATCTATCATGTAGATTGCACAGTGAGGAACATTAAAGAGGCGGAATGTAAGGAAAATGGTGTGGGTCACGCTCCCTACCTGGATGTCCAGAAAGGAATAACTAAGATATTTTCTGCAGGTCAGAAACAACAGTGCATGTGTACTTTCATGTAACCTGTGATATCATGCTTGGAACACATGCTGTTTTTATTGTAGTTTCTTGTATAAACCGACCTGAACTTTCTGTAGCTCAGACTACCCATCCATCAAATAAAGATCTCCCTTTGGCCCCATGTATTTTCTTCAGGCTACCAGAATCTCGAGTCAACCTGCCTGGGATAGAGCGGTTGCAGAACAGACAGATTCAGTTACAGCTCTAATAACTGATTAATTTCACCTCCAATATTCCTACATTAACTCAGGAGCTTTTGAGGGACACCTCATAAGCAAACCATAACACTGGGTTTTCTCATTCTTTTCTTTCTTCCCTTTCTTTTTTCCTTTCTCCCTCCTATACATACAATAAGCAATTCTCCACTGGACACCAACTAAGAGTTCTAGAATTCAATTCAATTCTAATACTATCTTCCTGAAGTTGGTGTCAGCTCCTATAACGGCTCAGTCCCAGAATAATGCTCCTACTTTGGATGTCAGTTACAAAAACAAAAACAAAAAATAGAAGATTGTTGCCTCTACAGTTAACCCCCTAAATACACTGCTTTTAAATCCACTTATTTAACAAACCACAGAGGAAGAATACTTGGAAAAGAAAACTTCACCTGTACTAAAACATGAGTAGATATGATTTGGTAGGAGTCTAGAAGGTTCTATCTTAATTATATGTAATGAAATTAGGGATACCATAATTTTTACACTATTGAGAACAAAAATGTATGGACTCTTAATCTATAGGAAATTTCTTTGAGATTAAAATGTTCCCTTTTGACAACTTAGAAAACTGAAAAGGTGTGAATTTGTGAGGAGACTTATGTTTCTCTGCAGTGCTGGGGATTGAACCCAGGGCCTTGTGCTTGCAAGGTAGGCACTCTACCAACTGAGTTATATCCCCAGCCCTGAGATTTGTATTTCACATATTATTAAGACCATACTTCAGTATATCAGAGTCAAGTTTTTTTAAAATTGAACTCTAACATGAAAAACTTTATCAAGTTTATTCAAGATGAATGCTGAGTTATTCAATTAATTTTTGAGAATTAAATTACAGCTCCAGCTGGAGCTGTAGCTCTGTGGTAGAGCACTTGCCTAACAATGTGTGAGGCACTGGATTTGATCCTTAGCACCACACAAAAAATAAATAAAATGAAGGCAATCTGTCCATTTATAACTACAAAAAAATTTTTAGAAATTACAGCTCACTTTTTGTCCCTTATAAGTTAAATAACAGAATAATATAGAATGAAGTCAAGATTTTAAAAAATTCCCAAACCATTCTTTTGGGAATATTTCTGAGCATTTCTCATCATTATATAAAATCAAGTATTATAAAGGCTTTGCACTACTTTGTAATAACTCCAGGAAGGTAATGTTAAAGCAGGAAGCCTGCAATCTCTTTTCTGTCTCATGCCATCTTGACCCTCAGGGAAGAAAGCTGTGTGTTCAGGTCTCCTTGGAAACATGTAAATGCACAGTTCCTGCCAAACTGATGGTACTTGCTAGTAAAAAAGTCACTATCGATACAATGCTTACAGTATGATAGAGCAGGCTGAGATCTGTAGAGTCAACAAATCTAAGATCTGTGGATTCTCCACAGCCTAGCTCACTGTGTGATAACGTGTGTATGCAGTGGAGATGTTTCATGAGCAAAACAGTTCCATCCTAGTAGGTAATGTAGCCGCATACATTACTTAGCAATATGAGCCAGAATATGTCTCAAAGTGGCCAGAAAAGGTCTGGGGGTCATGTGAATGTTTCTGAATCTCTTTCTGAGTTGAGTTTGTACTACTTGTCTCTTGAAAATTATTAATAAAGTTTGATAGTTGGTAAGATCTCTTGTTTTTGTCAGTCTGTTTTCACATTCATATTCTTTTGTGTGTGTGTGCTAGGGATTGAACCCAGGGCCTTGTGCATGCCAGGCAAGCACTCTACCAACTGAGCTATATCACCAGCCCCACATTCAGATTCTTCATGTTATTTCTTTTGAATACAGTAGTAACTACAATTAGCCCTTTTTCTAGGGGTTCTCCATCTAAGGATTCAGCCAATGGTGGATCTGTGGATCAAAAATATTTAAAAACTATAACTTAACTGAATATATATAAAATTTTTCTTATCAATATTCCCTAAACAATATATCAACAACTGTATAGCAATTACACTTGAGTAAATATTATAATTCAGAGATGATTTAAAGTATGTGAGAGGACGTGTGGGTTTTTTGCAAATGATACATCATTTTATATAAGGGACTTCAGCTCCATAGATGTTGGTATCTGCGGTGGTCCTGGAACTAATTCCTCAAGGATACCAAAGGATGAACATAGTCTGTCACCCAACCATTCCTATTACTCTTTAGTGGACCAGCTCGGAAAGCTGATTTAGGTTGAGGTGGTATAAGCTGACATACCTTGACAGCTGGCTAAATCTTCAGGTCCGGAACTTGGGACAGAACAGAGTGATAAGCAGGGCAGATGGTCATTTCCTCTACCACCAGCTGTGGTCCCGAGCAGCCCAGAATTCAGCCAGCCATGCCTTTTCTGACTTAGAAACAAAGCAACGAAGTCTACTGAGGATGAGAGTAGCACTTGGAGAATCAGAAAAGACTTCCTACAGAAGCCTGCCTGGCTTACCCAAGGACATGGTGGCCTAGAATCAATCCAGACAGCAGAGGTCCCTGAAACACGAAGTAGCCACTTTTCAAAAACCAAGGATCTTTTGACAGTCTTATGCTCTGACAATCCTTATCCAAATCGGAAGAATTCACATCAAAAACCAGATTATGTTGGAGGGTTATCTGTATTCGTCTCCAAGGCAATTTTAATCACAGATTAGAGAAAATGTGCCAAAAGTGACATAGTCAATTTACTGAGGTTCATATAATAGAAAAGACATTGTATTTTTGAATAGTGCTTCAATTCAGTTCTATTTCCCCTGCCCTATGGAGAAAAAAAAAAAAAAAAAAATACACCACTTCATTCTACTCAATTATCAGAATAGGGCCCTAGCCACATTACCAGATATATATATATATGCATATGGTATATATATATATATTTTATTTTTCTTATCCCTTGGAAATGCACTGAAAATAGTGACTGTGTATCATTTTATCTTTTCACATGTCAATCAGTGACTTATTCATCCACTCAGTAGAAATAAATTTGTGCAGTTAAAATAAATCTTAAGATATTTCAAGTTATAGATTAACTTTCCATTTTAATATTACCTGAACCTATTTTATGGTCTGTAATTCATATTCTGTTTGTGCTTAGAGATTTTTCTACTGAAGTAAAAAATTTCTGAAAAAAATTAACATGGTATTTTGAATGTTGAAAATCCCTAACTCTTGACGTTTTTTCAGCCAAGAAAAAATTACTTTTATTGTCAAGCCTTTAAAATATTAGAAATTATTGCTGTTTATAAAATGAAAGGTAAGCTACTTAGTATTTTTTTCTTCAAGTTCTTCAAAACATAACTCCAGATAGGCCATTAGTCCTATTAGTCAACTCCATTAGTCCATCATTATTAACAGATATTCTATCTGATAAGTTCTCAGATGTTTCAAGATGAATGTCAGCTTCTTTGGAGCCTGGCTTGAATGACAAGAGACTGAATGGAGAGGTTTTCTTTACTTCTGGATAACAGGAAAGGCTGAGGATGCGCAGTCCAAGTATAAAATGGTCACTAAAATAGCATGGATTTAGGATCACTCTTAACTTAGCCATGACCATGGCAAATAAAGCTGGGAAACAGGGCAGGAAGAAAGACATAAAATGAAGTGTGTTTATATTACTTAGGAATGTCTGTTTAATTCCAGACATTTTTGTAAGTTATTGTTAATGAACTCTGTTGTGTTTGTTTGGCATAATTTTCTGTACAAAATCAGTTTTTTGAAGTATTCATCAGATATCCTAGCAGTATTCCTAAATGTTTATGCCAATCATTCAATTCCCTGTGTTTTGGCTTAAAGTTTAATCCCAAATTTAGAGACAATAGATAATCTTGCATGGAGTAGAATGTGACCACAGCTGATAGCATTGCATTTGGTGGTCTACTTCCTAAGCTGCTAAGATGAAGCATTATGATATTCTGCGTCTTGGCTCTGTTCTTCTCAATGCATCCATTTATGGAGAGTAGCTGTAATTCTGATATATAGAATTCCTGACTGAGTTTCTCATTCTGCAACAAAATATAAAAAGAGATCATCTGTCATGATGCCAGTTGGGGAAAATTGTTTCTGTATGAGATAAATGTAGCCCATCCTCTGCTCAGCTGGTTAGCCTTTTCCTTGGGCACACTGGGCATGCCGCAAAAAGAAAGAAGAGATGAGGGCAGATGAGTCAGGGGATGCTTAATCGTTGTAAAAGACCACAGTAACCAGGAAGCATTGTTGATACTTCTCCACTGTTATTCTCAAACTGACAGCCTTTAACCTCGGATATAAGGAGGAGAAGAGCATGGGCATGTGCAAACACACACACACACACACACACATCTTTCTCCATACACTTATAGATTTACAGCTCCATAAATTTCAAACACCATGGCATACAGTATTTGTTGACATAAATCTAAATATGATGCATGAGCCCGAATTGGCTCAGTGTTGACTAAATTGTAAAGTCTGTGAAGATGATAATGCATACAAGCTCTGCCACTCTGTCTCAGTGTCCACACCTGTCGTCTCATCTCTTTTTTTTCTGGTACTGGGGATTGTACCCAGGGGTGCATAACCACTGAGCCACATCCCCACACCTTTTTAAAATATTTTATTTAGAGACAGGGTCTCGCTGAGTTGCTTAGGGCCTCACTAAGTTGCTGAGGCTGGCTTCAAACTCGTAATCCTCCCGCCTCAGCCTCCTGAGCTACAGGGATTATAGGCATGCAGTATAGACAACAATATGATAAAGATATTAGAATTAAGTTATAGTGTGTGGTATATTTTCTAACATGTATTAAGTATTAAATATCAGTTATTGGCATAAGTATTATCTACCAATGGTACAGAAATGTACTTTTATTTATTGTTAATCGACTCCTGCTTTCTTGCCCTTTTTCATTTCTCATTAAAGCCCTATTTTAGAATAACGTTCTCCAGATTAAGTGAATAGTTTGTATCAAAAAGGAGGAAGTATAGACAAAACAGGAAGTGGATTCATCACCTTGGAAAGGTTAACAATGCCGTCACTAGCATACATTCCTTATGTATACAACCTGCAATTTTTGTTGCTGTTGTGGAGTTTGGGTCTCACTGTGTTGCCCTAGCTGGCCTCAAACTCACCATCCTCCTGCCCCAGCCCCCACCAAGTAGCTGAGATTTCAAGCATAAGCCAATTCACCCAGACTTTCCTTGGTGGTGGTGCCGAAGATGACCTAGGGCCTCTGCATGCTAGGCAAGTGCTCTACCACTGAGTTACATTCCCCACCCACTAACCACAATCTTTATGGTTAAAAATATAATATTTAAAATTATGAAATACATATTTGTTTCCAACAGTTAGAAAGTAATGAGATTTGGAAGCTTACAAGTGAGCACATTGGCCATTCGATGCGGTACGTTTCTGGTAGGTCCTGCCTGGGCCTTCTGGTTTTCTTTGCAGCTGTGTTGTGTTTATTAAATCTGGCAATTTTAAAAGAACGCAAACACATTTCCTCTTCTGTTTTATTTGTTTATTTTTTATTCATTTTATCGTTTGCTACTGTAATTTAGAAATCATTTGCTAAGAGATATGCTAACATTAATCAAGCCCAGCTAACAGCCTAGAAGTTTTCCAAATTACCTGTTTCTGTTCTTTGAAGTCCTTAAGAATTAACCTTACTCTTATGTACAAAATCAAACATATATATAACTCCGAATAGTGCACCTATCATAAATTGTAATATCAGAATTTATTCATTAGTATTCAGAACCACACAGGAATTATAAAATGTATTGTTCACTATGAAGTCATTCAAATAAATCTATGTGTGAGATTTCATTTGTATTTGTGGGAAATATATAAAGAGAAAATGGGCCTATTTATTCTGAGAAGGAAGTTAAGATTCAATTTTACTCATCAAATATTTATTGGGTCTTTTCTTTTATATAGAAAGTTCTATTCACTGGAGGATAAAAATCTAAAAAGTCTCTGCAAATGCCCTGTACTGGGAACTCAAGACTTCTCCAGAAAGTACCCCAAAGTTAGGGGTAGGGATTCACATATTGTACATCTATACTGCATGGGGCTGTACTTCCATTGCAGGCTCTCAATGACTTGGAGAAAACTTTGTGCACATTAGTCTTTTGCTTCTTTCTTTCTTTCTTTCTTTCTTTCTTTCTTTCTTTCTTTCTTTCTTTCTTTCTTTCTTTCTTTCTTTCTTTCTTTCTCTCTCTCTCTCTCTCTCTCTCTCTCTCTCTCTCTCTCTCTCTCTCTCTCTCTCTCTTTCTTTTTTGCGGTGCTGGGGATCGAACCCAGGGAAGTAGTTGAGTTTTAAATGTTGTTTAAAACTTTCAAGCTTTTGAAATGTTGTTTTTGAAAAAATCAATTTGGATCTCTAAATAACAATATAAACACTTTCAGTGCAAAAACATGCTAAAATGAGCCATTCTCTTTTAATACTTCTGCTTGAAATCGTTTGTGTGTATGATTTCTTTGAAAAGCTAAAACCCTCAATCTTTATGATTCTCTGAGTACTACTGAGATAGTACAATCTATACACACATTGATTACTGTTGATTTACTTTGCTCAGTTGAATTATTTCATGGATTCCCAAACACATGAAAGTGCTCATTGATCTTAATGTTTCTTTGAGACTTCTTACTTTTATTTTAGGGCTTTTCCTCTCTAAAATATGAAGACTCTAAATATTTAGATGATTAAAATTTGGTCAGTATTTTCCTAAGTTTTCCATTAGGCCACTTTTTTAAAAATTAATTTTTATTTGTTCAAATTAGTTATATATGATGGTAGAATGCATTTATGCACTTTGATAAATCATACATAAATAGAGTGTAATTTCTCATTTTTCTGACGGTACATATATTTATTGGTGCCCTCGTATAATTGTTTTTCTAATTTTCCATCTTTTTGTGTAATTCGTTTTTCATTTTGAATAATACTGAATTTTTAGATTACATATGAGGGCTCTTTTTTCTTTCTTTTTCCAAATATTGTCTAGTTTTTCTAATCCTAATTAAAGTAATTAATTATTCTCAAATCATATGTCAATTTTATTTGTTTTTTCAATTTTATAATTCCTACACACACACACACACACACACACACACACACACACACACACACATCCATTATCTCCTTTCTCTCTTTTTTACCTTTCACTTCAAACGTTGTATATAATTCTACTCCTGTTTAATTATTGAATTTTATAGTATATAGTATCAGATATTTGCTAGAGTAGTTCCCTCTCAGTTCAAAAAAATTGAAACATCTCTTTTAGTTAGCTTTTGCTTTTCCATGACCAACATACCCAAGAACAACTTAGAGGAGTAAAAGAGTATCTGAGGCTCCTAGTTTCAGAGGTCTTGGTCCATAGATGGACTGACTCCATTGCTCTGGCCCAAGGCAAAGGGGCACATCATGGGGAAAGGACCCAGTGAAGGGAAGCTGTTCAGCTCATTGTGGAGTCAGGAAGCAGAGAGAGTGAGGGGAAGGTGCCACAGGGCAGTTGCACCCTTCCAGGGCACATCCCCAGTGACCCACCTCCTCCAGTCACACCCCACCTGCCTGTAGTCACTACCCAGTCAGTCCATTCAAACCATGATGGTCTGATGAGGTGACAGCTCTCACATGCCAATTATTTCACCTCTGAGTATTCCTGCATTAACAGGAGCTTTGGGGGCACACCTCATATACAACAATATCTTTCCATTCTTCCATATCTTCTTTAATGTCTTCCTTAAAGTTTATCTCTGACACATATAGTTTTTTACTTAATCTTTATTTTATAGGAGCCATGGTAAATTTTAAATATGATCTTTTGTCATTGACCTTTTTAAATATTTATTGCTCTTTAATAAATGGCAATTGATATTTGTTATAATTCATTTTACACTTTCCTGATTTTCAGTTGATTGTTTAGCATTTTCTTAAAAATGAAATAACAGAAAATTTTTACAATTTTGTCTTTTTTCTTCAATTATCACAAGTTTATAAAGTTTTAATGCCTTGTTCATTGGTTAGAACTTGGAAAACATTGAATAGTATAAGCAGTTGGAAAGAACTTCATATTTTATGCTTAAAGTTTAGAGGTACAAATGAGTTCTGTATTTCATAATTGAGTATGATACTTTCCTATAGATTTTTGTGAAATTCTAAAATACTCCAATGGAAATACCTCATTCTCTGTAATGATTGTTTTGTATGTTAATGGTGGAAAATTCAAAGTTAGTATCAATTATTAGACTCCCTATTTTTTCATGTATAATACAATTTGGTTTTAGCAACTTTGGTTTTGTGCTAAGTAAATATGGTTGTAAACAATAGGACTTTGCTTATTCTTAATGAAATTTTGACACTTAGTTTGAAAAATAAACTGTTTACATCTTCTAATACATATTCTTTCTCCATTCATATAACCACATTAAATTCCATCTCAATCCAAACATGTCAAGTTAGCAATTCTTTCTAATGTTATTTGAGAAAATATCTTCAGTTTTTCTTGATAGAAAGATTTTGTGACTCGTGTCAGGAAAAAAAAAAAAAAAAAAAAAAAAAAAAACCTGGTAAATAAGACTTACGGTTTCCAATGAAAGAATATAGAAACCTAGAATTTCAATTTTATCCTCAAATTATTTGTCTTTTGCTTTAAACAGATTGGATAGGAAGTTGGAATAAAAAGAAGGACATATTGACTGGACCTCCCTGTCTTTGGAGTCCTATGGAGGGGTGTAGGATCAGCTCTGAGTCTCCTCTGAGTTGTATGGTCCATATCATGAGCCTCCTCCTGAAGACCTCAACTCCACACTCTGAGCAGTTGTTCCTGTGTTTGATTGTTTCAGTCTCTGAGTCACGAAGACTGTAATAGTTCTATAGGTTCTCTACCTTGAATCATTTTAACTCCAAAAAAAATTTTAATCCTAATCCAAACAGATGTACCCATATCACATCCATCAACTCTGGATGGAATTGAGACTCACTGTCACAGGCTTAGCTGCCCTGTATTCTTGGAGCTGTGCACTTTTCATGACACGAAAAATTTCAAAATTTTATGTTCACATTTTATTTCTGACTTAATTATCCCCAAGGCACCACCTGTACCAGTTGAGTGTATAAATGAAAAATATGGAGAGAGAAAAAATTTTAAGCATGCATTTTTCTCACATTGATATTTTAATTTTCTCTCTATCAAATCATGCTTTCGATGAATTTTTCATTTATTCTTTTCTACCCTTTTCCTTATGCTCAATATCACACATATCCTGCATTCTGGAGAGTTTCTATAAGGGTTTGAGCATCATATCTGACTGCATGGGCCCCCTTTGAAACCTGGACTCTCGCTGTTCCCGAATCTGAAAACTATCTGAAACTCTTTAGTACATTTAATTGATCCTTTAATTATCCACACTGGGTTTTGTTCTTTGTAATCAAGAATTCTGTTACACAATTCAAGAAGATGTTATTTAACTCAGTGAAAATTAACAGGTATTATGTGTAGAGACAAATAGTTTAAAGAGTTATGCTGTCCACCAATTTAGGATGAGAGGAAACTGGTTTGACATTTTTTCACATGCAAATAACTGATTCATTTGGGACTGTAGACTTTAGTGTAACATAAGTGGCGTTAAACTCTATGGTGTAACCACTAAGCCTATGAGACAGAGTAGTTCCTTTATAAAGAATTGTTTGAACGATTCTTTACAAAGAATTGTTAACATTATATAGAACACTGGTTGTTTTAGTTAGCTTTGCATCATTGTGACCAAAAGAATTGACAAGAACAACATAGAGGAGGAAAAGTTTATTTGGGCTCATGGTTTCAGAGGTTCAGTCTATGATCAGACAAGTTCAGAACATCATGGAGGAAGGCAGTGGCAGAGGAAAGCAGCCCAGGATATAATAACCAGAAAGGAGAGAGAGAAAGAGGAGGAGAGAGAGAGAGACAGAAACACACATACACACACACACAGAGTGGACTGCACAATATGGACAAAATATGAATCCCAAAGGCATACCCTCAGTTATCTACTTCCTATGGCCACACCTACCACCTACAGTTACCACCCAGTTATTCATATCTATATTTTACTCTATAGATGATGAGAGGTTATACTTCATGGAACTTTCTTATGAGAGGTTATACTTTTCATAATCTTAATCATTTCACCTCTGAATGTTCTTGCATTGTCTCCTATGTGAGTTTTGGGGAACACCACATATCCAAACCATAACAGTGGTATATCATATTCCTTTTAATGTGAAATAAGAATTTTAATGTGAAAAATAAACACATTCTCTGCATCATTCTTCTTATTAATTCAAATATATACACATTAAAAAATGAAGTATAATAATGCATATCCATTCCTCTCAGAAAAATAGATTTTTAAAGTAGTTAGTTGAAATTTCCAATTAATTCCTGTTTTTCTTTCACATTAATGTTAACACACCATTTATTCTGAAATTTTAGAGGTGACTATATTAGCCAGATTTTTGGGTGCTGTGAGTAAAAGGACCCAACCGTAACAATTAAAGAGGAGGAAAAGTTTATTTGAGGGCTCACAGTTTCAGAGGTCTCAATCCATAGACACCAGGCCCCATTCTTCAGGGCTCGATGTGAGTCTGATCATCATGGCAGAGGGAAGCAGCTCATGTCAGGATAGGGAAGCAGAGAGGGAGGTCTCCATCTGCCAGATAATAATATATACTCCAAAGCCATGCTCCAATTCCTACCTCCTCCAGCCACACCCTACCACTCCAGTTACCACTCAGTCAATCCCTGTCAGGGGATTAATTCACTGATTGGGTTAATACTCTCACCCCCCAAGCATTTGTCCTCCGAACCTTCTTGCATTTTTTCACACATGAACTTTTGGGGCACACCTCATATCCAAACCATAACATATCACCCCCTGGCCCTGCAAAGCTCACAACCATCTCATAATGCAAAATGTTTTGTCCATTTCCAAGAGTCCCCATAGTCTCAACAGTTTCAAGATTTGCTTCAAGTTCAAGTCCAAAGTCTTCTCTGAGGCTCAAGGCAATCTCGCATTGTTAGCTCCTGTAAAATTAAAAGCAATTTACTGTAAGAAAACCCACGAAAATCACACCGGACATGGGAAATTACATAAGGGATTTTATTAAGCAAATGAGTGTCTCCTTGCAGGGTAAGAGAGAAAATGAGCGGAAAAGAGAAAGGGCGCGCACTAGAGAGAGTGGAAAGCGAGGAGGAGAGAGAAAGCATGAGAAAAGATGGCAGGGTAGCTACCGTGAAGCAGTTGAATTCCGCCGGGCTAACAGGGGACCAATACCAGAGAAGGACACTTGCAAGCTGACTGATGAACCAATAGCTAGCTAGGATGTTCACAGACTGACTAGGTTGTGATGCACCGGAAAGGGCGGGAGAGCAGCTTTCAGACTGACAAGCCAGGTTGTGGTGCAACGTAATGGGCGGGGGAGCAGCTTTGTATTACATTTACAAGTTCTCAATATATAATGCTATGGTCACGAGCGGCAAGGAGGAGTCAATGAGTAAATTTGGTAAACACACAGAATCTCACACATTTAATTTTGCTCCTTACAGCTAAAGAGTAAACATTTCCATTCACAAAATAAGGGGCCTAGAAAGAAGGGATAGGACCAAAGCAAGAACAAAATCCAGCTGGGCAAACAAGTCCTGTAGCTCCCTGTCCAGCATCTGGGCACATGAAATCATGATGTTCTTTCTGAAGGGCTCATGTAGCTCCAGCCCCTGTATCCTTGTTAGTTGCAGCCCAAGTAGCCTTTCTGTTGGCTTGTCTCTGCTTGATTCCTGCAGCTTTCCTAGGACGATGTTCCACATTACTGGCATTTCTTGATTTTGGGGGTCTCCACTGCAACTTTGACTTCTTCCTCAAATTGCCACAACTTGCCTCTAAGGGAGTACCCTCAAGAATCTGACCCTGCTGCACTTTGCCTGGCTTACAACACCTTCCTCTGAAATCCTGGTGGAAGCCTCCATGACCCCCTAACTCCAACATCCTGCATTCCTGCAGAACCAGCACCATGTGGTTGATGCCAAGGTGTACTGCCATCTGGAGCAGTAGCCAAGCCTCTAGTGACCCTGGCTGCAGCAGCCTCTAAATCTGGGTGACTGAGCACATTGAAAAAACTTCCTAGGCCACCTTGTGTAATAAGAGTGCCCTGCTGGTTTCTTTCAAGAGAATTTTCCCTCTTTCTCCCTTAAGCTTGAGGTGGACTTGGTCTGGTCTGTTCCTGATATGCCCTCAAGCCATTTTTCTTATTGGCTCTGGGAAAAGTCTTTAGCATTTCTTTAGTGGCAGTAATGTTTTTAACAACAGTAACTTCCTTAGCCCCAGTTTTACTCCCACCTTTCAAGTCCAAGTTTTTCAAGTCGTTCTGCTCTCCTTTCTGCTCCTGATAATCACCATAAATTTGGCAAAAAGACTTGAGCAATATCCATACCACTACCTGAATTCTATGCTTCCTAAACATTTCTTCTGCCAGATTAAGAAATATATCACTTTTAAAAGAAGCCTCATAGAAAGTCTCAGGAAATGGGCAAAATGCAGACAACTTCTCAGCCAGAACATAACATGAATGGCCTCTAGTCCAATTACTAATAGTGTCCTCCTTTTCCTTTAAACCCTTTTGAGCCCTGTCTTCACTGTACACAGTCTTACTGGCAATCTGGTCTTCTGTGCTCCCACCAGAAACAGCCATTAATCTCTGCTTACAACAATCTAAAGCATTTCCAGCTTGCACTACTAAACATCTCAAAATTCCTCCCACCCATCCCAAAAAGCTCCAAAAGAATTCTGAAACACATGGTCAGGTTAGTCACAGCAATGCCCCCACTTCTTGGTACCAATTTCTGTTTTAGTCAGCTTTTTTTTTTTTTTTTTTTCGCTGCTGTGACTAAATTACCTGACCAGTACAGTTGTAGAGGAGGAAAAGTTTATTTGGAGGCTTCCAGTTTCAGGTCTTAGTCCCTAGATGGCCAGCTTCATTACTCAGGGCTCAAGGTGAGGCAGGACATCATGGTGGAAGAGTGTAGTAGATGGAAGCAGTTCACATGGTGATCACCAAGAAGAGATTGACAGTGAGTTGACAGATACAAATATATGCCCCCGAAGTCACACCCCAATTCCCACCTCCTCCAACCACACCCTCTCTCTCCAGTCACCACTCAGTTAATCTCTATGAGGTGATTAATTCACTTATTGGGTTAAGACTCTCACAACCCTTTCATTTCTCCTCCGAATCTTCTCACATTTTCTCACACTCGAGCTTTTTGGGGACTTCTCAAATTCAAATCATAGCAAAGACTTTTAGTAAAGTCTGAGATCATAACTATCTGCTTAAAATTTCATTTTTTTTCACAACAATAAATTCTATTGAAATTAAATATATGCAAGGCATGGTGCCCTTGGCACCTTGGGAGATAAATATAAAAACAGTTCAGAGTCAAACCTTCCTGGATTCAGCTCACAGTCTAGCAAAGAAGATGATCAGAAGTAGAAGGTAAGCAACTATACTATTGAGTGGAGTGTGGTAATTTCCATAACAAATTTAACATTATATTTTATTGACATAAAGAGAAAGACAAAGGTAATGCAGATTGGATGAAAACTAGAGAATAATTCTTCTTTTATTGAGGGGGGGTGGTAACTGGGGATTGAATTCAGGGGCGTTCAACCACTGAGTCACATCTCCAGTCTATTTTGTATTTTATTCAGAGACAGGGTCTCCTGCGTTGCTTAGGGCCTCACTGAGGCTGGCTTTGAACTCCCGATTCTCCTGCCTCAGACTCCTGAGCTTCTGGGATTATAGGCATGTGCCACCGAGCCTTGCGGTCTTTCCATCTTCTAATGTTTTCTCTTGTTTCTTAAAAAAAGAAGATGGAAAGACCTCATGCTAGTGGACAAGCAGAATTAATATTGTTATCATGGCCATATTACCAAAAATGATCTCCAGATTTAATACAATCTCCTTGAGACCACCAATGACATTCTTCACAGATCTAGAAACAAAAGGGTTCTAAAATTTAAATGGAAAAACAAAATTTAAATGGAAGAACTATTCTGAGCAAAAAGAGCAATTCAAATTACACAACAGAATTATGGTAACTAAAACAGTTTGGTACTGGCATGATAACAGGCATGGAGACCTGTGGAATAGAATAGAATACAGAGACACACCCACATAAGTCATCTGTAGTGCCAAAGCATGCTTTGAAGAAAAGACAGATTTTTAAAAAAACAGTGCTGGAGAAAGCTGGATACCTATATGCAGAAGAATGAAATTAGACATCTGTCATCCTAC
The DNA here is from genome assembly GCF_902686455.1 of Sciurus vulgaris. NCBI lineage: Eukaryota > Metazoa > Chordata > Mammalia > Rodentia > Sciuridae > Sciurus > Sciurus vulgaris. The sequence continues at coordinate 132,834,176 of NC_136470.1, forward strand.
ATAAAGGTTAACTCTACGTAGATCAAAGACCTAGGAATTAGAGCAGAAATTCTTCAATTGCTAAAAGAAAACACACAGGCAACAGTCTAACATACAGCGGTGTGCAGTGACTTCCTCAATAAGATCCACAAAGCTCAGGAAGTAAAATAAAGGATTAATAAAAGTGAGATCATCAAATTAATTTATTTCTTCATAGCAAAGGAAACAATCAAGAGAGTGAGCAAAGAATCTACAGAATGGGAGAAAAATCTTTGCTAGCCTCTCCTCTGACAGATAACTAATGTTCAGAATACATAAAGAAGTTAAAAAGCTGAACACCCAGAGTACTAATAACCCAATGAATAGATGGGCAAATGAACTAAACAGACATTTCTCCAAAGAGAAAGTACAGTTCCATCAACTTTCCTCCAATTGACATAATTTCCTTTTTCTTTATGGCTGAATTAATCTCCATTGTGTATATGTGCCCCATTTTCTTTATTCATTCATCTATTGACAGGCACCTGAGCTGGTTGTCTGTCTTGCCTAGGGGACAGCTGGGTCATAAGGTGGTTCCATTCCTATTCTTTAAAAATAGGAAAAATAATAAAAAATATGAGAGAAATCTCCATAAAAAGACTAAGAAATCTCCATACTGATTTCCATAGTGGTTATAATAATCTACACTTCTACCAGGAGGAGGAAAATAGGTGGAACTGGAGAACAAGAAGTTCAACAGTGTTTGGGTGGGTGGGAGCATATGAAATGTGCTGAGGGGAGGGAGAAGCTGCAGAAGTGTAAGGAAACCGCGCCTCTGCGCAGAACTCCAATAACGCAAGTCAGGCTGTGATTGTTTAAAATATGGATGTTCCTTTTGCTTCAACGTTAAATTGAGAATTGTAGTCCTGATCCTTTGTCTTTTCACATTGGTAGAGAGTCTCACTCTCTATCTCTGTTACTACGCCGATAGATGTGTGGGTTTTGTTTTTGCTTTTGTAATTGTGCGTGAATGTATGAAGGGAAAGAATGACGTATGCGTCCTGCGTGGAGTCTTGGGGGTTCCTCAATATCGCGGCAGTCCCTTTTGCTATTCAAACAATTGAAATATTTTATCTAACAAGCAGATTTGCATGTTGGCCTTCTCTGGAAACTAGAACCAATCATGGAACAGTGAGTGATATACATGTGAAAATGTTTTTTGCATTCATAAATCTACATTGTAGACCTTATTTTCTTGGAATGAAGCAGTGGAATTCTAAAGTGCATGTCAAGAACAGAAATATGATAAATGAATGCAATTGGAGAATATCATGCTAAGTGAAATAAGTCAATTCCAAAAACCCAAAGGTCGAATGTTTTACCTGGTAAGTGGATGATGATACCTAATAGGGGTGGGGGAGAGGGTGTGAGAGAAGAATGCAGGAACTTTGGATTATGTAGAGGGAAATGAGGAGGAGGATGGGGCAGAAGTATGAAAGATGGTGGAATGTGACAGACATCATTACCCTAAATACATGTATGATTACACAATTGGTATAAATCTACATTGTACACAACCATGGAAATGGAACGTTGTACCCCATTTGTGTACAATGAACCAAAATGCAATCTGTAAAAATTAAAAAAAAAATTTAAAAAGAACAGAAATATGCTTTACTTCTCCAATGAGATATCACAAGTGTTTTAGCAGTTTACTTTGAGAGTCAATCATCACATATCTTCTTATAATTATTGAACACATATTTTTGTATCCATTCTCTGTCATTCTTGGTATTCATCTTTGTAAAATATAGGTTAAATATTATACAAAACAATATGATGTTTTTACATATTTGACCCATGCAATAATTTTGTACTTCATTCATAGTAGTTATTAAACCTTCTAGATAAGCAGGAGAGTACAGTACATTAATTTCTTAAAGTCTAACTGTTTTCCTTTTAGGTAAAAAGCATCATTGTAACCAACTGTTTTTATGTGTGTTAACTGTTCTTAAGTTGACTTGAATTTTAAAACAGGACTGGTTTTTAAAAAAATACTCTGCATTTTCAGCTCTAAGTCCTCATACATTTTTAAAAATTAGGTCTCAACACATAATATTGCAACATTATTAACAACCAAACTTGATAATGTAATAGTATTTTCACATACCAGGACTTTTGAATCAAATTACTCTCAGCTAGAATGTTACATTTGTGTCACACAGAAAAAGAAGCGTGGAAGAAGCCCTGGTGGTGAAAATGTGAAATAGTTAAAATTTCCAAATATACAGGCCTTTTTAGAGTTTGTGGCAGAGTTTAGACTTTTCTCTAAAGCACAATAGCAAATGTCCTAATGCCATAATTGCAAGGAATTTCTAAAAGAAGGAGGTCACAGAGGCCTGCCCTGCTTGAGTCTGTTCAGCAAAGATGGGGGGCAGGAGGGAGAAGGTACGTACTCAAAAGTGTCTCAAGGGACCCAAGATGGTGAACTAGAGGGAGGCTGCATTCCATGTTGCTCTGGGACTCAGGATTCAAGCGGAGGAAATACTGTTTCTCTGTGAGGCAGCCCACTGATCCCCTGCTGTTTGTCCCTGTTCATCCGCTGTGATCGCCCCCCATCTGCCAGCATATCACCCAACTTTTGAGTGCAGATCACTTGCCAACTGCCCCCTGATCATCTGCCATTAGCTCATTTGCCCCTCTTTCGCCTGCCAATCATCCACTGCCCAATGTCCACCCACTGATCACCCACCATTAGCCTGCAGACCACCTGTGGATTACCCGCTGCCCACTGCCTGCTGCCTGGAAGTCCATTGTCAGAGGACCCTCAGGTTTGGTTACACCTTCTAAGGGTGTGGCTGCCTCAGTCTGGGGACATGGCCAGGGCCTGGAGATATACTGTCAGGGTACCTGCAGGTCTGGTTGCACCTGAGGTCTTTCTGCTGGGTCTGCTAGTGGCCACCATCTGGCTGCCTCTTTGCAGGGTCACTCTTATGGGTGAGCACATCCTGGCGGTCTCTCTGCAAGTTGAAAGGGCATTGAGATCTTAGGGCTGCAGAAAGGCAGAGCCTGGGGACTCTGAAGCCCAGATTGGGCAGATTGCAATTGAGTCTACGTGGGCCACTCTGGGCCAGGCAAGCCTGTAGAAAGCCAGAGACTGGGGGCAGTTCCTTGGGGGGAGCACAGGTTGGAGAAACAGGAGAAAACTGGGTTCGCTCCAGCTCAGTGAATTCTGAAGTAATGGGGATGGACCAGCTATAATGGGTGGGAAGATTGGAAGACGAAGTGAGGGCATCTTGCTATTGGCTTGTCCAGCCAACCAGTCCAGCACCCACCAGACTGAGCTACCATCAAACTTCAGACAACCCCACCTATTGGTGGAGAAAGGACACTGAGGAAATCTTAGAAAGCTAACAGAAGCAATTGTTCAATTTTTCATTGAGACTTTCCTTCCCCCCCCCCCCACACACCTCTACCATCTTTGAATCCAAATATTTTTCATGCATCAATTTATTGAGGAGTGGGATGTCTGAATAATATATTATAGTTTTGTTGTATTCTTACATTTTTACTTTTAAAAAGATCTGTATGTATTTAACTGTCTCCCTGGATTCTCTTTCTCCCTTCTCTCATGCTAACAGCCAATCTCTATTAGTTCCTCCTTTGCTCTTACTATACCTCTATCTTCTCTCCTCTGCCTTATAAACATCACATCCTACACTACTTCTGTTCCCTCTTTGTCCATCATTTGAAATGGTAAACCCTTTTAGCAAACCTACTGTTTATATTGTAGACAACAATTGAGCACATCATTTCGGCTTATTGCAACAAAACTGTAGACACCTTAATAGGAGCTATTTGGTTTAAGGTAGAATATTGTTTGCATTGGGTGCTATTAATATGGGTCTCCCCCTTAAAGGTGAGGTACTCAAAGTCTTCAGGGAACACTATAAGACTACAGGGTATAAGCTGTACTGTTTCAGCTCCATATACTTGATGGGAAGACACAGAGACAACATGAAAAAACAAGGGAACAAAGCACCTCAAACAAACCAAGATGTTCCAACAAGAGAATCAATAGAGAACACAGTGGAAGAAATGTCAGAGAAGGAATTTAGATGGTACATAGTTAGATTGATCTTTGAAACAATGGATGGTATCAGAGAGAAAATACAGGAAGTGAAAGATCACTTCAATAAAGAGGCAGAGATTATAAAAAGGAATCAAGCAGAATCCTTGAAATGAAGGAAACAATGGACCAAATTAAAAATTCCATGGAAAGTATTACCAACAGACTAGACCACTTAAAAGAACCTTGGGCAATGAAGACAAAATATATACTCTTGAAAATAAAGTTGACTGCACAGAGAAAATGGTAAGAAACCACCAACAGAACTTCTGAGAATTATGGGATAACACAAAAAGACGCAATTTAAGATTTATCAGAATAGATGAAGGTGTGGAGATATAAACCTAAGGAATGCACAGTTTTTTCAATGACAATATATCAGAAAATTTCCCAAATCTAAAGAATGAAATGGAAAATCAACTACAAGAGGTTTATAGGACCCAAAATGTACAAAATTATAGCAGACCCACACTAATACACATTATAATGAGAATCAGTAACATACAGAATACGGATAGAATTTTAAAGACTGTGAGAGAAAAAAATAATCAAATTACATAGAGGGGAATACCAATTCCAATTTCAACTGCTTTCTCAACCCACACCTTCAACACCAGGAGGTCCTAGAATAACATATATCAAGTTTTGACAGAAAATGAATGCCAGCAAAGAATTTTATATCTTGCAAAATTAAGCTTCAGATTTTAAGATTAAATAAAAACCTTCCATTGTAAGCAAAAGTTAAAAGAATTCACAACTAGAAAGCCAGCACTACTGAATATTCTCAGCAAAATATTCCTTGAGGAGGAATTGAAACAACATAAAGCAATGCAAACCAGCAAAGGGAGAAACTGCATTAAATAAAAAGTCAAGCAGAGGAGAAACTAAGTCAAGTTAAAAACCAAACCAAACCAAACAAAAACCCCCAAAAGACCATGAATACAAGTCATATCCCAAAATAACCCCTATTGTTAATGGCCTAAACTCATCAATCAAAAGTCATAGACTGGCAGATTGGATTAAAATATAAATGTCCAACAATATGCTGACTTCAAGAGACACATCTCCTAGGAAAAAACATCCACAGACTGAAGGTGAAAGGTTGGGAAAAAATATGCCACTCACAGGGACTACCTAAAGAAGCAGGGTTTCCATTCTTATATCAGACGAAGTGGACTTCAAGCCAACGCTAGTCCGAAGGGATTAAGAAGGGCATTTCAGTAGGGCATGGTGGTGCACGCCTGTAATCCCAGCGACTCGGAAGCCTGAGCAGGAGAATTTTGAGTTCAAAGCCAGCCTCAGCAAAAGCAAGACACTAAGCAACACTGTGAGACCCTGTCTCTAAATAAAATACAAAATAGGGCTGGGGATGTGGCTCAGTGATCAAGTACCCATGAGTTAAATCCATAGTATCCCCCCAAAAGAGACATTTCATACTACTTATGGGAAACATAAATCAACAAGTAATAAATATCATGAATACATATGCTGTTATGGGGCACAACTTAAGAACAGACCGATCACCATTCAGAAGTTCAAATTTGAGAGTGTTTTATTAAGCTGGCCAGCTGACTGTCTCACACGATGCCCCCAAAATGTCTATTGGGAGAACAGCCCTGACCACAGGGTTGTAGGGGTTCTTACACCAAAAATCACATCAATCATAAGTGTCTGTTGCTATGATTCAAAATTACAAATTAACATTATAAGATCATCAACAGAGGGGGACATGGGTCACCTAGTTACAAACTAAAGAATGGTTACTAACATCCACACGATTACCGTTCACATGGTACATTGTTTAGGAGCAATAGGAATCAAAAGAGAGCAATTTTTCATTACATAAGAATTGTCATTTTGTATTGCTAACCATGTCATGCTAAGCAACCGATGATGGGTAGAGAGGCGGGGTGTTCCCATGGGAGAAGTTTATTTCCTATATAACATGGAGTCTCAGAGCAAAATGGAGTCTGTCCAGTCATTTCCCCCATAGTCCGGCCTATAATATTCCCATGGAGCAAGATCTGTCAACCCATAACAATGTCTCAGCCAATGGATCATCTAAGTACATCAAATAAACCTTTCTTAATTTCAAGAATCAAATATACCAGAACATAATAATACTGGGTGACTTTAACACACCTTTTTGACCACTGAATAGATCTTCCAAACAAAAACTAAACAAAGAAACTATAGAACTAAATAAGACAATCAATGATTTTGTACTTAGCTAATATGGAGTATTTCATCCATCATTGAGTTAATACACTTTCTTCTCAGCAGCACATGGATCTTTCTCTAAAATAGACCATATGTTATACCGCAAAGCAAATCTTAGCATATACAAAAAAAAAATAGAAATAACATTCTGCATTCTATCAGATCATAAAGGAATGAAACTAGAAATCATGATAAAATAGCAAATAGAAGCTACTCCAACACCTGGAGACTAAATAACATGTTATTGAATGATTAATGGATAGCAGAAGAAATCAGGAAGGAGATAAAAAATTCTTAGAGGTATATGAGAACACTGATACAACATACCAAAATCTCTGGGACACTATGAAGACAGTGCTAAGAGGAAAGTTCATTGCATTGAGCTCATACATTAAAAGAATAAAAAGTCAACAAATAAATGACCTAACATTGTATCTCAAAACCCTAGGAAAAGAAAACCGAATCAACACCAAAAGCAGTAGAAGACAAGAAATAATTAAAACCAAAGCTGAAATCAATGAATTTGAAACAAAAGAAACAATTCAAAAATTGACAACACAAAAAGTTGGTTCTTTGAAAAAAATAAATAAAATTGATAAACCCTTAGCTACACTAATGAAGACAAAAGAGAAAGAAAACTCAAATTACTAAAATTCATGATGAAAAAGGAAATATAATGACAGACATGACAGAAACACAGAAAACTATTTTGTAAATTCATACTCAAATAAAAGAGAAAATCTCAAAGAGATCAACAAATTTCTAGTGACGTATGATCTACTCAAATTGAATCAGGAGGACATGACACAATTTAAACAGATCAATTACAAGAAAGAAAATAGAAGATGCCATCAAAAGCCTATCAACCAAGAAAAGCCCAGGACCAGATGGATTCTCGGTTGAGTTCTACAAGACCTTCAAAGAAAAATTAACACCAATACTCCTCAAATTATTCCATGAAACAGAAAAGGAGGGAACCCTTCCAAACTTATTCTATGAGGCTAGTATCACCCTTATACCAAAACAAAAGACACATCAAGGAAAGAAGACTTCAGACCAGTATCTCTGATGAACATAGATGCAAAAATTCTCAATAAAATTCTGGCAGATTGCATGCAAAATATATTAAAAAGATACTGCACACTATCAAGTGGGGTTCATCTCAGGGACGCAAGGTTGTTTCAACATATGGAAATCAATAAACGTAATTCATCACATCAATAGACTTAAAGACAAGACTCATATGATCATCTCAATAGATGCAGAAAAAGCATTTGACAAAATACAAAATCCCTTCATGTTCTAAACACTAGAAAAACTAGAGATAATAGGAGCATACCTCAACATTTTAAAAGTTATCTATCCTGAGTCCAAGGCCAATATCATTCTTAATGGAGACAAATTGAAATCATCCCCTTTAAACATTGGAACAAGACAGGGATGCCTTTTTCAACCCTTTTATTCAACATAGTCCTTGAAACTCTGGCCAGAGCAATCAAAGAGATGAAGTTTGGGGCTGGGGTTGTGGTACAGGGGTAGAGTGCTTGCCTAGCCTATGTGAGGCACTGGGTTCGATCCTCAGCACCACATATAAATAACAGAGTAAAATAAAGGTCCATCAACAACCAAAAAAATTAAAAATTGAAAAAAAGATGAAATTAAAGGGTACAAATAGGAAAGGAAGAACTCAAATTATCATTATTTGCTGATGACATGATTGTATATTTAGAAAATCCCAAGAATTCCACCAGAAAACTTCTAGAACTAATAAATGAATTCAGCAAAGTGGCAGGATATAAAATCAATACCCATAAATCAAATGCATTTCTATACAGCAGTGGTGAATTCACTGCAGGAGAAATTAGGAAAAATACCCCATTCACAATAGCCTCGAAAACAAAATAAAATACTTGGAAATCAATCTAACAAAAGAGGTGAAAGACCTCTACAATGAAAACTACAGAACACTAAAGAAAGAAATTGAAGAAGACCTTAGAAGATGGAAAGACCTCCCATGCTCTTGGATCGGCAGAAATAATGTTGTCAAAATGTCCATACTACCAAAAGTGTTATATATGTAATGCAATTCCAAGTAAAATCCCAATAATATTCTTCATAAAACTAGAAAAAGCAATCAGGAAATTCATTTGGAAAAATAAGAGACTCAGAATAGTCAAAGCAATCCTTAGCAAGAAGCGCGAAGCAGGGGCATCACAATAAGGTTAAACCTTAAACGATACCACAGAGCAATAGTAACAAAAACTGGCATGACATTGGCACCAAAATAGACAGGTAGACCAATGGTACAGAATGGAAGACACAGAGACAAAGCCACATAAATACAGTTATCTCATAGTAGACAAAGGTGCCAAAAACATACATTGGAGAAAAGATAACTTCTTCCACAAACGGTGTTGGGAAAACTGGAAATTCATGGGTAGCAAAATGAAATTAAACCTCTATCTCTCACCCTGTGCAAAAATCAACTCAAAGTGAATCAAAGATTTAGGCAGTAGAACAGAGATCCTGCACCTAATAGAAGAAAAAGTAGGTCCAAATAATCATGTTGGCTTAGGACCTGATTTCCTTAACAAGATTCCTAAATCGCAAGAAGTAAAACCAAGAATCAATAAAAAGAATGTATTCAAACTAAGAAAAAAAAAAAAAAAACTTCTCAGGAAAGGAAACAATTATGTGAAGAGAGAGCCTACAGAATGGGCAAAAATTTTACCACATGCACCTCAGATCACTAACCTCCAAGATATATAAGTAACTCAAAAAACTTAACACCAAAAAAACAAAATAACAAAATCAATAAATGGGCAAAGGAACTGAACAGACACTTCATAGAAGAAGAAATACAATTGATCAATGACATATGAAAAAATGTTCAACATCTGTAGCAATTAGAGAAATGCAAATCTAAACTACTCTAAGATTTCATCTTACTCCAATTGGAATGGCAATTATCAAGAATACAAGCAATAATAAGTGTTGGCAAGGATGTGGGGAAAAGGTACACTCATACATTATTGGTGTGACTACAAATTGGTGCAACCACTCTGGAAAGCAATATGGAGATTCCTCAGAACACTTGGAATGGAACCAGCATTTGACCCAGCTATCCCAATTCTTTGTTTTATAGCCCAAAGTCTTAAAATCAGCATACTATAGTGATGCAGTCACATTAACATTCATAACAGCTCAATTCACAATAGGTAAACCCTGAAACCAACCTAGATGCCCTTCAACAGATGAATGGATAAAGAAAATATGGTATATTTATATATATATAAATATTACTCAGCCTTAAAGAAGAATGAAATTATAGCATTTGCAGGTAAATGGATGGAGCTGGAGAATGTTATGCTAAGCAAAGTAAGCCAAACCCCCAAAACCAAAGGCAGGATGTTTTCTCTGATAAGCAGATGCTGATCCATAATGATGGGGGCATAGGGAAGAATGAAGAAACTTTAGATTGTGTAGAGGGGAGTGAGAGGAGGGGAGGGGAAGTGGGGATGGGAAGGACAGTGGAATGAGACAGACATTATTACTATGTACATGTATGATTACTCCAGCAGTGTGATTCTGCACCATGTTCAGCCAGAGGAACGGGAAGTTGGGCTTCATTTGTGTAAAATATATCAAAATGCGTTCTACTGTCATGTATAACTAACTTGAACAAATAAAAAAAATTTAAAAATAATAAAAAATAAAAATGTCTTAAAACCCAGTCCAGTAGGATCTAGATGAGACCCCTGAAGGTGAACCCAGGGGTGTGAAGTCAGGGCTGCTTAGGTTGCTGATTGGACTTCATAGACCTGAGCTGCCTGAGGCATCCCTGTCCACGGGAGCCTGGGAAATGATGAGACTGCTGGAAACCCCTGTTTCCTTTGGAGGATGGTCCTTCACAAAGCCATTCCTGCCTGGGCTCTTGTCCTAACCAACCCCCGCTGGACTCAAATTCACTGTTGCCTTTATTCCTCTCAGGGAGCAAGACTGCTTTTGAGAATTTGTGTTTGCTTCCTCTTGACTGCTTTGTTTTGGGACAATTGCAGGGGTGACTGTTTGCAGTGCTGATGTAGCTACCCCAGGACCCTGGCAAGGGGCCCCTGGGGAGGTGGAGGGGTAGGTAGGTGTCAATGAGGTTGTGTTCTTTTAAGAAAACGTCTACATTGGGGTTTGGAGAAAAAGTTCATAAAGGCCATCAGTAGAGCCACTGGCTTTGTGAAGTATTGTAAAATCCCACTCTGGAGGAGTTGCCTTCACCCTCTGAGCTATTGATTTTGCCTATCTCTTGACTCAGAGAAGTTCTGCTAAGGCAGATGAACTGTTATCCCCTTAATCTTTGGTAACTTTTGTAATACAAAGCCGATACTCCGCCCTTCCAGGTGCAGCCATTTCTCCCCGCTTCCCAACCACTTGTCAATCTGTGCTCCGCCCGCCTCTTACGGCCTACGCCACAGCCATTTTCCTGCTTCCTACGTTAAGTCCCGTCCCAACCCGCAGGACTTCAACGGAAACCTGGAGGGGGGAGCGGGGATTGGGAGAGACAAGAGACACAGGAAATGGAGACAAGACAAAAGCCTGATCAAGTCTCGTTTATTAGGGGAATATACACAGTTAATATAAAGTACAAAAACCAATCAGAGGAACGCGCACGAAGGCAAGACTAGTCTTGCGCCAGAACTTGAATAAGGAAGTGTAGTTGGCCAATCATGAAGCACCACGCAATCTAGTCTGATGCACCTGGTATAGTCTGACAGGTGTATAAACAGGTAGAGGCACGCCCCGCCAGCATCTGGCAGGCGCCATCTTAGCTCAACATGAGGTGAGGCAGGGGGCGTGACCATGAGGCAAGGCAGGGCGCGTGACCTGCCGGCTCCGGACAAAGTCCTAACATGCTAGCAAGCTATTGGTTCATCAGTCAGCTTGCAAGTATTCTCCTCTACTATTGGTTCCTTCCAGCCCAGGAGATTCCAATATCTGGGAGAAGCCTCCACGCCATCTTTCTCTTTCCCTTCTTTTCATCCGGAGCGGGCGCTAGTCCTCAGCATGATAGTCTCTTGTGTGAGGCCTCGTGTCCGCCGTGGATTTTTCTGGAAGCTATTGTCGAGCTGCAACTGAGACGGGCGCGGGGAGCGGCAGTTCCGCGGGAGGGGCTGGAACTGCCGGGTCTGAGCTGAGCTTCATTTTTTCCTTGCAACTTTGTTTTTCTGGGACTTTCATGATTTGGATTCACTTGTCAATCCAGTTGAAGGAGAAATTTTGGTTGGGAGATTTTCACACTGCTTACTTCCTGGTGGGAGAACACATATTTCTAAAGAACTGGGTTGCAAATCTGTTGGGATTTCTTTCCCATTGTTTGAGAGGTTTTTGATCTTTTGCTTCACTGGACACTGAAAGTAAGCATGAAAGCCGACAGAATTAAAATGGAGTTGTTGTGCCCTTCCTGAAAGAAAAAGAAAAAAGTAGCCAGACATGGCGGTGCACGTGTGTAAAGCACATGCCTGTAGTGCCAGTGACTAGGGAGGCTGAGGTTGGAGGATGGCAAGTTTAAGGCCTGCATGAGCAACTTAGCCAGACCTTCTCTCAAACTAAAATTTTAAGAAAAAGGGCTGGGATTATAATTCAGTGGTAATGAGTAATGCACTTCTGGGTTCAATCCCCAATAAATAAATCAATAAATAGAAATAAAGCTAGGAGGTTATGTAGAAAGGATCCTTAAGCATGATTATCTGAAAATAGTTTTCACAAAAGACTACCAGAATCGTAACCTTGCACAGAGGCCACGACATTCTTTTATACAAAAAGTACTTCTATAAGGATATAAGCCCAGCAGCTTCCTCTTCAACTTCTGACTGATAACATTCTCTTTTTTTTGGGGGGGGGGGGCAGGGGAAGTGGATACTAGGGATTGAACTCAGGGGCACTCAATCACTGAGACATCTCCAGCCCTTTTGTATTTTATTAGAGACAGGATCTCACTGAGATACTTAGTGCTTCAATTGAACTCTTGATCCTCCTGCCTTAGCCTCTGGAGCCACTGACTGATGCCATTTTTGTTATTAATTCTTTGAAGATATCTGACTGAATCCTCCTCAATATTGTTTTTAAAATTTCCCTTTGCTGCGCTGTCTCTGAATACATCCACAGTTTGCTATGGCATGCATATTTCCATTATTGCAATTATTTGCCGTTCCAATTGCAATGCTGTTCCCAAAATGAATGTCAGTATTCTTTGAAGAATCTCTCTTTAATTCCTTCTAAGGCTGACAAGACACTTTATTTCCATGTTTTCCAGGTGTGACTTCTTTTCCTCACTTGCTTCAGTATCCTCTTTGGAGAGTGGTCTTGTGTCAGGGCAGGAGGTCTCCGAGAAGGTGGTGGAGTCGCTGTGCATAGCCAGAATCCTCCTGGGGTTTTCTATTCCTTTCTTCATTTCCTCTTGTTTCTTAGGTTGTATAATATGCATTGGAGAGGATTTTGTTGTTGTTGTTGTTATTGTTTTGTTTTCCCTTCTGAGGTTCCAGGGCCTGTGCCAGCTTCCACAGCCATGGGGAAGGCGTTGGGTCAGACACCACCACAGTGGCCAAAGTGAGAGACCTCACATGATGAGACAGGAAGCCAGAAGGCTATGCTGAAATTTTCTTCTGTTGTATTTATTGGTTAGCTCTTGTTTCAGAAATAGTAAAATCAATATCTAAGAAAAGAACTAGTAGTTTGTCAACATTTATAACAGTTTTGGGATCACTTCTGTGGATTTACACATGCAAAATTTTCTTTCATATGAAAAGCGATAGAAAAAAGTATCTGATTGTTCTTCTTCTAATACATATCTCTGAGTCCTAGTTCTTGGCCAAGGTGCATGTGGTTGCTACACTTATTAAGAACACATATCAAAACAGTAAACAAGTAGTTATATAATTTATGTCTAATATATTTGCTTTACTCATTTTTTTTTGGTTAGCGATATTCTTACTGTTATTTGCTTCTATATGAAAACTAATAGGTTAAATGCTTAAAATTTGAAAACTACTTATTATTAAAATATTCCCCTGAAAGAGAGCTAAAACTGAGTTCAAATAGAAAATTGTGATTTTTTTTTGAGATTATGATATTAAATCACGGTGGTTCCACATGTGTGGTAATACCTTTGGTTTTAGGAGTTCTTCCTCTTCTTTCTGTTTCCTAGCTTCCTGTTCTTCCTTCATGGATATATTAATTTTCCAGTTTTTTCCATACAGAGCAGTTTTGTTTTCAATGTTCCCTTCCGTTCGTCACTTGTATTTGTTTTTTGGGTCAATTATCTTGTGGTTACTGTAAGCTCGGACGGGCTCGGCGGGCTCAATGGCGGGACCAAATGTAAACTCAGCAGGTCTCTGCAGGCACAGTTAGCAGCCAAATAAAATGGGACAGAAAAGTGGCCGGAGCAAGCTTTATTGGAATTTGGCTCTGGGGCGAAATTCCCAGACCCCTGGGTATAGGGACCCGGAGAAAATCACAAGTGGCCCTGGCTGCCCAGGGTTTTTATAGACTAGGATGGGAGGGGGTCCTGTTGAGTGACAGGTGGGTGTGAAGGGTCAGTGGAACTTTCCATCCACCTTGCTGCAAACTTTCTGGTCACCTTTGGCGGGCTGGTCTTTGTTCTGGCTGCTCAACTTTGCCCCCTACAGTCGCCTAACAGTTACTTGGTTTCTCTTCTCCATGCCTGTAGTGGTCCCCACTTCACTCATGTAATAGAAGCCAGGTGACTCCACTCTTCTTTACTGTCCTCCTCCCTTTTAGAAAAGTTTCTCCCACTGTAGCCCTAGGCCTGGGAACTTGGTTATGGACAGTGCATGTCACTGACACATGAGCAATTGGGAAACCACTTTTAGGCTTTAAAGTGGAATTTTATTCTGCTTTGTAAGAAATCCATTTCAACAATTCCAGAAAACTTAATTATCCCCATGCAATTAATTAAAAATTCTTCAATAATTTAATTATCTGTCCCATCAATACCTATGTATCAATCAGGTGGTTTTATTGTTCAAATATCTTAAAAATACAGAAATGTGGAAAGCACTTTGTCTATTTACACGTCCCTTTCTGTATTTCTATGTATCAAATGCATTTATTTTTCAAATATTTTAAAAAACACATAACCATATAAAGTAGTAGAAATACATAAAGTATTATAAATTAGTACACTCCATTATGCCTGACCCTAGTTTGGAATGATCACCATTAAAATTTTGGGATTTATTCTATATTTTAAAATTTAAGAATAGCCTATTTAGGGTATATGTAATTATTTTTGGTTTTTTTTTTTAAATGAATCATAGTTTGCATGCTCTGGAAAGTAACTTGCTTTTCCTTTAATCTGCAAGGCTATGCGTTTTTTCAACCCTTGTTGAATAAGGATAAAATAGAATAGAGGGTAAAATGACCAGGCTGTCAGGATAATGGGCCCCATCCAACCACCTGTAGGCTATTGGGTAGACATATTCATGAGCACCATCAAGGCCTGTTTCAAAGGTAAAAAACCTTGAGACTTACCTGTGGGAACACCTCCAGTCAATTCCTTTGTCCCCCATCTCACCCCAATTAGAATGGCGATTATCAAGAATACGAGCAACAACAGGTGTTGGCGAGGATGTGGGGAGAAAGGTACACTCATACATTGCTGGTGGGGCTCCAAATTAGTGCAGCCACTCTGGAAAGCAGTGTGGAGATTCCTTAGAAAACTTGGAACGGACCTTCCATTTGACCCAGCTATCCCACTCCTTGGCCTATACCCAAAGGACTTAAAATCAGCATACTACAGAGATACAGCCACATCAATGTTCATAGCTGCTCAATTCACAATAGCCAGACTATGGAACCAACCTAGATGCCCTTCAATTGATGAGTGGATAAAGAAACTGTGGTATATATACACAATGGAATATTACTCAGCCATAAAGAATGACAAAATTATGGCATTTGCAGGCAAATGGATGAAATTGGAGAATATCATGCTAAGTGAGATAAGCCAATCTCAAAAAGCCAAAGGACGAATGATATCGCTAATAAGTGGAGGATGACACATAAAGGGGGGGAGGGAAGGGTTAATGTTAGGGTTAGAGTTAGGGTTAGGGAGGGGGGCAAGTATGGAGGAAGAAAGTACTGTATAGAGGGTAAAGAGGGGTGGGAGGGGTGGGGGGAAGGGAAAAAATAACAGAATGAATCAAACAACATTACTCTATGTAAATTTATGATTACACAAATGGTATGCCTTTACGCCATGTACAAACAGAGAAACAACATGTATCCCATTTGTTTACAATAAAAAAAAAAAAAAAAATTCCTTTGTCCCAGAGGTGTAAAACAGAAGATGGGGTTGAACCCAAATGAAACTTACTGGGGTCACCGAAAGGAGGATGGAAGGGAACCAGGTTGGTAGCCAGGATGCCTTAAAACCCATTTTACATAGATTTTGCTCCCTGCTCTGCCCCAGGACCATGTATAAGTTCCTAAGCTGGCTCACCAAAATGAGTTTTTCTGCTAACAGGCCTCCTCCACATGGTGGGTGTTCTATCTTTTCTTGCTTAAATAAATCCTGCTCCTTATTCTCTTCCCTTCCATGATTGTCCATGGATTTTATTCTTCAAAACTTGTGAAACAAGAACCCAGAGGAAATGGACAAAGCACAAATCTAGTTTCATCTCAAAATTCCAGTTTCATTGCTTTCTTCCTCCTTCACCCCCATCTATTTGGCTGTCAATCTTTGTTAAGAAAGAAAATTTCATTCGTTTTCTTTATTATTCTTATTCCATTCCTTTTATCTATTAACTAGTTCACCACTGGTGAACATCTTGAAAGACTTCATTCATTTTTGTTGTGCATATTAAACCCAAGCTCCCTGGTTCCTGTGAAGAATAAGGAAATGTTGATCCTCCCCTACCTTCAAGACAGTAAGGAGGGGAGGAGAGAGAAGCCAAAACTTTTATGCTTCCAATAAATCACTTCCCAGTGACAAAACAATCCCTGGAAAGAAGATAACCATCAATGAAAAAATAGCAGCCTCTGGGAAGATGGATCCTTTTCCAAGGAAATTCTCTCCCGGTGACAGTGAAACTATACCTCAATCTTGTCCCCTTGACAATACAATGACCCCTGGATGACAAGATGAGTACTGAACCCTGAACTCTGCATTCTCCATCCCTGTCCTCTAACAACACTGCCCAATAAAAACCATGCCCAGTAAAAACAAGTTCCGGATGTTTGCAACCTTTTGCCCAGTCCTGTTGAAGTCTTCCAGGGCTAAGTCACCACCCAGCGTACCCTATATATCCCGTACCCCTCCTGTAATCAGGGGTGATTTTCCTACCCAGAAAGTGAGCCCCTTTAATGCCTGACTCTGCTGCTGAACAAAAGACATAGCTGATCCATGAAGTCTGCTCCTGTCCTGGTGATACTGCCGTTTACTGGTGACGAGTTCTGCTCCTTCTAATGTGGAAGATTGAACATTAGAGAAGCACGCCAAGGCAAGCATATTAAGCAGGTTTTATTTAAAGGTAATAATACAGACTTCTCCCAGCAGGAAGAAGGGGGGCATGGCTGATGTTCTAAAGTCCCAAGAAGTGATCACACCCTACATCTTTTATAGGTTAAATTCTCTTTTGTTCTCCAGTTCTCTTCCCCCCATCTCTCCTTCCTGCCTAGGTGACTAGGCCTCGTTTTGCATTAAGTGAGAAGCCATGGCAAGGGGAGGGCCAAGGTGATTCAGGCAGATAAGGGCCCAGGGGGCACCAACTAGCAGCTCCATGCTTGCAGTCCTTGATAAAGGCAGGTAAATTTGGTAATCAATGGGCTCCAGAGATCCTTGACATTCCATTCTCCCAGGGGCAGTCTCCAACTTCCAGAGGCAGATGGCTTTCGGGGCCTTCATTTCCTCCTTCTCACCCGATCCCCTATTTCTACACTAACTACCTGTCCTTAATTCTGGCTTCACTGGTGATCTGTACTTTCATTATGCTGCTGAAACCATTTTGGTTATTTTTGCTTACATCCTATATCTTCGGAAGCTTTTGCAATTGTTTATCATAAAATGAAGTTATTTATCTGTTGAATTTCAAGAAGCTAAGTTGCTTGATAAACTGGTATGTACATTAAAAATTTACCTAGAACATGTGAAGCACTGGTTCTAAGCACTGCACGAAAATAAATAAATAGAATAAATGTTGATGTCCATGTACAACTAAACAAAATTTTGTTTTTAACTTAGGCTTATTTCCCTCTTGATTAGCTATGCCAATTTGTCCTTATCGTGCTTTTGATAACAGTCATTAATTCAGACTTTTGAATTTTCTCTATTCTCATTCATTTCTTTAAAGATAAAATGAATGTGTTTTATTTTTTCTGGCCAGTAATACTTCTTTCTAGTAAATTTTTGTTCATCCATTTTTACCTATGATTCTTTAAACGTTTGTCCCACTTATTTGTAGAAACCCATTATGGCTAAGCACTGTGTTTTCATTCATGTTGCAACTTTTTTTCATTTGTCTGAATTTATGTCATGTTTTGTGTAAGAAAAAATGTTGATCTTCTTGAACTTTATGCTTTCGTTTTTATATCCAGCGTCGTTTGTGTGTGGCATGAAATCATACATTTTTCTAAGTGGTTGCATTATACAATGATATTTTCGTTATAGTTTCAGGTCGTAGTCTACCTGCATACTAGTGTCTTAAGCAATAAAACCATTAATGATCTTGTAAAGAATATTGGAGACAGGTACTCCATAACAGGTGGCCATCATTTTATCAAACACCCATGTTCCTTCCATTTTTCTTTTTTTTCCCATCCTTGGTATGTTGACCTCCTAAATCATTGTCACAAGATCACTGCCAATTTCTAGATGTCTTATGGTGTTCCCAGGATGAGGTAGTGGGCAGAAAAATAGACTCAGCCACATTTTCTCTTTCTCTACAGAAATACAAATGCTTCAGTGGAAGCCACAATGGACTTGCATTTGTTTTGTTAACAGGAAATAACGGACATGGGGAGCTCTAGGTACAACAAAACTGAGAAAGCAACTCATCTTAGAATAGACTTTGTAGAGTAGACCTGTATTCTGGTTGTCCTTTTAAACGTACTGATACACCATTTTTAGAGTATGCAGATGATTGTGTACCTGTGCTGCTGCTGCTGCAAACAGGAAAAGCAACCTTTCATTTCATTTTCTCCCTTTCTTTCTCTCTGCCTTACACACTGCATCACACATTCAGCATGCGTAGTGGATGTTGGTAAGACGTGGTTTGGAAATGTATTATCCAGATAATTGTCACTCTACATTGTCTGATGTGTTCCTTAGCAGAGTTTATTAAATAATTTTTCAAAGAATAAATATTATGTATTCATGAACTTCTCACTTTGAAAATGCCTTTTTATCACGAGCCAACTTTCCGTACAGTGTAGGCGTCAGTGTATCTCTGGACTTTAAATTCCAGAGGTGTTTTTGTCCCACTGAGAAGTGAAATGCCTCAGCTCCCTTGGTTTTCTGAGGAGTCATGGGAGGTAATGGTTCCCCTGTGGCACTGGGCCCGCCTGCCAAGAATTGTTAAGATGAGATTCCATGTAAGGTAGCATGACTTTTTTTCCCTCTGTGTTTGTAAGCTAGACTCTCCCTAACTGGGATAGGGTAGGCCCACTCCTTAGGGCTGTCAGACAAGCTGAAATTCAGAAACAGTTCCAGGAATTTTTCTAGTAGAAATAAAAAAAAATTCTATTCTGAATCTGGTCACCATCATATGGTTTCCTGAGAGACAGATCTAGGATCTTAATTGAATAGCCAAGTTAACACATGCTTGTGAAAGTGTAAATTTAAAATAGTTTAGAGTAGACCTGTGTCCTGGCTGACCTCCACTCTACCTTCTTTTGAATTTATATCTAAAACAGATAAATATGGCGTTCAGGTGATTCGCAGAGCTGTGCTTCTGCTATAGCAAACAGGAAATTTATCCTTTTCCGCTTGTCTTTTCTCTTCTCTCTCTCTCGCTCTCTGTTTCACACTCACCCTGCACTTAATTAAATTTTATTTTTTAGTGGTTCATGGTGCTGAACACTTAGGCAAAGTAACTTGCCTTTCCTTTACCCGCTGTAGTTTAGACACGTGCCAGCCTGGCTCTTTTCTATGTGTTATACCTGAAGGATAAGGAAAATGACAAGCCCCAGGACAGGGAAATAACAACCCCCAGAACTGTCTGACCTGGAGGAAGATGCAGGAGGATGAAGCCTCTCCCAGTCAAGCCTGTCCCAGTAACAATGGGCCTTGAGAGAAAAAAGCAAATATTCACCCCTTCCCAACCACAGTGGGTTCTGAAGGGAGAAGGTGGATCCTGAAACGCTGGGCCCTGGACTTTTACCTTTTCTCATTGCTTATGAGTCCTGGAAGGAGAAGAGCAAATGGTGGAGCTCTGGGTAAGCAGTGAGCACCAAGTTCTGAGCTTTTCCCAGTGACAATGAGTTCTGGATATTTCACAACTTTTTTCTTGTCTGCCCAAATGGACACATTCTGCCTCAGTCTCCAATGATTGATTCACCCTCGTTGTAAACTATAATACTCAAGACGACTTCTGTAACTGGTGAACCATTTTCGTATCCAGAAAATGAGCCCCTTCAGGGCCTGATTGATTGACTTTGCTGTAGAATAAAGGGAAGCTTGCTGATCTGTTTGAGTTCTGTTTCTGTCATGGTTATTTGTACTTTCATTATGGTGCCAAAACCATGTTGCTTATTTTTGCTTATAATACCTACAATCTATTAATCCTTCTGTAAGAAAAGGTAATTCCATTCTACGAGTGAACCATAATTTATTAACCAATTTGTCATCGTCAAACATTTTAAATATGTATGTATAACCTTTTTAAAAATACTCTGGGATACTAGAAAGAGCTATGGATGCAAAGTAGAAAATATTGAATTTTTCTACTTCTCATTTTCTAAGTCTTAAATATAAAGAGGTTATATGAGGTCATCTCCAATGTTATGCACAATTAAAATTATCTTTTCTTATGAGGATGTAAGTGTAGAAGTGCTTTGAAAAGGAATTCTAGCAATACAATATGATTATTCTAGCAATACAATATTATTATTGTCACTTCATTGTAATTCAGTACTTTTTTGAAGCGTGGGTTCAAGAGAGTAAACTGGTAATCTACACAGGGATCCCAGAGAGACATGACTGTATTTTAAAGGACTCAAGCTAATGGAAAGTCGATGCAAATAAACCAAATTTATTCAGTAATCAGGCTTACTGATCACTGAAGTTTCAGAATATAAAGTTTGGGATTTGAACTTAAAAAAAAAAAGTCAGCCTTGAATAGGAAGTTACTTGTGATATTGCTTGTGCATTAGATTTACTAGGCAGATTAAATATAAACAAACAAACAAGTCTCCGCCCCCCGACAAATGAAAAATGTGTACAGTGAACCAGGAACAGGTCTAGGGATTTTGACTTAATTAGTTTGGAATGAGACATAGACATCATTATTTAAGAAAATATCTTACTCTTGTGAGTCAAACATTCATTCATCTGCATTTTATACTGCTTTCCTTTCTTGTGAGCCAACACCCCAATTCTATATAGAATATTTATTATGGTTTCATATTCTTTCCACTTAATTATCTTAAAGCCTATTTTTTAGTGCTGGGTCCTTTTATTAGTGCTCAGACTTACTCACGCCTGCTTGATAACTTGGAATCACCCAACTGGGAAGAGATTTGAATCCATGTCTTTGGGTATCACAGTAAATTTCCTTCAGAGGTGATGAAGATACAGGATACAAATGTCCAAAGTAAAGAGATTTTCTGCACACTGAAGTTTTTTTAGATTTTCTCTAAAGATTGTTTAGTTCTTACATGACAACTAGAAATCAGCTTTGGGAATCTGCTTTCAGTTTCATGCTTGATCTTTATGGTTGCTTTTGTTTATTTGCTAAGCCAGTGTTATCAGTTTCCATGGAAAAATAGGATTCACTTAATTGATTAAAATTGCATTACTCTGCTGTATAAAAATAGTAAATATCAAACTTTTGTCACATGTACATGCAATAGTCTACTTCTTAACTGATAAGAAAAATAACATCAAATTTTACATGCAAACTCAAATGCTTTTCCCCAGATTACAGTGAAAACAAAGTGAACACTCAATAGAAATTTGTTTGCACACAATTCCTTTTTGACATAGCGAAATCAACCCACCACCATGTGAAGTGTTGCTGCCATCTGCAGCAGAAAAGACTTGTGAACTATTTAGATCGCTTATACATATATCTCTGGATTTTAAACAACTTGCTAAACTCAACACAGTAGGAACTGTTTATCTTCTTCATCTTTCTTTTTATTTAAAACTGCTAACCTTTGACATACTTACAAATATAATATATTTTAATACATTCAAAGTACTTGAGAATACGATATAGATGTGAAAATAGTAAACTTATATTTATTGATTTTTTTTGCCTTTAACAAAATTAATTTTGTAAAGAAAATGAAATGGTAGACTAAATAGCCTTTGTTACTTATTGGCATAAGGAAGTAGTTTCCACAACTCTTGTATTTTACCAATATTTTAAAAAAATATTTACTGCAATGTAATTGAAACCTTTTCTCAAAGAGAAGTTTTTAGGTTTACCAATTAGGTGTTTCATCTACTGTATGGATGAGTAATTACAAAGACATCCACAGAAATTACACCCTAAATACTCCATCAGTGGATGAAAAAGATTTTTAAGATATTCTGTTTTCCCAAATAGGAATTGAGCATAATATTGATGAGAATATTACTTATTCAGGACTCAAAGGCATGAAGACATCTATTCCCTAGACTTCTAAATTCTTATTCTGTATATTGTGAAGTTCTTTTCCTTCTGTCACTTCCTGCCCACTTATATTCCCAGGCTAGAAGGCAAACAAAAGTAATAAGCACTATAAAATCTGGCGCTACTCATCTTTCCGAGAATTGATTTCTTCATTCACACCTTTGGGCTTATAATGATTACTTTGTGTGTCATATTAAATTAGGTGAGAAATGTACAAAAGCCTAACCCAGTGTCTTCTGATGATCTTAGTACTGGCTTTTATATATTTGCTAAACAAATAGTTCCAGATTATTTTGGTTTGGTTTCTGACAAAACGCCTATTTTTTTTTTTTTATTTGAAATCTCTTAGCGTTCCTTTGTAACTGATACCTAAAAAAGCAGGTATTTAAAAGTAAATGGGCGAATTCCCAGAAAAGACATTTTCCATATGTATGATGATGACGATGATGATAATACTTGGCAACTAGTCATAAAATAGTGTGGCTCGGTCAGCAAAATTCAGTAAGTGAATTTTTCCTTAATAAGATATTTATCAATTTATTTTCTCCTTAAAATATAGATTTCTAAAATTATGTAAATTATTTAAACCTGTAATTTCTGAGTTTAACATCTTGACAGAAGGAACTGATTCATATCATGAAGTGTGGGGAGCCCTTTATGACTAGCAAAATCATACTTGCTTGAGGCATCAGACACGGGAATCTGGCTTTCAGGAACTGAGAGATTGTTCCAGATGGCCTGAGGCATGTGGTATCCATGCAGAGTTGCTCACCAATAGAATTTGCATGTCCTGGATGTGTCATGTGACCTGCTAGAGTAAATAGCTTCCTTAACTCCACCCCATCCTGTCTTTCACAGAAGCAGCTCCTCCTGGTGCCCCTTTTACCTGTAGGACTATAAATAAAGGACAGATGAGCCGTTCCTGCCATTAGAGCCAGATTGGTATGGCTTGATCAGTCATGCTCCTGATTCAAAACAGATAATTGTTTCTTGTGGTTTTTCTGTTAAATAAGTTTCTTAGCCATTAATTTACAGCCAGCCCATCCCTCCAACAGGACCCCCTTCCCTCACCCACTCTGAACGTGGAAGAAACTCCATAATGAAGTACAATCCTCACCTGTTTTAATGGCAAAAAAGATCATAGAATAAGAACTACACACAATTTGTTTGCATTCCTTTATAAAATTTTTATTAAAAAAGCTTTTTCCTTTTGAAAAAAGCCACAGATTCCAAAACAAAATGTAATTAGAAAGGATATAAGTTGAAATTTATAGAAAGGAAAAACAAAGGTTAAATTCAGAAGTTAAGATACTATAAATAATAATTGTGTTCCCTCCTAATTTTAGCAACTAAAGAAACTATAGCATTGAACTACAAAAATAGGCCTAAGTTGTGAAAGTCTTCAAAATTTATGTCATTTTCTTCCTTTATTCTCATTTTTAAAATAACACAATAAATCTCAAAACATAAGTGCATAGACCATAAATTGAAGCTTAAGTGAGGCAGAATTTTTAATTTAGAAATATTTAATTTAATATTTAACTATTTCTTGATTCCAGGCATGCCTACAATACCATATTTTTTTCTTGGCTCATTTTAGTTATACATAAAATTAGGGTTTATTTTGTCATAATTAGATAAGCATGTAATATAATTTGCTCTAATTCAGTCCCCAGTACTTCCCTTTCTCTCCCTTCCTCCTTCCAACATTCTCTTTCCTCTACTGATCTTTATTCTATTTGTTTGTGGTTTTATTAAAATCAGTGCCTCATTAACATACATGAAAGCGAGATTCACTGTGGTGTATTCATATGTGTACATGGTAGAGTTAGGTCAGTCTCCCTTTTCCCATCCCTCCTCCCTCCCTCTTAATCCCCTTCCTCAACTCTTCTATTTTCATGGAATTCCCCTCTTTTTTCCTTTTTCTTTTTCCTAATTTTGTTCTAGCTTCCATGTATCAGAGAAAACATTCGCCCCTTGACTTTCTGACTCTGGTTTATTTCACTTAACGCAATGATCTCCAGTTCCATCCATTTACTGGTAAATGTAAAGCAGAGTTTCAGTGAGTGGCTGTATATGCTGAGTCACAATCTGCTCCTTCAGCTCAGCTATCAAAACCTCTCTTTTATAGGGAGATAGGGGCTATTTATCTAATAAGTTGTAGTTTCTTTCCTTTAGTTTCCTCTTCTCAATACCTGTTCATTCACTCAGACTCAATTTTGGAGTTTCAAATCAGGTCTCAATAATTCCCAAAGCCCACAGAGACTGCTGGGATCAGGTAGAGGCAAAGTGCATCAACCAGGAGAGCTGATCACGCAGAACCATGCTGTAACACTCTAAGTTAACAGCAGCCTGCGGCACATTGCATGGGAAGCCGGGGTCTCCCGGCCCAAGAGGGGAGTCTGACCTCATCAGGCACATTTCAATCTCATGGGGCCTCTGTATTCTCGGTGTTAACTTTTGTGTTTCTTACTTCCATGCCTCCGTGTTGCGCTCTTGAGATGGACTATTCTCCCACACCTTCAATTCCTGGCTTTGACCTCCATTGGTCTGAAGGTCAGATATTCAGATCTTGTGTTGCTACTCTGCTGTCTACGGGTTGTAATCCTCTCGTCCTAAATAATACTGAACGTTTCCTGTTCTGTGTCCCTGCGGCATACCCCTGTCATCATAACACCTGCGACGCTGCACCTGTTTTGCACTGGTCTTTGCAACCTGTGGTCGCATCCGTTTTGATTGGCGGCATGGCTCATTTTCAGTTTCACAAAGCAGATGGTAGGACTGGGCGGAAACGTGGCCCAGATTTTTAGTATCCTTTATATCCCATATCCAGCCAAGCGCCAGCTTTTCTCAAGTGCTCTCCCTTCGTTTCCCCTGCAGGACTCTGTGGATCTGGTCTGGAGAACGTCTTTCCCGCAGCAGGTATTGGCTCCCTCTTCCTTCACTCTGCTCCAGTAACATGGGCTCCCTGTTTCGCCAACCTGCCCGGCATGTTCTTGAAGCAGGCTTCACACCTGCTTTGCCAACTGCCTGGAATTCTCTTTTCCCGAATATTCTTAGGTCTTGCCTCCTTTTTGTCTGGTCTATGCACAAATGAAATGGCAACCTCTGTTTCTAGCTCTTTATTATGAATTATTTTTCTTCAGGGATTTGAGGCTATAAAATTCTTACCCTCCTGGAAGAAAATTGATTATTTGTTAACTCATTGTCACAATGACTAAGCTTCAAAACCAGTATTAAACTTGCTTAGTCAATCTGTGTTGATCACCAAAGTACACACATTTCTGACCTTCCCTTGGTAACATCCCTGTCACAAAATCCTGAAAATCAGATAACCAGCACCAGGTTCAGTGCAATGATCATATTTTTGAAAGACAATTAACTGCTGTCTTACTCTGGTGAACATGATTCCATAGCTGAAGTCCACTCAAGTTCACACTGTAACTTCTGAGCTTCACACTTTCCCCAAACCCGAGACAAACTCTCTTCTTACAATCCGAATTCACCCTGGCCTGAGGAAGCAAAACACTCAGTTTATTGTTTTAGATATTAGTGGTAGACTCGAGCAACATTTAGGATTATCTATAGCTACATTATATTATTTTCTGTTGTCTTATTTATTATTATACACAAGCTCCACCAGAGCAAGTATTTTATTGCCCTGTTTACCCTGATAACTTAATGCTGAGACTGATGTGTGGTACATTGTGTGCACTCCACACGTTTGTTGAAGTAATTCCCTAAATATTAGTAAAATAAATGGATAGAAGTAAATTTCAGATCTATTGTACATTATTATGACTGGAGTTAATAACAATGGTTTATATTACTGAAATTTGCTAGAACAGTAAATTTTAAGTGTTTTCACCACAAAACGAGAGGTGAGAAAATTAATTAATTAATTAGTTCAATTTAGCAATTTCACAATGTATATTTCAAAATATTATGTAATAGATGATAAATATATGATTTTTTTTTGTCAATTAAAGTGAATAAGCAGTAGTTCTGGGGTTATAGCTCAATGGTAGAGCAATTGCAAGTGTATGTGAGGTCTTGGGTTCCATCTACAGTGCCCCAAAAAAAAAAAAAAAAAAAAAAATCAGTAAATAAGAACTAATGAATGATTTTATTGTTGAAGTATTTTTGAAAATACTTTTAGGGACTTCCTTCAAATAAACCAAGAATTATTCAGGTCTCTCTGTGGGTCCATACAATTCTCATGCATTGATCTCCTCTTAGAAATATATTAGCTAAAAATTTCCACCTTCCTACTTGACATCTTTCAAAAGACCAGATCCTCTTGTAAAACTCCCTCTGTCAGGAAATGGCATCAGCCAGATCCCTCTCTTCCCTCACATCTCCATTTTCAATTCAGCTTGAAGTAATAATTTCACCTCCTGCAATAGTCTTGAGTTTGCTCACTTTCTCTTTCTGTGATTACATCATCTATCCAAGCTACCCTATCTGTCACCTAACCTACTAACTGGTACAGCAGCATCTTCCCCAGCCATTTCACCAACCTAGTCTTTAAAAAACTTTTTTTTAATCTTTATTTGTTCTTTTACATACACTCAACAGTGGAGTGTATTTTGACATGTTATACATACTTGGAGCATTACTTTTTCTGATTAAGGTACCATTCTCGTCTGTACATGATGTGGAGTCACACTGGTCATGTATTCATCTGAGAACATAGGAAAGTATGTCCGACTCATTCTACTGTCTTTCCGATTCCCCTCCTTCCCCCTCCCTTCCCTTCATTCCCCTTTGTCTAATCCACTGAACTTCTATCCCGCCTCTTACTGTGTGTTAGTATTCACATATCACAGGGAACATTCGGCATTTAGACTTTTGGGATGGTCTTATTTCACTTAGCATGTAGTCTTCAGTTCCATCCCTTTACCTGCAAATGCCATGATTTCATTCTTCCCTAGAGCTAAGTATGGTCCATTGTATTGTAAGTATTGTCCATAAATATTGTACACTCTTGTCCATTGTGTATATGTACCACATTTTCTTTATCCATTCATTTCTTGAAGGGAACTTAGGTTTCACTAACCTAATCTTAAATTAGTGACCCTTTTTATAAATTTTACTAAATGCTTTGCTAATACCATAGAGCCTAAACTCTTTACCAGGGCCTCTGGTACCTATTTGGTTTCATCTTGTAGCATATTCTCCTCGTTGTCATGCCCTACCCTTCCAACAGAATCTTATGGTGGTAGTACCTCCATCTAAACACCTTCCCCCTGCTCCTACTTACTCTGTGTGTATTAAATCCAACGCCATTCCTCACTCCACACACAGGTCAGATGTCCATCTCCATTGACCATTTCTCATGTTTGAACTCTAACCTTTGTATCCTTAATGGATTACTAGCTATCTCCTCCACTAAATTGTCCATGCCATAAGAGAAAGGACTCTATTTTGGGGATGTAAGATGGACTCCACAAATATTTACTGCACAAATGAAGGAATGAGTAATTGAATGTGAAGTGCTTGAATCTGGCCACTTTCCCAGTACATCACAGTGAATGACGCTGGAGCCTATGACCAGGATCAACACGGGGCCAAGGTAAGAAACCAGGAAGGGACTCACAGGAGAACCACCTCATTGTACAGCAGCGAGTATTTCACTGAACATCAAAGGGTCTTGCTGGGGTCTTGTTTAGTAGAAAAGGGAGAAAAAACAGAACACCAAAGAGATAGATGGATAAATTTTGACCTTTAATGAGGAAGGAGAGACAGGATAGGACTGAGTTTTTTCTAATGAACCAACCTGGGAACAAAGTACTATAGGAGTATTTAATTAAATGGAGCCAACTTGAAAATGAGTCCTATACTCTAAGAAGGAGTTTTATCTTTAGTGAGACTTCATTGGATGGGTGCATTGAATAGTTCTTTCTGATAGTTCTTTTAAGGTTCATTCAAATATTTTTTTAAACTCCAGAGCAGTTTGTCATATTAAAATGTAATATATACAAACGGTGTTTCCCTTTCTCCATTCTTGCTCCGCAGAGAAAGTCTCAGCCGTGAATGTTGTGACATCAGTTACAAAAATCAAAAGGTAAGGACAAGCCGAAGATAGGCAAGCAGGATAGTCTTTAGGAAGAAGCTCTAGAACACAGAGCAGGGTTGCAGGGCAGCAGGGGAAGACAGTTTCCTTCATTGTCATTTCTTTCTTTTTTCTTTGTGGTGCAGGGATTGAACCCAGGGCCTTGCGCGTGTGAGGCAAGCACTCTCCTAACTGAGCTATATCCCCAGCCCTGTCAACTAAGTTTTACATCCCACCAGAAATGCATAGAGCATGGGACCTGGCATGTAATAAGTCCTTGGAAATGTTAGCTATGGTCTCAGTCCATTTTGGCTACTACAGCAGAATACCTGAGACTCAGTGATTACAAAGACCAGAAGTTTATTTCTCTCAGTTTTGGAGCCTAGGAAGTTCACCATTAAGTCCCTAGGAGGTTTGGTGCCTAGAAAGGGGTTGGTCTCAGCTTCCAAGATGGTGCTCACTGGTGGGGAGAATTGCTGCTTCATACATTGCAGAAGGGAGGAAGGGGCAAGAGGAAATTATCCTGTGCCCGAATGCCCTTTTATTAAGCATTAAATCCACTCACGAGGTTGGAATCCTCATGACCTCTTATTACTGTTACAACAGCAATTAAATTTAACATGAGTTTTGGAGGGAGCCAACATTCAAAATGTAATATAAAGCCGATACTACGCCTCCCAACCACTTGTCAATCTGTGCTCTGCCCGCCTCTTACGCTACAGGAATTTCCGGCTTATGCTGCCGCCATTTTCCTGCTTCCCACGTTATGTCCTAAGGTGCTAAATAGCTATTGGTTCATCAGTTAGCTTGCAAGTATTCTCCTCCGCTACTGGTTCCTTCCAGCCCAGGAGATTCCAATATCTGGGAGCAGTACAACGCCATCTCTCTCTTTTTTCCTTTCTTTTCACCCTGAGCGGATGTGTTAGTTGCCCACATAATAAAGTCTCTTGCTTGAGACCTCGTGTCTGCGGTGCATTTTTCTGGGAGCTATTGGTGAGCTGCAACTGAGACGAGCTAGAGGGCGGCAGTTCAGCGGGATCACGCAGCGGTGGCTAGAATTGCAGCGGGTCCCAAGCTGCCTTACACAAAACACAGCAACTATTGTTCTCCATTTTATTAGTTAGTAAGCATCAGCTTTAAAAATGCTATTTCCTTTAGGCTGTTATAAAGGATCATAAATGACACACTTTCTTTGAAATTGACTCAGGGAAAAGGTTGAGCTGCCCTTTCCACATCTCTGCAAGAATGGAGCACTACAGGTTTAAGGCTGCCCAGCCAGCAAACAGCAGTACCAGACTGAAGGTGATATCCATTGCACATGGAACTTGGGTTCCCTTCCATATCTGCGTTGTTCCCACATTCTGGTGATGCTGACTTCAGTTACACAGAAGGTACGGACAGTATGACTGGGAGACATGCTGTGTGCGGTTCTGGAATCTGGTTACTTTTGGTGGTTAGTACTCAGGCAATTATGCCCAGGTAAAGATCTGCTGTGGTTGATGGAGGTAATTTATGGTTTCTACAAGCCAAGAGAGGGTGCTCATGAAAGGGGTGAAGATGTGAAGAGAGATCACAGGATGCTGTAGGAGCTGGGCGTGGTAGTGCATGCCTATAATCCCAGTGACTTGGGAAGATGAGGCAGGAGGATCTTGAGTTCAAAGCCAGCCTCAGCAAAAGTGAGGCACCAAGAAACTCAGTGAGACCTTGTCTCTAAATAAAACATGAAATAGGGTTGGGGATGTGGCTCAGGGGGTAATCACTGCTGGGTTCAATCCCTGGTACCAAAAAAAAAAAACACGAAAAATGCTACAGGACATTGAACCAGGAAGAGGCGCTCTGTTTCTTTCCACTTTCCACAACATAAGGGCCTTAACTCAGAACACAGAACAAAATGGATAGTTGTGGACCATTTAGGAAAAAAATCTGCCACATACAATGTTATTCCTAGGAGATGACAGCGTCCTAATTTCAAACAACCCACTTAGTAAGAGATGCTTGAAATATGTTTCCTGTTCTGAGTGAGAATTACCTAACATTTCTCTAAACATTTTCCCATGTGTATGGAAATGTGGGTAGTTGTGTAATTCTAATATAGAGACTTGCTTTAAAAAATATGTTCCCTCATTTCAAAAGGGGAGAAGAATTATTGTCATGCATAAAAAAGAATTTTCCTCTTGTGTGGGCTTTGGAAATGGTGGACAGTGGGGGTATGGTAACTGGGTATGGTAAGAAGTGGAAGGTATCGATGCATTGGGTATACTGTGCTCTTATTTCTACATTTGCCTCAAGGTTTGAGTTTTATTTGTTTGGTTTTGTTTGCTTGTTTTTGAAGACTAGAGTCATCCATTTTTTCATTTTCAGAGATTTAGACCCTGAAATTGACTGAAATTTCATTGCAAAAAGATAAAATTCCTGCTAGATAACACGACTTCTACTAATTTAGAAGTCTATTTATAGGATTATTTAAAGCTGTGGCAAGAGTAGGTATTTAAGCATGCTTTAGTTTGTAAATGTGAATTTCCTTATGCAATATAATTGTGACTCTTGCCCCTAGAATTGATTGAACCCATCTTTCTTCTTCCTCATCTGTAAGCATATTATTTATTCAACCTGTAACTTTTCCAATATAAAGTGAAAATATCTCACTACAATAAGAACATTAACAAACAAAGTCAAAAGGGACAACTTTTGAAAAAATATTTTAGACATTCAGTTCTTTTGATTAGTAACTACCCTTAGTACCAGAAAAACTTCAAAGTGTTCTCTAAACATTGAATTTTCATCAGTGATTCTGAAAGCCTTAGTTCTCATCTTTCATGCTTACCATTGCAATAACTTCAAAAGGATAAAAAGAAAGAATGGTAATCTCTCAAAGCAACCTTGTGCTCAGGCTAGTAATTGTGTATTTAGCTGTCATGCATTCACAGCTAGATAATTGCCTCATTAAATTATGTTTTAATAAATATAATAATTAACATTTTGTTACAAAAAAAGAAAAAGGAAAAAAAAAAAAACTTAAACCATTCAGAAATGAAATCCAGGGCCCAAGGGATATCTAGAATAAAATGAAAAAGAATTAGATAGCGTCAAATATAGACATCTTCAAAGGGAAAGAGATCATTTAAATTGCCTTTTACTCACTGAAATATATTCTGCATATTTTATTGTTTTCATCATCTTGCTTGTTACAATCCAGCTAGAGAATGTTCAAAGAACATAAAATCCTACAAATAAATAAACTGAGTATGAGTGAATTTACAAAAGGCAACAATTAGGATCAAGAGTCTGACTTGTAAGCTTTGATTATATAAAGCAATTATATTTCCCAGTGGTGTTCCGGCAACATGTGATTTATCAGTAGGAGGAAAATTGAAAAGTTTCAAGCTTTATGACACTTACATGTTGAATTTTGAGAGTATAAATAACTTAGAAACCTCATTTAAATCAGTACTATGTCTTCAGTTGTCATTTGAGGTGATCAAGACAGCAGAATTAGATACTAGGTATTCTAGGTCAGGGTAGGATGTTGGAATAGTCTCCAACCTTTGAAATTATATATCTGAGCAAGTACTTTACTTTGTAAATACATGTGAGAAACTGTTTTAAAACCTACATTGACAAAAAAAAAAAAAAAGAAAGTTTTATAATACTATGATCTTACAAAAAAGAAGTCAGTGGGAGCTATTAGTTATTCCCAGTGAATATGTATCTCAGACACTCTGTTCCTCTCCCAATCCATCTATTTCTGTGATAAACTCTGAGTATCCAACAGTGATGTTACTAAAGTATTTTTCTTAGTTAATATATATTTTCCATGTGTTTAGGGGAGAATCAGTTAATAGGACTGACAACTGTGCACAATAATATAACTATAAGATTTAGGATCCTAAAACTCTGAGGAACAGGAAAATATGGAGAAGAATATTGGTTTGTTGAAAAAGTGTGTGAGTATTTGCGAGTGTCTGCAAATGGCAGCAAATGAGGAAGATGTTAGAGGGGTGTTAGGATCTTTAGGTAACCAAGCATTTTAGCCCAGGTGTTCCTTGACTTATTGGGTCACCAATCTTCAGATACCAAATGATGTTTTTAGTAATGTTATAAGTTGGAAAGTAAGGATGAGGGCATATGTTTGTTATCATGGCAACTGGAAGTTCTGGATCTCATGTATCCATATTCATCAGATAACAAGAGCAAGAAAACTGCACTTTTCTTATTCTGAGCAGCACCTGGCTCAGAGCTAAGCAATGAATTGCTCTGAGCCTTATGCAGGATAAATCACATGACATCTACATTTACATAGTTTTAAACTGAAAATATAAGTCAAAAAATCAAAATTGGCATTAAAAGGGTAGGAAACTCAGTTTATGAGAAAAAGACGAGAAGGATGTCCCAGGGCATAGATCCCCGAGGGCCATGAGGCTACTGGAGAGGGCCACCCAGTAGAAATGAAGGCTATTACGTTAGAAATTATGAAGTACACTGAGCTTGAACTAGACTTCGGTGCACAAAACACATTCTGCAGGTCGAAACTGTGTAAACCAGGATTAGCTCTGTGGCAATTGACAAGTGAGAAGGAGAAAAGTCACCCAAACCCTCAAAGACCACACTTACAAACAGGAAACAAGCACCAATCATGGCTGCTTTGACGGTCACATCTAGATCTGCCGGAACGTGGATGCCAAAGTTGTCCGCGTTGGTGAAGACGTCATTCACGAATCCGGACCAGTACTTTGAAATCTTCCCAATGGTAAGCTTTTCATTCATGGTTTTCACCTTTGAAAAGACAATAAGGGCCATCAAATTCGAAGGCACATTTCCCAGGGATGTTTACTTCATGAGAGATATGAATTATTTTATTCATCATTTCCAAAAGACAGTTCCACGTTATTCATTCCTTTTATATAAGCACAAGATTGTAATATAATTTTCCAATTTACTCTTCAGAAATCACGCTTTTCTGACAGTTTTCTAATCCAACATCATTCTTTTTTTTTTTCCTTTTTGTATGCAGATGGAGAATATAATAGCATAAATAATTAAGGCCAGGCAACCACAAGATGGCAGCAGGTACATAGTTCAAATATATGGCCTAACTATGAAGGTAATTCCTTTACCTGTGGTCCAGATTTTAACTTTTATATACATAAATATATATATGAACACAAAGATATACTTGAGAAAGTATTAAAATAGTTTCTACATAGAGTTTGCGAACTTTAAAATTTTTATGATTAATTTTATAACTATTAAAACATTTAAGCATCATTACACATTATTAAATTACATTTTTTACATTATACTCAGACATTGACTAATTCATTCCTGTTTAACCAACCCGAAGTCATATTTTAGCCCTACAAAACTCTCTAAGCTAATGTATCGTATAGGAAATCATGATCTGACACTAAAGACTACCTTCTGAGAAATAGAGTCTACAATTCAACTTTATCAAATGTGTATTTCCTTTCCCTGTTTCCTGTTCTAGTACTGAAAGTTATTCAATATAGACTTTCACTTTCTATATGGTGGTAGAAGATAGAAAATAACAAAGATTACCTCGGACATCTCTCTACCATGAATACTAAAACTTATGTTTAACTTCTCCTCAGTTATATCCCCCATTAAAAAAGCCACACCAAATCCATTCAAAATTAGTGGAACTAGCTCATCTCACTTTACAAATTTTGCAATGTATAAATAATGTTCCTGGAAGTCTTGAAAACTGAATAAATGAATAAAAATATACACTTAAAATTAAGCTGTCTCCTCTACCTAAAGATGTCTAGAAGAATCTGTAAAGATATTTCATTTTGTTATAGATTGAATTTATAACTATCTCTTTTAACATTCAATCACAGAAAACTGAGAGTGGATTACTTTACAATCAAATTAAGCAACTCACACAAACATAGACTTTAAATTCATAATATTTTAATGGAATACATTTCTGAGAAGAGATATGAACTGGGTTTTGTGACAATCAGGTCTACAAAAGAGAAGACATATAATTTAGGTGATCTGAACTATATATATGTGCTTCATACCATGTGCGTTTATAATTCCATATAAAGCTAATCCACCAAAATTAGGATGTACCACTCTTTTTCAAAATGAGGAAATTTGGTTATTTAAAAAAGTCATAGTTTTATATATACATATATATATATATATATATATATATATAGTTTCATGCTAAAAGACATATAAAAGTAATAAGGCATTTACTATTTTAAGAAAAGTGATATAGTAGCTAAGTATACTTACTTTTAGGAAAAGTTCTATCTCATAACTAATATTATTTTTACTTTATTAAAATTACTTTGAAAAATGCTTGCAGATATCATGGTCAAGGTGGTATACTTTATAGTTTTTTTAATTGTTGAACTTAGTATCTGCAATTTTACATTATTATTTGTGTGAAAAATATGGACTTATTAGATTTCACTAATATGCTATTTTCTAAATTTATTTCAGGGATATTTGAATGTTTTAAAAATTGAATTATATTGCAAAAAATCAGAACCTAAGTGAAAAATGTTCTTTAGTCTGTCAATCATACCTCAAAATCCACATCTCCAAAACAGCCACATGTCACACAAGGACCAACAATTTTCAAAATATCTTCTTTGTTTGCATTTTGTATTGTGAATTTGGGTTGAAAGGGGTCCCACTTCTGAGCAACATAACCAACTACGGTACCAGGAGGGACTTGGATTTCTAACTGTCAGAAGAGAAAAGATAAGATTTAAAATGCCATTATATTGCAATTACATTCTAATGCAAACTTATCTCTAAACAGTATGCTATTATGGTATCATTTTTGTATTTTTTCTACAAATATTTCTAAATATATGCTTCTAAAAATGTAAACCAGTGTTTTGTTTTGTTTTGTTTTGTTTTCCCCACATCATATCATCTTTGTTATAGAACCAAAGAAATTCTCTGCATGGATGAAAGTCCATGTCTAACTTCCCAGGAGAACCGCCAGGGACTGTGTTCTGACCTGGGCTGCTGGCTACCAGAACCTTTCATTTCAGACACAGCAGTTGGTCACACACAGCTATTCACCACGTGGCTACTTCCTGCCTACTTCCTCTTCGTTGTTGCCACAACACAACAATTTAAGCCTCCTTTACCAATCGTTAATGCTCACAAATTTTTCCAGTTTCTTTGTGCTAGATTTAAAGCAAATTCTTTTTGCAGAGTTACAGTCGTTAAACAAATAGTAATGTGGTTTTTGTTCCATGTCTTCCCAAGTGTTAACTCATTACCCTTTCCTATTTATGGAAGTCAAATCAAATTCCTTTGTACAATAAGTAGGAGTTGGTTACAAATTAAAAGATAATTTTTTGCTTTGAAGTTCAACCAGCTCTCCATTATCTAATGTCCTTTAGACTTCGCTTATTAAATTCATGGTCTTGTGTGCATGTCT
The DNA here is from genome assembly GCF_902686455.1 of Sciurus vulgaris. Taxonomy (NCBI): domain Eukaryota; kingdom Metazoa; phylum Chordata; class Mammalia; order Rodentia; family Sciuridae; genus Sciurus; species Sciurus vulgaris. The sequence continues at coordinate 132,869,815 of NC_136470.1, forward strand.
ATTGTGTTCTTGGATAGAAAGAGGTAAATTTAATAGGACATTTTTGGATTTGTCCTGAGATCCCTTTTTAAATAATTGGTTTGATTTTTGACCAAATTAATAAGTATTAATGGGTATCAAGATACATCTTATCTTAATTTATGTACCAGTATGTTACTATGATATAAAATACCAAATATTAGCAAATTTCAAATGGACACATACTTATTATTATGCAGACTATGCCATCTTGGGACATTTTAACCTTTAATATCCTCATAAGAGGATACAAATTCTTGGGCTCCATGTACAAGTATGTGAGATGTCTTATGGTTTAGCCAGGTACTTTTCCATAAGCAGTTGAAGAATTGACTTCAACAGGTGTTAGAAACTTCCCTATATAACTGTCTTCCATTTGAATATTTATTTCCCATGTCCTTATGTAACAGTGGTCCACTTTAGTGCTTTGAATATAGCCTTGTTGCTCTGTTACTGCAATGTATTTTTAAAATGGACATGTTTCTTTGTTTTCCTTTCCTAATATCTCCCCCTTCCTGATTTCAGGGGAAACAGAATTAGCTTTATTCCCCATCCTAGGCAGAGTTATCTGTCCTTGAGCACGCACCCACCACAGGGACAAAGTGATTCAGACTTTGGGAATGGCACTAGAAGATCTCAGAAATGACTGTCTCCCAAATTAACAAGTGAATTACAACTCTGGACAGAGAAGGTGTGGACTGTAGCCTTTGAATCACCTCTTAAAACGCCCCCTGTTCCCGGGTAATGGAGACAATCACAGCCTCTGGGACAGGAGTCCCCTGTTGCTTCTCCTGTGCTAGCAAAGCAATAAAGCTTTTTCCTTTTTCTCAAAACTGTGTCCTTGTTAATGGATTAGCATTGGGGACAAGAACAGAACTTTCTGTAACATTTAGAACAACATTTGGGACACAGGACTTTGACAGAGAAGCTTGGGACTGGATCAGGACACCTAGATCAAGCTCGACATAGGACATTTCCCTGGTGTGTGACCAGGAACAAGCACCCCCATTCTGTGAACCCCAGTTTCCTTAACTACAAAAAGTGCAGAATAAAACCTGTTATCTAGCTCACAGAAATATCATACAAAAGTCAATAAAGCACGGTAAAGTCTGGTATCAATTTAAATGTAGAATGTCAATGAAAGTTATTGCTGTATGTCTATTAAATAATGACAAAAATTGATTGTATTTTATGATAAAATGATTGAATTATTCCTTCTAGATAAACAGCATCAATAGCACTTCCTTTTCTTCCTGCAGAAGAAAAGGGTGTATCTGTCCAGGGTGAAAGGTGTAGATATCACAGCAGCGCCGCTAGCACAGCGGCCCAAGAGGCTGCTCTCATGTGCATGAGCTGTCTTCACCATTTACCATCACAGAAAGCACCAGTCTTTGGTTGGAAAGGGAAAAATTTAGTGACTCACCAAATCCTCAAGCTCTTCTGATCCTACAGAGCAAAATACTAAATTAAACAACCGAAAGGTTAATTGTGCCATAGCTCCAGACAAATATCACTTAATGAAACATTGGTAACCTTCAAAAAAAAAGAAATCCAGTGACTAACCTCTTGCAGGTAGCAAGGGCACCAGCAGCTGTTACACCTCAAGGGCCGATTGACTGTGATCACCTCTCGACCTGAGTTATCCGTGATTCTCAGGGTGCAGGATCGCAGAGTGGAACAGAAAGTACGATTGAAGCAAATACTTTCTTCCACTGCAAAGTAAATTCTCTGTCCCAAGCCATTTTTAATCTCATATTTGTTGGAGGTCTCAGTACCAAGTATCACTAATGGAAAAAAAAAATTATAAAATAATGCTATGATCAGTATCAACACTTTTATATGAGTAGAGGTTATTAAAGAAATAGAATAATGCTCAAGTGTACGGCTTCTTCTTTATACAAATCTATTTTCCATGTTCTAAAATTTGAATCCATAGTTCAAAGTAAAATCTGAGAATAAAACTATGTAATTAATTAATTGTGACTGCAGAACTATTACTAAACATGTAGTAGTGCTTGCCAACTAAAGAACCAATGCTGTCCAGAATCTATTATTCAAATAACAGATCCATCATCATTATGCAAGTTTGATACAATTTACAGTAATAGTAATGATTGTGTCTAAATCTCTATCTGGTAATACATCTACATCTGTGTTCTATTCAACTATGCATTTCAATTTTGAAACATTTTAGGAATAACATAGAATATTAAGAACAGAAAACACAAGTAATTTGAAATCAGTTAGTCATCCTCATATATTCGTGTTCTGAGAAATAATTTTCCTATTTGGTGAATCAGTGAGGAAATGACAAAATGATGGTATTATATATTGACCGATTTTTGTTATTTAGTCTCAAACCTGATTTCCATTTCTAAACCTGATTAGAAATGTAAATGACTAACATCTTTGATAAAATACTTTTTATTATTTTAACACTAAATTAAATGTTAGAATTGTGATGGTAATGGCACCAAAGACTTAAGAGTTTCCTATTCGTATTTAAATCATACTAATAATTTTACTTTGGCCTTTTATTAAAAAAAATAGACCAAGTGTTCATTTTGATATAATTCTACTATGTGTGTTTAACTCTATGGTACAACATAGTTAGATGTGAAGAAACTTCTGAGAACTAAAATTTTTCAACAGTTTTCATAAATGTAGAATATAATCTACTTACTTCCAAGAAGCTCCACCTGCTGGTGTATAATTATCAGGTCTAACTGTCAAAAGATGATGGAAAGGGAACAAAAAGAATTATATCACAACACTTGGAAAACCTCTGGAGAGATTACTATTAATCTCTTATTACACAAAAATAGATGATTTTCATGTTTTCTATTAGAATGGTTGAAAACGGCTCACATTTCATAATGAAAAAGAGGATAAAATGTTTTATATTCATGTAAAAATTTTACATGAACTCTTAAAATTGCAGGAAAGATTTGCCAAGAATAAGAAGAGAAACAGTGGTTAACTTTTTGCTAACTTTCTCAGTCACAATAAACAAAACAAAACAAAAAAGAAGAAAGAAAAAGAGGTAACCATTGAAAATATTTCTATTAATCTCTAAGTAATAATATATAAGGTGTTTTAAAACTCTGAAAATTGTTTTTCAAAGAAATGAAGTGACAGGATGATAATTGGAATGCCTGACCTCTCCTTTTTCAATCCCTGTCACTCAGTCACAGCTTATTCCTCCCAGTGATGAAGTTTGTTTAATTTTGAAAGAGGTTATTTTATAAACATTTCTCATTCATACTTACCTTTGGGCTACAAAAAAGAGAAAACCTGTAGATCCCAACAAAATATCAATTTAAGCAGAATAAGAGATTTGCTACTAAATATGTAATGTAAAATATATCCTGTGCAATTAAAATGAAATCAATTTGCACACATAAACTTTCTAAGACAGGTAAGAAATAACATTAAAAAGTATGCAATGTAAACCGCTTTTTAAAAGAGAAATAAGAAGGGCCAGGCATGGTGGTGCTTGCCTGTAATCCCAGCAGTTTGTGAGGCTGAGGCAGGAGGATTTTAAATTCAAGACTAGCTTCAGCAACTCGGCAAGGCCCTAAGCAATTTAGTGAAGCCCTGTCTCAAAATAAAAAGTAAAAAACAGGCTGGGGATGATGTGACTCAATGGTAAAGCACTCTTGGGTTCAATTTCAATACCCAGTACACTCAAAAAAAAAGGATGGGAATCCACTAAGAAAAATCATGAACACTGGCAATACTGATGATCACTATGTTTTCTAATGTTTCACTTTTTATTTCACCTTGAAGTTTCATTCACTTTGTTCTCCCATCATATTAATACCCTTTCCGGGAATTGTTGAGCCAAGCTAATGACTGCCAAAATTTGGTTCTTGATTAGATACCACAAATTTACCAGACAATTTGAAGCTACCTTCTCCCCGCCTTTTTTTGTATATCCTGAGATGGGGGTAAAACTCATACCATTTCCTTTTTTAAGACATCTGATTATTGATAAAAGAGTACTTGTGAACTATTTTTTTAAGATTCCCAAAATATTTTTTCCCAAAATAATTTCATTCTAAAACCGTATCAACAATTGTGGCAGACACTTTCTTAGAAACTTAGAAAAGTCTTTTGCAGTGTGTTGCATTACATCTGGGAAAATGAAGAGTCGTGGGGAAAGAAGAGGTAAATCTCCAAAGGGTCTAAATGATTATTTAGCAGTGAATCTGTGCAGAAGTCGCTTCGGGATTGAGAGCTACAGGGTCAAGTCTAAGATGCTTGAGTTTCGGAACTTTGAATGTTGGTGTCATGAATCGAATTTTCATCTTGAAAATCTGAAACTACTTCACAATGAAAAAGGGACTTGTACTTCTCAGATGTCCAATAATAGTGGTTGTTACCGCGCGTAGTGACTATGCTACATATTTTAATCTAATCTCTGATATAATCCTCATGAAAACCCAGATAGATATCACAAATTTAATGCATGAGGAAACAGTTCCAGAGTAATTAAGGAAATTCCCCAAGATCACAGAGCATGTAAAGGGTCACCAATTCGGACGTACCTTTGACTCTCACTTGACTGCCATCAGTAGACTGAGGGATGAGGGGAAACAGCTCTTAAGGGACACTCTGAAACTCACATGCCTTTCCTCCCTGATTTCCTCACTCTCATACTCACCTCATCCTCTGTGATAAGATTGCATTTGATTTCTCTCTGTGGGCAAGCCTCCTGGATTTGAGCATCTTGACTTAGGTTGTTCTTGTAGTTTCCTTTAAGTAGCCCTGAGGCACTTATAAATCAAGTTCCAAATGTCCCTTTCCATCCTTTTCTATTGGCTGATGGACTAGGAAGTGTTGCAAACTTTAAACAGATTGAATTATATATTCAGGTGTCGGGGCAAGTGAATTATTCCTTAAGTATGAGAGCTGTAGAAATGAAAACACAATGACAGCCGTGGATATTCAGCTTAAGATGCAGTTCTTTTTTTTAATTGTAAATCAAGTTTGCAGGTATCATTGATTTCATTTCACATATGTATTTCGAAAATAAATTGCAAATTTACATGTGCCTTTAATTTGCTATTCTAACCTATAGGTGAGTAAATTATGATAATTAATTAATTTTCCTCACTCTACAGGATAAAATGCCATTGACTATTATGAATGTAAATCCAATCTAGAAAGAATCCATTAATTTTATGCTTAGATATATTTAACCGATGTTTTATGTACGTATATATGTTTATCTTCACATTGTTATTGAAAAACGATATTCTCAGTTGTCATAAGATAGGTTTGATTCATAGAAAATAAAATAAAAATTTAAACAATCTTTTAACATTTTTAATATAGAGGAATTTTATTATACATTTTCCTTTATTTATTGAAAATGTAATATTACCAGTGTTCATGATCTTGTTTAATATTTATGAATTTTAGTTCAAAAGTAGCACCTAAAAGTTCATTTGTTATTGTGTGTCTTACAGATCCATGATGGAACACTTTTGAAATGCTTATTCATTTTTGTTGTGTGCTGGTTTAAAGTAGATACATGTCTTTTAATATAAAGTAGATTATTATTCCCTTTAGATGTAAACTGTTCGACAATTTGTGGTATATTTTGTTTTCTGAAAAGAAGTTTAGCAAAAATTTATTTCTAGGAAATGTTCTACCTTTTAGACTGAAACCAGTGAGTTCATATCTCTATTCATCGAATGATAAAAAAAAAAAAAAATTGTATTCATGTCAAGCATCTGGCTCCGGGTGTGTCATCATTCATGGATGGAAGAAGAATATGTGATGACCATATGTGATCATCAAACCTCAGCCCTCTGGCACTGGTATATCACTTTTATACTTGGCGAAATCTTGTCTGACAACATTCCCAAACAGCTTGCAGCAGTTAATCAACTCTAGTCAGCTATTACAGCTGATCCTTTCTGCAGATGGAAGATGGTAGGTTGGCTTTTCTCTCTTTTACACATCTCCCTGAGCTCTCCAGTCTCTAAAGTACATTTGTCTGCCAGTGGGTTTCTGGAGGAGGCATCTGCAATTATAAACATTTTCCCAGGAACATATGCTGCATGCAGCTTAAACCCTATCAGGCATAACAGAAATCTCTTGTACCTTAAGGGAATTAACACAGAGATTTGATTTTGATAAAAGAGATAGACTTTATAGTTTGAAAGAATGCCAGACAAGCTGAAGATTGCAGCAGATGTGCTGACATCTCAATATTAGTGTAATTCTAATCTTTTATAGGATAAAATGCAAAAGCAATTATACACACACACACACACACACACACACACACACACACACACATAAATGTAGCAATTGCTTTTATTTGCTCTGTAATTTGGATGATGCTCTTTTCTGGCTGAGTTTTTATAAGGTTTGAATCACTACTTCCTTTGCAATGACCAGAACAGTGACTGTACCTAATAATAACATCATCTTTTGAGTCATTGGTCTGAGAGGCACAGTGGCAGAAGATGATAATGTTAATTTGATGACTTTCTTTCTTTTGGATGTTCACCTTCCTTTGGAGAGTCAATTGAAGAGGTTGAATTCTCAGTTCTTTGCAGAAGTGTCCCATGTTCTGTGAACCTTAACAACATTTCTCTCCTCTGTATACCTGCATGTTTTACAATTTTGTGCTTACCTTGCTTTTGTACACAGGTTGTACTATCTATCTATCTATCTATCTATCTATCTATCTATCTATCTATCTATCTATCTATCTATCTATCTATTGTTTTGCCTGTTACATTGCAGAATATTTGGGTGAGAGGGACTAGGTTTCATGCTTTTTATAAGCCTTGAATATAGCAAGTACTCAGTAAATATTCTTTAATTAAATGGCGGTAGGTGACTTAGCCATATGAGATGATTCCTTGAGGGTAAATTTCCCAACACCTTGAGCAATGAACAGAAGGTGGATAAATGTGTTAAATAGATCCATCAAAATATTTAGTCTCATCACTCTGTCAAGTAAATAAGGAAAATAAAAGCAGCAATAAAACAAATGTCTTCCAAAATAACTTCCAACATAAAATCATTATTTTATAATTTCAAGCTTTATAATGTCTTCCTCACATTAGCAAATTATTGGTTGAGATCTTTCAACGTGGTTAGAAAGCAAGAAATCAAGTTTATATTAATTTTAAGGGGAAAACATTTGTAGTAACAGAAAGATATAAATACCTCGCTTAAATACTCTAGGCCAGGAGGGAGATTGACTGTTGGCAAGAAGCTGCGAGGTGGAGTGAGACCCGGCCGCCATGCGTGGTTCCCCGGACTAGGGCTTTGCTCTGGGTCTGCAGCTCCCGGAAGAAGACCAGGTAGACCTCTGCTTTTTTGGTTCAGTGCATCTGCAAGAGAATGAAAGTCTCAACACATGTTTAATTCTTAAGGCCATCTCATTTAATCCTTCTTAAAGCGTGTTACTTCTTAACTCAGATAATCTCCTGCAGCTCTCATGTGAGTGCCCTTTCTTTTATTTTCACTCCTTTTGCCACTGTCTTTTGATCCCTAAGTCAGAGAAAAAGGAATTTCAAATTGAAATTTGTAGTTATGCTATATATTATACATTATTCTGCATAATATTATGCATAAGCCCTAAATGTGATAGATACAAGTTTTTTTTTTATTTAAAAATATAAATTATGATAGACTTGCTACTATTAGTCTCTCTTTTTCTTCTCATGTAACTACCATTTGGGTATCTCTGTCATTGGACATCAAGTTTTCTTTTTTCAAGGACTAAAAGTGTTTTTACTTCTCATCCTTTTTCATAAAGAATAAGAATTTTGCAAGTACATTTAGCCAGTATGTTGTGCCATTTTGAGTTGGGTGTAGGTGGAGAGCAAAGCTAACAATGAGGTATTTTTGGAAATGATAGAGGGTGTTACGTAAACAAAGTACAGTAGAGCCTTGCTTAACAATGGGAATATGTTCTGAGAAATGTGTCACTGGGCAATTTCATTGTGTGAACACCATAAAGTGCACTTCGCAAACTAAGAGAGTTGTGACATCAGTGGGCAATAACCTTATGGGAATATTGCCATATTTGTTCCATCTTGTTGGCTGCAATCTCTTTATGCAATGGGTGCATGTAATTTAGACTGTTCTAAAGACAAGTGAATGGGAGGGACAAGGACACTCTTTCTGGATTTATACAAGAGAGACACTTACAATACCTACTCAAGTTTTTGAACAAGTATTACATTACATTTCATCATGCATATACTAATATTGGAGGGATATAGATATCATTAACAATATATCATAGTCCTCTTAATTCAAGAATGACACAGGAACTCATGAAAGTGTGTTTATGGGAGGTGTTAAGGTTTGGGTATGAGGTGTTTCCCCAAAGCTCCTGTGCTAATGCAGGAATGTTGGAGATAAGCAGATTAGATTATGATAGCTATAAACTAATCAGTCCTTCCTAGTTTGAATGGACTAACTGGGTGGTAACTGTAGTAGGTGGGGTGTGACTGGAGGAGGTGGGTCATCTTTCCCTGGCGCATGAATCCCCAGCCCCACTTCCTGATGGTCCCAGGAGCTGAGCAGCTTTCCTGCACCATGTTCTTTCTGCATGATGTGTTCCTCATCTTGGGGCAGTGCCATGGAGTTGGTCCACTGAGTAAACCTGAAACCATAAGCCAAAACAAACTTTTCCTCCTCTAAGTGGTTCTTCTTGAATATTTTTGTCACAGCAATGAAAAGTTGACTAATATGAGGCATATTTTCTGTATCTGTTACATCTCAATTATAATAATAATAAATTTTAAAAATGCATAGTTTCCTTTTGAAGATAATAAATTTCTCATCACCAAGAAAACTCAAGTATACTCTGGATAAGCAACTGGAAGGGGATAAAAAATGATGAAGAAATAAAGACACTGAAGGAATGAGCTTTTGGACCTTGAATAATTTTATTCTAGATATGACAGGCTCATTGACATTGAATGTACATATAATGTTAATGAAGGACAATTGCCAGATGATTCATTTACTTATTGAATGTGAAGTGTTGGAAAAAATTGGGCTTATTACTCTTAATGTGTGATGGCTAAGTTTGTATTGGTCTGTGACATTTAGAATCTTAGAGGAGATGTTTAGCTCTTATGACCAAATGGAAAAATATGTCATTTGGTCCCATTGAAACAGAGCCGATGATACTCTAGCAGTTTGCTTCTTCCAGCTCTCCCTTCCTGATCTTCTCTTAGATTTTTGGCAGACAGAAAAGACAAGCCTTAGAACTCCTCTTACTCTTGGGAAGGGGCCCTGGAATCCCAAGTGTGAATCCCACTGGAAGACTTACGCAACACTAGGTCAGAATTGGGAGGTGAGCAAAGGGCCAATATAGCAATGGCATCTGGAAAATATTAAAAGGCAATAAACATCATTTTTTAGTATCAGTGCCAAAAGCACTGTTATCCATTAATTTCCAGAAAACACAGAGGCAAAATCATGAAGCAGAGAAAACTAGCTCACCATGATAAAATTCAGAATAGAGGTTCATTTTGGGAATGGACATGCATGATTACTGATCTGAAAAAGAGTTTTATGGGTGCCAGAAAAGTTACATATCTTGCTTTTGCTGATGGTTACATGGATGTATATTTATTTAAAAAAAAAATGGTGCTCTTGATGTACTTCAGTGATCATATGTTATCTTGTAATTTAAAAAGTACATAAGATTAATATCTAACACAATAGGTGGTAGAATATTATTAGATTCTCTCTCAATTCCCTTTTTCATTAAGCGGAGTGTCAAATGGCCCCAATTTTTTCTTGTAAGCTATGCTGCTATAACACAATGCATTAATTTATTAAGTGTCAGGAAGTGACTATACATTCCTCACCGAGGTCTTTAGGTCTTTAAAACTCACAGCAGCTTTTAGGCATTAATGCACTTGTAACTCAGAGGACACTAAGCCCAAAGTCTTTATTTGGGAATGGAAAATGGCTGTTTCTGAGACTGTTGAGAGAAATTGTATCTTGAGATCACTTGCTTCCTTCTCTGGGATATCAGTTTACATGGCAACCACCTTTGGAGATAGGTTATCTTCCGTTTAGATCCGCCTGGAAACTTTTGCTCTTCTCAAACTAACAGACCAACTTGTTCCTAAATGTATGTATTTATACTGAACGGGGTGGGGGGTTCCAGACCTCATGTTTCCTCACGATGTCATCAGTTCAGATGGCCCTCTGCTTTAGTCGTGCAGATGGACCTGCTTATGAAATGCCCACGTCAGCTATATTCTCTGGGAGATACTGACAGTATACGTCCATGGACCAAGGAGTTACAGATAGTATCTTTAAGTATACTTGAAGAAAACTATCCTCAAAAATGTTTCACAGATATGAAGATGATAATCTGACTTGTCCTCTCAAACAATATTTCTAACTCAAAATATAACTTAATTGTCACTTCAATTGTTTTGAGGACCAGTGGGCCTATTATAGGTGTTATGTCCACACCACGAGTTAAACTTTACCATAGACGGCAGGAGGGGGGTTATTTTTCAACCCAAAGTTTTGCCTCCAAGTTTAGTCTTAAGTCCTTATCATTACCGAACATCACTGCTTTTTTGGGGTAGATTAATCACATTTTGATCATAGCATTGCTTTCTAGTCACAAGTTTCTTCAAAGACCCAGACCACCAGATGAAGGAGGAAATCCTTTGAATTTCTATCTGGCTTTGAATTTCTATCTACTCTTTTAAAAATGTATAACTAGCTTATAAATATTTTATGTATTCTGCAACTCTTTACCTTACAGGCTACTGTGTTGCTGTAACTCTTATTTTATGAAGTGATAAAGAGTTTTGGAATAAGTGTTAGCGTTAGTCTCAAGTGAAAGAAAATTCTCATCCAGGTTTTCGTCTTTAAATATAGAAAATGGAGCATGCATGCATTAAAATTCACATTTTGCTGTTTCTTGTATGTATTTTAAAATTGGCCTGTAAGTTTTCCCTATTATTCTCAGGGACTGGCCTAAATTAAACAGTGAAGAAAAATGGAAAGAATACCTCATTTGTTTAATATTAAATACTGTCTAAATCGTGCTTTCATAAAGGAAGTAAATATGAATATTTTAATCGATCATTAATTTAATTTAGGATATTATAAACTTGTGAACTTATCCTATTTTTAAATATGTTTAAAAGTTTCTGCCGATTATACAAACCATAATTCTTTATGTTAATGCATTTTAGCCTTGAGTTTAATGGTTTGTTCTGACAATGGAATAAAAGCATATTATAGTTTCGTTTTTATACAAGTTACACAAGTGATTTCTGTGAAATTGTAACTTATTTCCCTTGCGGGGGTTGGGGGTGGAACACATCTTTTGAGAACTTAAGGCAACACTATGGTATTTCTATAGTTTTAGGGATGTAAGAAAACAGTTTAACAGCTCCCTCTCCCCAAAAGTCCCTAATTGATTCACTTGCTTAAATAAATATTTTTGATTCTTTTTAATTAACTATCAAAGAAATTTTGGAAGATTTTTAATTCATGAACCAGAAGAAATATTCATTTCTGGTTAATCAAATTTAAAGTTCAAAAGTAACACATTCTTAATTTTCTTCTCTGAATACTTTATATTCTTGTGTTCTTCATAGTAAATACCTGTATAACATAGTTTGTACAACAAATGGGAAATTAAAAATCATGGAATTGTACTTTCAAGCCTTCTCACAAGATGTGAAAAGTTTTTTTTTCAGATCCCTTTACATTTGGAATTTTGTCTTTTCCTTAGGTTTGACATTAAATATTTGCACTCTCAATTTTGGTATGAAGCTCTTTTTGTTGCTCATCACAACAAACACGTATGTTATGTTTGAACGTTTACATTCTATGAGATTGTGTGTTTGTGTGTGTGTGTGTCTAATGCTGCATACCCCTTGAAGTTAAAGATTTTAAATTGCAAAATTCAAAAGCAAGAAATGGCAGCCCTCAGTGCACCAATCTTGCTGAGTATAACACCTCAACCACTGTGTCTTTTTAGTCATACATAAGGAAAATTTATTAGCTAGCTATATTTACTCTTACCTTTTGAGGCCATGAAGGTGTCTGAGTCACTTCTTCAAAGACAGCCAGGTTAAAATAAAAGGCTTTTCTTGTTGCAGTGAGGAGAGAAAACAGCATGCATAAAACTTCAGAAGGTGTCTGTCTGCCTGTTGTCAGCTTACAAATAACAGGCAGGGAACGCCTCGCTGTCTCTACACTGCTTGATTTTATCTGTTTGGACAACAGGGGGAGACGAATCTGTCACCAAAGGTGATCACTACTTGGAAACCATCATAAAACTAAGTGTCTGAGGAAAGCTCCTAAAATTAATAAAAGCCAGAAGGAAAGGCAGATGACATTTATTTTAAGAGTCTGATTTCCACTTAGTTGCTGTATATGTCTTGGAACCTGCACGTTCACATTCAGTTTTACATCAGCAAGACGGTTTTTAATTTCTAGAAGTCTCCAGTGCCAGAGGCTGTGGTAACACATCGTATGTGTAAGATTTTCACAATTGTAAATGCGATCCTTTATATGTTAAAAATGATTTGGACATCATTATTCTTACTTTTCTCTCAGGATTTCTTTCCACCCCCATCCCAACCCCCACACAAAAAAAGAAAGAAAAACAAGAAGAGAATGTATTCCCAATTTTATGCACGCAAGTAAACTTTTACTTTTCATTTTAAATTTAAATTTGATTAATTAGAAGCATTGGGAAATATAAACCTCACTTCAATAACCTCACAAAGTAAATCAATTGAACTGCACTGTTTACTAGAAAATAAGTCCTTCCTTGACTACAGGGCTCACGTTTCCAAGTGCAACTGCACACGTGACCACATAGATGTGGCTTACTAAGTCTGCTTGATTCACCGAGGTAGAACCTCAGGATATATTGCAATATCAGCAGCACCGCGTGCTTTTAAAGAAGTAGTTAAGTGGCCTCTGAAGGTGTAGCAATGAAAAATTAAAAGTGATCCTCACAGGTTATAGATTGTCAAAATTTTAGATTTTTCTTTTTTGGCAAAGAGGAATTTTTTTTTTTTTTTTTCCTTCTTTTGGATGCTTGAAAAGTCTACCTTATTTGTCATATTGCAGAAAGGATATATAAATATGAGTTTTATTTTTAAATGAAACTATATATGTGTTAAATTTCTTAATATTTTCATGGACATTAGCAAAAACTTTCATCCAAAGACATTATTTACACTGTCAAACAAGGAGTTTTAACCTGTGGTCATAATTGACTAGTTAATTCTGACTGTTCTTCCGAGCACCAACTTCAAAATAAAAATCCAAATGGATTGATCACATATGACCTCTAAAAGGTGATTTATCACTTTATTTGAATATGTCCATATAAATGACGGGAGGGATCTTTCAATATTTAATTTGCAATGGAGCCTGTCCAGACCATCTCACTTAGTAAGGCTATTGGTCATCACTGTCCCCTTTTCTTGTGCATTCTGCCTCTGTCCTGCCAGGCAGTATCAACTCCCTTCCTTCCCTGGGGGTTTAACCCAGGGCCTCCTGCATGCTAGGCAAGCACTCCACCACTGAGCTTCATCCCCAGTCCTTCTTTCTTTTCACATTTTGAGACAAGGTCTCCCTAAATTGCCTGACCTGGCCTCTAACTCACAATCCTCATGCCTCAGCCTCCAGAGTGGCAGGGATTACAGTCATGTACCACCTTGGAGAGCTTGTTTATTTCCTTTTAAGGCCTAGACTTCACTTACTGGCAGCTGCCTTCTCTCCAGTCCTTTCTGTTTCTTAGTCTTTCTGAAGGAGGGACTACAAATCCTCCTTGCTGAAACTCCCAGCTGTTCCGTGTGTCCTGACTCTTCTCGGAGCCCCATGAGCCAGCCTGGCCTGGTCTCCTGCTGAAATTGGCGTTGTTACTCACTTTACCTTCCTGCTACTGGCGCTCCTCATCTAACACCTCCTGCCCACAGAAGAACCAGGGCCACTGTTAATTCTCAGGAAGTCCACACCATCCACTCAGCTCTGTGATGTGACTTTTCTTTTTTTGGGGGGAGGGGGCATTTACTGGGGGGATTGAACCCGGGACGCTTACCCACTGAGCCGAACCCCAGCTTTTTTTATTATTTTTAAAAATTTTTATCGCTAAATTGCTTGGGGCCTCGCTAAGTTGGTGAGGCTGGCTTTGAACTTGTGATCCTCCTGCCTCAGCCTCCCGAGCTCCTGGGATTACAGGCCTGGGCCACTATGCCGGGCCATGCTATGACTTTTCAGGGGGCATCCATTTCACTTTGCCCACCAAGCTGCTGTTTTTCTGGTCTCCACTTTGATTCCATGAATCAGCCTATACAAGGTGGGCATGTCAACTGATAAAGTGCAAAACTGAAAATCACAGAGTGGTATTGCAGTTTTGAAAAACAAAACTTGAAAATGAATCTCAGAAAACTTAGGGTCCGAGGACTTGACCCCTCCCAGGAAACTCCCTACTGATCATCCTGCTGCTCTGCTGGGTGGGCTTCCTCCTATACCTAGGAAGCTCTGTGTTGCTGTCCTTGTCTCTCCTGAAAGAAAAGCCTCTTTCGTCCCCAGCCTCAGTCCTTGTCAACAGAAGCGCGGAAGAAATCGCAACATAATTCTTGCAAAGTAATCCCCTGCTTGGGACATTTTTCTAGCACATATCAGAGCGGTTTCTGAAAGCCTGTCTGCTCAGGAGCGTCTCGTTGTTCAGAATTTCACCCTGTACTTAATGGTGAGATATTTGGCTTTAGAGTTTCATGGCAGAGAGGTTTATCTAAAAAGTCTCTTTCATTTCTAAGGGGAAAGATTGCAAATTTGCTTAAATCTGTCTAGTAATAGAAAAGCAACGTTACCTGTTATAAAACAAAGCAAAATCGAAAACAGTGATACGCTCCAGACGGCATCCTGGGAAAAAGATGAGGGATGGAGTAAGACGTCAGCCAGGTGGAGGCAGAACAAGGACCACGTGAGCTACTTTTAGGAATACTTCCCTAGGTTTATGGTTGTTCTGCCTCTGATTTTGTGTGTGTTCCCCAAAATTCCACACACAACACAAATACACAAACATAGACCTAGGTATATATGCAAATATGTATGAAGTGAGTGAAAATTATTTGTTTCTTGATTTATATAAATGTTATTTTAAATGGAATCTAAAGTACATTTTATGCACTTAAAATTACGTTTTTAAGTAAAAAATACATAGCAATGTATACAATTATATTAAATCACTGCATGCTTTTCCATTTTATAAAAATAATGAACAAAAGTTGTGCCGCTGTCCTTTAATGGACAGTTACAGAGTTTCCACGGTGGATGGTTCTTAGGAACATGCAGACTTGTCCTGTGGAGCTATAAGTCCAGGATTGAAATTGCCCGCTTACGGGATAGGAAGTGTTTCATCCCTAGTGAAAACCACTGAGTTGATCTTCAAGGTACTCGTCCCAACTTTACATTACTGACAGCACTGGGTGAGAGCTCTCCTCTCCACAGGCCTGTCCTGTACAGGCTTGGTCAGTGTAGTGGGGGATTGACTGGAAGACTTCTAAATATTAATGTACGAGAAGGCAGTACCCAAAGGTCGTGCTTGCATTAATGCAAACACCTTTGTATTGTGGCTTTCTTCTGTCCTGTCACACCGTGTCATGTAATAATAATTAATAACAAATTATATGAATAGCCAGTTAGAAAGTAACTACTGGACAGGAGCATGGTGTGCAAATGGACTGCATTTCACTGATGGAATAGTGTCTTTGACTCCGCAATATCCATGGCCTGGCCTATTAAAATAAGAATCCAGTTAAGGATTCCAGGCCACACCTAAAGACATGCGTCTCTAAGCATAACTCTGGACCCTGGATTTATACTTTCCTATAGTAAAATTCTCTGTAGAATGAGATAAGTCGTGAATAAATAAAAGAGGAAGGAAGAAAAACAAATAAGGGAAGAAAAGTCATAATTATGGGTGTTTTTTCTGATTTATAACACTCTATTAAATATGGAAGATCCAGTCCTGTAATGTAAATGGGGGTTGTTTTTCCTCTGGGGAAGTGCAACTTGTATTTCATTAACTTATTCCCCCTGGTGAATAAACTTTGTATCAAAGTGCATTTCTTTACATCTTACTGAAACCTTCTCTTTTGATACAGCGCTTCCTTCATGTATTCATTCAGTAAACATTTATTAGCTTTTCGGTATATCCCCAGGACTCTGAACTGTGTCGGCCAGAGCCTCACTCTGGAAAATTGTGCTCAAGTGGAGCGGCATAGCACAGGAATCGATATTCTATTTATTATTATTTTTTTAATTGTGGGTCGCTTTCTAATTAAAAATAAAATGATGTAACTCATCCCCTTTCTGAAAAGAAAATAATAGAATCAATAATGTGCCATTTGAATTAGCAATTCATTGTCTCAGATGTGCATGCTAACTTTTGTGTTTCTTTAAAGCAGGAAAGGAATAGCTATTGAGATACCTGTGCTTGAGTACTGAAGGCTGGGACAGGGACCACCCTTTAGTTAAGGAAGAGATTTCACATCCTCTCTTTTCAGACTATGTAAAAAAGGCATGATGCAAAGAACCAGAAAGGAAAAGAATTCTGGATACACAGCAGAGTTTGCCTGAAACTAAGGAAGACATGGTTCTGGAGCAATTCTATCTGGAGGGTCCCTCTTCATTAAGATGACATGGAAAAGACTCTTAATTTGAGGTTTTGTGCATGAAGGTTCCCTGGGGAAAATGTATTCCATAATCAAGATTTTTAGGCCAAGGCAGGAGTAAAATTTTAGCACATACGTAGAAGTTCTTTTCAAATTTTCAGTCTTATATATTTTCTTCAAGAAAACTAAGTTGACCAGTTTTCTTTGAAATGATCCAGCTCTCTAGCATCTTTGTCATCTGGTCTTCACCTGGTCTGTTGTGCTCACTGCACTTTGAATAATTCCTAAGGTTATTTTCCTGCAAAGAGTCCAAATGAAAGGAGAATGTTCCGAGAGTTCCTGGCTTAGGCAAACATTTGAGGATGTATTACAGAGGGAGACAGAAATTACTAGCAGAAAACTGTGCTCTGCAGAAATAAGACAAGTCAGCAATTAGAACGTGTAGAACGTCTACACGTTCTTCAGGGTGTATGTTAATGTGTGTGATTAAAGATAAAGGGGAGGTTGGAAGGAAAGAGAGAGAGAGGATTTGCAGCTAGTAGATGGAAAGGGAGAATTAAGAGAACAAACAATCTTCAGAGACACCGGTACTCCCCAACAGGAACTGCTTTATCATTGTGAAAAGCTCTTTATTTCTACCATTATTTAAATTATATTTACCTTGTGCTTTGCTCAGTGTGGTCATTTTGTCCTTCCAACATCTGTCTGCATTTTCAGATGTCACCAAAATGCTGCACCAAGCCCTTCAGCAGCTGCAGCGCCAGCCCGGCAGCTCTGCACCCGACTGCCTCCCTCCACTGAGCCGCATCACGCACAGCCAGGGAAGCTGCAGTTCAGGGCCAGCCAGCATGCACTGGGAGTTTTCTGCAGTACATTTTCTTCACATGTCCAGCATTGAAATTTGCTTCCCTGAGCTGGGATTCCCCAAGAGCAAAGTTCCCAAGGAACAGAGATAATTATTGCAATAAATATACACTAAGCATACAGGCAAAACATGTTTCAGTTGATTGGCGTTTAATAGTGCATGTGGAAGGTTACTTCTGATGGGGTCAGTAGGCTAAGTCCTTGAGGAAACTTTGCCACATTCAAGGTCATGCTGCTCTAAGCAGAGGTTTAAACAGTGGAATGAGTCCCATGGATCTGGAGAATGATACTTTCTGAATGGGAGGCTCAGGTTGGGTGGAAAAGCAAGGTCTGTGGTTGCTATTTGTGTATATTCTTTTCCTTTTTCTCATTGTCTAGTGGAGGTACTGTCACCTAGTACAGATACTGATGCATGACCTGCTTTCAGGAAAGGCTCACTGGAGAACGATGGTGTAGACGCCACAGGTTGCATCGTCTATGACTTGAGCTTTCCACCCTTAATTATTCTGCATACTAGCAAATGTATGGCTGTGTATATCACACACACACACACACACACACACACACACACACACACACACACACCTCTGTGCTTTTAGGGTGACTAGAAATATAGGCTGTTACAACTTTTTGATAGCGCATTTTTAAAGTGTTCTTTGCAGAAATAAAATGTGATCAAATGGGCATGGCAAAAATTTAGGCTCAGGTTTGTATCTAACTACTTGCAGATTTATCTTCCTGCTCTACTTATGGACACATACAACTGAGATGAATTTTGCAGATTTGTCTTCCTGCTCTACTTATGGACACATACAACTGAGACAAGTTTTTCTGACATGTCACCTTGGCCTATACCTGTTAAGAAGTGTCCACTAAATGTCAGTTCTAAGGCATCGCTTGACTCTTTTGGATATGCCAAGCTCTGTACTGTGTTCTGGGGCTGAGAAGATAAGCAAGGGATGGGAAGAGCAGTCCCGGTGAGAAACAGCTGGGTAATGAAATCTGGGGCAAAGCATAGCACGTAAAAAGGCCCACAAAGCATGCACCAAACAAAGATGAGGACATTAATAACTCCTGCTGGTCTTGGAACATTGAAGACACTAAGAATGTGGAATTTCACACATTATTTTTGAAAGATCAGAATGTATTTGCAAGGTGGAGGAAAGGAAGGAGAGTCTTCTGGGCTGATTGAGTAGCATTGCTAAGAGGCAGCCTTTTGCCCATAGTGGGCTTGTACAAAATGTATGTATATGCCTAAAAAGTGCACGTGAACACCTTTAAAATATATGAATTTCTCCAACACATCACTGTGGATTGCTTGATTTTCAAAACAGTTCCTAGGTCTCCAGCTTCTATGAAAACCGTGTTAAATTCTATTCTGTATGATGCAATGCACATTTCTGCTTCATAGAATTTGATTTTTTTCTCTTGAAAATTCCCCAGTCTCTGCTCTCCAGTTTCTTCCTCCCACGCGCCATCGACCACACGTCACAGCCTGTGACTCAAAGGAGTCCTCCCCACTTTGATTGCGGCCTCCTCTGGCAGCTGCAATGATCTATCTCATCCTGGTTATTGCACCAGTCTCCTGAATGCATCTCCTGTTTCCGTCTCCCCTTTACCAGATTCTCATGGATGGCAGCAAAATTTCTGTTTGAAACTCTAAGTCAGATCACTTCACTCTCCTGTGCACCCTGTGAACAGGCCTTCTACTACTACACAGTCCTCTATCTGGGGTTCCCCTGACCTTCTAATCCTTCCTCATTTTTCTTTCTCTTATTATGCACTAGCATTTCCAATACACGATATGTTTATTTTGTTTATTGTGTTTATTACATATCACCTGTCCCTCCTGGCAAGACACAAGTTCTTGGGAGCAGGGGTCTTTGTCTTTATTACTCCTGACACATCCTAACCATCTAAGCAGTGCCTGTCTCAGAGCGAGCACTCAGTAAATATTTACTGACCCAAAGTTGGTCCTCTAAGTGGCGAAGTTAAGAGAGGCATGGGATGTAAGAGGTGAGGCCTAGCGGGAGGTCATTAGATCACTTTGGAAGTTAAGGTGCTTTTATGGGGACTCTGAGTTAGTTTTTATAACAAGGTTGAGGCTGAAGAAACTTCTTTGAATCCCAACCCTCTTTGTATTCCTGTTTTACAACAGGATCTCTTTCTCTCAGATGTCATCCTCTCAATAGCGATGTAGTCTGCTACAAGGTCCTTGCTTGACTGAACTGATCTCAATACTGTGAGCTAAACAAACCTTTTTTCCTTGTAAAGTTTCAGCCTCAGGTATTTTATTATAGTCACAAGAAATGGACTAATACACCATCTAATCTGATAAAATCGATATTTCACTGAGCTATTCTTCTGTATTCATTACAATTTTTGACTTATACAGGCTGATTTCTATAATATTATGTTATGTGTGATTCTTTTACTTTTAGAATTATTATTGGATAAGGATTTCATTATTCTTTCTTCTTATTTTCTTGTCCTCTCTTGACTTTTAAATTACAGATCGTATATCTATTCTTATAGAACCTTACATATTAAATGTATTTATTTATTTATTTTAAAATTCAGTGTTGGGGATAGAACTCAGGGCCTCGAACATGCTAGCTAAGTGTTTTATCAGTGACCTATATTTCTCTAGCCCTGGGCATGTTTATGTAATAAACTCTAAAGTAATTTTTCTACAACTATGTATATTAACAGCATTTGTTCAAGTCCTAAATATAAAATTTCAATAATTAACATTAACCCTTTAGTCACAATTTTGCCATGTCATGAGTTGCCATAATATTGTGTTTTCTAGAAGGTCTTATATATGCTTGTTTCCTTAATTCAGGCAGTCATACCTGCAAACATTGTTACCATTGCACTTGATGGACACATTGGCTGGGTATCACATTGCAGGATTGCCATTTCAGTTTCCTGTAGATAACTGTAGATTCTCCTATTGCTCTTGAGTATTTGTGTAGATATCTGAAAATAGTAGGCATTTCTGCCTCATGAGTCCCTTGCTCATGACTGAAGAAGGCTTTCCTTATCCTTGGATTTTAAGATGTTGACTAGCATATGTCAAATAGCTTATTGTTTTACAGTACTTCTTTTTTGAAGCACATAAACTTTTGATCTGTACATATGTTTATGCTTTCACATAAGGAAACTTTCCTATTCCATTAGTTGTGTGCAAGAGACTACTAGTAAGATGCCTAGACCCAAGGCCTTTAGTCTATCCAGTCTACCTCCTCCTTGCAGAGGCTTGTGTTGATTTTGCAATTGTTTATCATTCAGTGCTTTGTCTTCCAGATGTAAACCATCTGGGAAATATTGTTCAATCTTTCTTTCCTTTAAACATCCTTTCTCCTAGGAAAATCTCAATGAAGAGGGTTTGCTGTTGTTGTTCTTTCTGTGAGACTCTGCCATGGTAAACAGGAGCTCAATATCCAGAGTTTCATCCAGAGTTTTCCTAGCCTGTCTGTACATCTCTCCAAGTTTGTGTTTCACATTGGTGAAAAATATTTTAAAATCATACAATTCAAACAGAAAAGAGATCCTTAAAATAACGTGTTACAGATGTTCCTGACTTATCATGATTCAATTTATATTTTTACCTTATTTGGGTACAAAAATAATAAGCATTCAATAGACTTTTTGTCTATAATTCAATATGATTTTTTTTCCCAGGCTGGTGACATGGTGTCATTTTCTTTTGACACTGGGTAGTAGCAGTGTGAAGCTGATCCTGTCTCCATGCTATCACGAGTTTCAAGAACTGAGACTCTCATGTTTGCCTCGTTGCTAAGCTACAGGTTAGATGCATTTCCAACTTACAGTATTTTCAATTTCCAATGGATTTATCCATTGTAAAGGCAAGGAGAATCTATATGCTATTTCCCAATGAACAGCTGAGCAGCTTTGGTAATTATTCAGATTGTGTTGTTTTTGATAGTAAGTACTGGTAGTTACTTAGTGAGTAGAAAAGCTAGCGGCAAGTAAAATCATATGTCCGAGTTCATACAACTAGCTACAGAGATTTCTCTTGATTTTTCTGGATTTCTTAATTTCCTTTTCACTATATTTTCTATTTTACCCATTTTTTCCTATTAAGCTTCACAAAATATTTATTTTATTCTGTGAATTTATTCATAATTTTTCATTGAATAGAATTTTAAGCTAATTTTATGAGTACCTTATAAGTAATCCAGTATACAGTGGCTATTAATCAGGAGCAGGAAATTTAGTCTACAGATTCATGCTGTTATAAATTGAGATATTCTACCCAATTTTTTATGAAGGAGCAAAGGGAGGTTTCATTAAATTTCAAAGGCCTGTCTGTGTCCGACCATCAATGTGCTATTATTACACTTAATGTCTCATTCCTCATAAGGGAAATCTTTTTCTTTTTTCAAATCCCCTGTCACTTTCCAAATCATCATTTTTGAGAATCTACCAATCAAAGGAAATTGTGATTCTTTGAGCCTCTCAGCTGTACTCTTTGTAACCATGGAAACCAAGCCAAACTGTTACCAAGGTTACCTCCTGAAACCATTATTTCATTCTCATTATCAGCTTTTCCTAGGATTAATAAATTCTTTGAAATTTTGACATAAATAATGCTATATTTGTGTATGATTATGGATTGGTATAAGGTTTTTTTAAATTCTCTCCCATTTAAATTTATACATAGCTGCATATATAGTTCAAGATGTAAAGATAAACACACTAGCATGATAATATTTTGAGCAATTGATTGTCTGGCAAGAGAATTAATTAGACACTGAGGCTGGGAATAATTTCCCTTTAGTACCTATTTGGTAGCTTCAGGTTACTTTTTTCTTTTTTTCCTTCACATGACTTCATTCTGCAGAATTGTATGCCCTTAATATTATAAATGCTATTATGGTCTTCAATTTTCGTAATCCACCCATGGACAGAGCACAGAGGACCTGGTTTTAGACAAACAATGGAAGATACATTGTAGAACCCCTGAAAGCATAAAAGTCATTGTGTGTATGTACGTAAAGCCTAGTAAAAGGAAACGAGATTTCATGAAATAGCCAATCTAATCAATATTGTTGAGAGTCGGCACTATTTAACAAATCAGGAATCTGAAGTGTATCTTAGAATCATCTTATATTTTCAGATATTCATAGCATTTAAATATTTGAATAATTTTAGAATGTTTTAAAAATAACTTCGGATACCCACCCAAAGGCAAACAAACAAAAAAACATAAACTGTTAAAAGGACAATGGAGCGGGGCACAGTGGCGGATGCCCGTAATCCCAGTGGCTCAGGAGGCTGAGGCAGTAAGTTCGAGTGGTCAACTCAGTGAGACCCTGTCTCTAAATAAAATACTAAATAGGGCTGGGGATGTGGCTCAGTGGTCGAGTCCCCCTGAGTTCAGTCCCCTATCCCCCCACCAGATAAAAAAGACAATGGACCCAGAGGTTGGAGTTGAAGATCTGAGACTCCATTTTAAAACTTTTATATGTTTTGGCGTTTATTTTTCCAGTACTCAGTGCTTGAAACAAACTTTAAATCAGTGTCTTTGCTCTTTTGCAATGTGGAGGGAAGTTTTTCACGAGGAATGTGTAGACATTTTTGTCCTCCCTAGTTGAAGATGAACATCGTCACCCGTGACAGATCTTGTGGAAGGATCCCATTGCCCGCACAGCTTTTGGATTGTCTCTTCATTTATTTTTCATTTTTTATTTTTTTCCTAATAAGAGGTGGGCATGAGTGGAATCCAGGGCCTGAATGTGGTGCATGAGCAGAAGGTTGTCCAGACATGTATGTGAATCACATAATGACCTCCAGGAGTTAGGCAAACAAGAGGAACCAAGAGACACTTCAGGATAGATCAGGAAGGCTTCATTATGAAGGGATTATTTATAGACATGTGAACGTGAGTTCCAGAATGATTCACCTTAGTCCACTACTCAGTCTCACAGAGACCCACCCGCAGGTAGATGACAGAAGGGAACCACAGGAGAGAGCCACAGATATTGACTTCCTGGAGAGGGTAAGAGGAAGAGAGCTACTCTGACCACCACGTTCTCTTCCCACCTCCTGGGTGGCTAAATTCCATCAGGAAGCTGGAGAATGAGGTTCTCTGTTGCAGAGGAAAGAAGTCAGCTTGGCTAGAAGTCAGCTTGGCGGGGTGGGGATGGGTGGAGAAAGGTGGGGATAGATCTTTAGGCAAAAAGAAGACCCTTTTCTGATTTTGTTCGAAATAGAATTTTCCATCTGTCAGAAAAATTGTAATCAATATACATATCTGCTGTGTCTAAAGTGTGAGTGACCTCGTCTGTGATAGGGAACATCATACACTGTGCAACCAGCTAAGCGATGCCCTGGGTCTGAGCAAACGTTCAGAATGAAGGAACTTGCCTGGCCCTGTGTAGGACGTCTTTTAGTTACAATGACATGCTGTTTAGTAAAAAGGTCACTACTTTGAATTTAAATTTCATTGCATCAAAGGGACATCCTGAGGGAACTCAAGAGATGGAGAACTAACCCCACAGAGGTCTAAGGTAGAATTTCTTTGAATTGCTTTTTCTCCAGCCTTTATTTAGGATATCTATCTATCTATCTACTATCTACCTATCTATCCTTTATTTCCCTGCTTTGGGAGGTCAACGAAATAATTCCTACCATGGGAACAATGACTTTAAATAAAGACCTTTTCCTTCAAAGCATGCTTGCAGGAAGCTTCTAAAGTCCTGTTTCACTTGGGAAAAGAAGTGTTTGGAGGATGAAAAGAGGAAGGAAGGAAAATCCCGTGCATTTAGTATCTTTTGATTTACGTGTTGCTAATGCAACTTCAGATAGATGGATGCTTCATTTAAGTTAGTGAATCACAGCAAACTGGCAAGGTGAGTAATTGTCTCTCCATTTTATAAATGCTGCATATGTTTTCTACAAAATTTGATTCCAATCATGTATGTTGACTGGGATTCAGTTGAAGGTGATTATGAGCCATAAAATAACACAAGATAGGACAGGAACAAAATGTGAGAGAAGATTAGAGTAGATCACTGAATTTCAAAATGTTCCCTGGGAAGTCCTCATTTTCCAAGAAGGGCCTCTGGGTCCTCTGAATGTCAGGGGCAGACCAAGAGTGGGGCAGACGAAGTGAGGCCAAAGGATGGAGACTGTGGGTTTCCTCCTCTCTCTTTTCAAACAGGGAAGGTTCATTGTAACTGCTTCATAATTTTCTTAAAAACATTGGGATAGCATATATAAAAATTGTTGGATCAGTTTGAATTGAATATATCAATGGCACACGCTTTCAAAGGCTACTACAGTTAAAATGATCCCATAACCAATTTGCTATCCACGTAAAACCTAGTATTGTCTATTTTGTTTCATAAGGTGGCTTAACTCATTTAAAGCCAGTGCATGAACAACCATGTGATCTGAAACAACAAGGAGTTTCACGTTGCGCCCCAGGACCTGACATTTGTCCACTCTGTTGGAGCCTCTTATATTTATCAACAAAAGACTGTTTAGGAGCTGGCATTGTGGCTCAGTGGTAGAGTGCTTGCCTAGCACGTGTGAGGCACCAGGTTTGATTCCCGCACCACATAAAAATAAATAAATAAAAATAAAGGTTCATCCACAGCCAAAAAAAAAAAATATATATATATATACAACCAAAAAAAAAATATATATATATGTAGTAAACAAAAGGAAAGAGAGTCAAGGAATTAATTGAATTAATGAGCAACACAATCTCTCCATGTGTTGTATGAATCCTGCATTTGAAAGCATCTAGAAGCCCTCCGTATCAGGTAAAGGTGTGAAACCCGACCATCTATTTACACAAAATGTCTGGTGACTCTGCCACCAAGACACTGAGGAAAGAGTTGGGGGGAAAATAATTCCTAACAGTTCGATTTTTTTTTTTTTTATAACTAAAATGTAATTAACAAAGTAGGAGACCCTAGGAGATCTCACAGAAGCCCACCCACCACACCCTTCCCTTCTGTGAGCCTGCTGGCAAAAGGAAAAGATCAGAGTCTACAACAAAAACTGTGCTTGAGAGTTGGCAGTTTTAGAAATTATTATATATAGCCAAAGAGGACTTTAATTCCTTTTTTTTAACTGCTTTAGTTTATTTATACTTACGTATATTAGTGTACAAGAGAACTCGAGGAAGAAAACCTCGAAACAGTTAAGAAAGAAACAAAATAAATAAACAAACAAACAAACAAACAAATAAATAAAAACAGCCGGGAAAAAATGTCAACACAGTAGTAGAATTTGGCTGTCAATTTACCGACAAAGAGACGGGGTCAGGGCTTACATATTATGGGTTTAATTTGTCCCCTCATATTTTATCTTCTTTGTGACCAGTAAGAACCTGTGAAATGTCGCACTGGCCCTTCCCAGTTGCTCCCCAGAAGGTTCATTAAAATAGCAAACACAAATGATAGCTCTGCAGAGCTGGCCAGGGTCCGGGGGGCTCCCTGCTCCCTCTCTTCACCTTCAAGCATGTTGAACAAGTCATTTGGGCAGATGAACCTAGAGGGACGGTGATCCCAGAAATCATTCCTGGTAATTCTTTGTGCTGTTCAGTTAACCTCCATATGGCAGGAAGTTCTTAAAATCTAGGTGAAACGCTCTGTATAGGAACTTCAGTCTCCATTAAAGAAAAGGTGAAGGAATATCTCTCTCCCTGATGCGGCTGTCACTTGACATGCCTGGCCCTTTGCCTCTTTCACTGAACAGAAGCTTCCTAAAATATTTGTCAATATTTGCCTTCTTTGCTTCCGCTGCCTACCCACCATGCACCAGAGAGACAGGAGCAATCTGCCTGCACTCCCCAGGTCTGAAGCTCTCCCTTCTTGGAGACTGCTGTTTCCTAGGCAACACATGGCGCTGGGCTGCCAGAACCAAGTATGCTTTGAAATCCTGATTCACTTGACCTCTCTGGGCGCTTAACTGCTGACCTCCTTTGCTTCAAAACTTTTCTTCTTTGGCTTATTTAACGTTATTTCCTCCTGGTTTTGCTTTAATGACTCGGATGGCTTTCTTTGCTTTTTGTTCTGGTACATCTAGGAGGTATCCTTGTGCTTTTTAATTTTATCATTGTGTATTCTAGCCCTGAACGAGCTTGTCTATGTTCTGGCTCTGATCTTGCTCAACTCCAAAATTCAAAATACTACAGAATACAGCTCACCTGGTCTTCAGAGTTGTACAAAATTTTTTAATTAAATTGTTTACATAATTACCCATACTGATTTCTCCCCCAAATTCTGATCGACTGGGCGTGGTGGTGCACACCAGCAATCCCAGCTGTATTCGGGAGGCTGAGGCAGGGGGATTTCAAGTTTGAGGCCAGTCTGGGAAACTTAGGAGACTCTGTCTCAAAATAAAATGAAAAGGGCTAAGGATGTAGCTCAGTGGTAGAGCTCCCAGGTTCCATGTCCTGGAACACACACACACACACACACACACACACACACACTTACTGGTAGTGTATACATTGTACATACCTATGTACATGTGCATGCATGCCCACATCGCCAGTATCCACAATGATAATTCCATGATAATTTGGATTTTCAGCGACCCTAAAACTCTGCCATGTTCCTTTCTATGGGCCAGTTATGATACTGAACACAGGACTTAGAAGCAAATGAAATACCCCCATGGCTGCCCAGGAGCTCTCTCTGAGAGGCTGTGAAGCCAACTGGCCCTACCCATCAAGGCTGCATTATGCTCTGTTGTAACTGCCCATTTCCTCATGGCTTCTCTTACAGATGACTGAAAGAACAGGAATTCTGTGTATTTTATGTTTCTTTACAAATATACGTTAGCCGACTTTGGTGAATGGATTTTTGCCCAAGTACACATCCACTGTCTCAGTCTGTTTGGGTTGCTATAAACAAACAAACAAACAAACAAACAAAAAAACACCATAAACTCAGTAGCATAAAATAAGAGAAATGTAGTCTCACCATTTTGGAGATCAAGAAATCCATGATAAGGGCACTGGAAGATCTGATGCATGGTGAGTTCTTACCCCTGGTTTACGAAGGAGAGCTTCTCCTTTTGCTGTTTACATGGTGGAAGGGGCCGGGTGCTACTCAATCCACTTCTGAAAGGCACCAATTCCGTTTGTGGGGACTCCGTCCTCATGATTTAATCACCCCCAGATCTCCATAAATTAATACCATCAACTTAAAGACTAGGGCTTTGCCAAGTGAATTTTAGTACCCAGACCACAGCATCCACCGAAATATTATACAAATTTGATATTCAAAGAAAATTCTTGTTCTCCCCTGAGTTACATTTTCATACTTCTGCAATTAGTTTTTTCTAGCATGTTGAGAACATTCTATATACCAATCAAAGTATGTGTTTGATATATATGAACAAAAAAGGACAGATTCCTAAAAAATCCAGGTGACTTCTGGTAAGGGACTGACTTATGTCACCAAAGACCCATAAATGCAGCCTAATGTATGAGAAAAACAAAATCAAAGCAACAAAATAAAAAACAAACAGACAAAAAAAAAAAAAAAAAAGTAAAGCACTGACTCATGAAAGCATCTAGAATTCTTGGTGTGTGTGAGTGTGTGTGTGTGTGTGTGTGTGTGTGTGTGTGTGTGTGTGATGTACCATTTCGGTTAGAGTATGAAAGAAATGACACAGAGTTTATTAAATATTTTCATTTAAAAATTCTTATAATGTAATTTTATTGGGCCTGGTATTACAGTGAAAAAAAAAAAAAAAAAAAAAAAGATAAGTTAACTGCTACTCCCCTAAGAATCACAGTGAAAAAATGGATCGTAATTCACATCAGTTTTACTTCTGCTAGGGTAAGGATATTCTTGGAAGTCTGACATTGTATACAGATGTGTATGTATACAAATAATTTTATTGGAGAAGCTCTGTGACTTTTTTCAAATTATTGAAGTGATCTGTTTTTCTTAAACTGTTGAGGACCACGCTGACAATACTCTTTGCTCCGACTTGTATTTTGCAATATTACCAAAAAACATTTTCAAAGAAAATGGCAAATGAATACCTTAAGCAAAAATAAAAAATTCTCTTTTGGTCTTGAAATTTACACTACACAGAAATGCAAGCTTTCTGGATGCTGACCCCAGAAGGGCATTTCCATTTGTATTTGAATAGACTCATTTCCAAATTTGGAGGGTAGCCCATGTTCCATTACCATGCAGCCCACAACGTGCTTGATATTGCTAATTAGGGTGCAAATTGTGGTGGTATTTCTGGTGACCTGGACATGTGTTCAATAGAAACAGAAATGAGCCCCTCAACTCATTTCACATAGACCAGAAAACATCTGCCAGATGGTTATAGCTCTCAGTAACTATTAAACTGGATCGCATTTGAACAAATGACTTAGATATATAGTGTTTGAAAGCTTATTGTGAAATTTCTAACATATCCATGGAGATTAGTCTTAATGAAAAACTACATTAATCTACCTCATGCATTGTGATTAGTCTAAAATGGATAATTCCCTCTCACTTTTGCCAAAGTCAAGCAAAAAATGCCTTTATCCATGTTTATATAATGCTGACAAAACATCTGGGAGATTTATTGATATAAGAGTATCTATTAGGACATCAAAATTAATTTCAATTCCCTGAGGTATCTTATTTTAATTAACAAATCCATGATCCTGTTCTATTAATTAGCATGTGGAAGAAAGAAGTTAGAGATGACTTTAATTCCAACAAAGCATTTCTCTTCTACAATAATAAAAAGAGCATTAACAATCTTGATCTAATTTGTTTTACACATTTAATAAGTCTTGAAATTTCATCTAGAAGAGTAATATAAGTACTATGAATTATTTTTAATTTAAAGCTTTATTTTTAGTGTGTATATTTTACAAGCTTTGTTATTAGTGGCACTGTAATTCTAATATTGTATCTTTTAACGATTATTAATATCAGCATGAGTTCATTTAATATTATATTATTAAACTTCCTGTTGAGCATAAATCTTATATATATTTCATTCCCCATTTTTTTTTTTTTTTTTTCTGATCTACTACTTGGTATAACTAGGCAGTAATGTGCATACAATCTGTAAATAACTTCCTGTTCGGCCCAAACCTGTCATTTCTGCATGGTCATTTTTTTCCCCCCTACACTGCTGCTATTGGCATATTCTTGCACTTTTAAGACTATCTTTAATGCAGCTAAAACAGTTTAGGCAACACTATAATTAAAAGATTAACTGTGCATCTAATGCATTGAAAGCACTAACATGGTGGAAAATGTTTAGTAATTTCAAATAATTCTCTTCCATCCAGCCACAAATGATGTCTTCAGGCAGTTTAAGATTAGAGGGGCTGGATTAAGACAGCAAAATGGCTTGATTCTGAAAGTCCTCCTAGAATCTTCCCACTTAGGGATGTTATGTTGCCAGCATGTTGTAGTCAAAAGCATCACAGAATTATTCTCAATAGAACTGATATTCAGTCAACATCAAACTTAAAAACAAATGGACATGGCATGTATGGTTTCTGTTTTTGAATCTGTCACACTCTATGCCGTCATAGATAAAGGGCATAGATAAAGGGCATGTAGTGGGTAGGCTTATGGGCTAAGAGGCAAAATTAAGAGTATTAGGGAAGTCATTAAATAGTAGATCAGACTCAGGTCTTAACAAATCTTGATGTGATTCAAAAGGAACAATAATTGAAGATAACCTTGGTAATAGTGGTCTACTAATAAAATGGAATCTGTTTTAGAAGGAATATTGCATTTAACTGAAGTTCAAAGTTTGTCTCCTGACAAACTTTGATTTGTCAATCAAAATCAATTGCAAATGTTTGCCTGTCAATGCTGATCTATAAAGAGATTTTATGTAGTTCATCTTTGAAAATGCACTTTCATAGATCGACACTGCTAAAGGCGGACATGGACTCACCGGCATATGGAGGGGCTTGTAGAACTTGCCAGATTCTTTAGCATGTCATCTCAATTCAGATCGTTCACTTCTAATTGAAAATTGGGTGGAAGCTCCTCACTTACACACACGAATGGATTCTGAAATACGGAAATTTCCTTTGAAGTTGAAACTATGGAACTACGGGTTGAAATTTGAAAAGTATAGCTCCTGCCAAGATTATGTGGGAATGGCAGTATTCCTTTTGATCTTAAGTTCTGATTGCCCCAGAAGTGTATGAAGTGGCTTAATATCATTTGTGCTTCAACGTGAATTGTCATGCCAAGATTTTCCTGTAATATACATTTTGTGTATTAGTGTAGGTAACTTCCAATTTTAGGCCAGATTAATAAAGAACATTCTCAAACTAATGGGAAAATGTAATTTTCAGAGGAATTCAGTGGTTCAAGGCAAAATAGTGGTTCAAGGCAATTCTTCTCCAATACAAAATTTCACTCTTTGCCCTGGTGCCAAAAAAAGCCAAAAAAAATGTCAAAACTGAGCTTCAGAATTTCTGTGTATTAGAAAAAGTCAGAATATTAAGTTCCTATTTCTGATGCAAATTCACAGAATTGATGATTTGTCATAAAAGACAATGATTGAGACCCTCAGTAGTGCTTTACCTAATATAAAGTCTTTATTCTTGTTGTGCTTATTTATATTAATCCACTAAGTTGATGTAAGAAGCAGGCACCATGACGGACTTAGATATGCACAAGATGAATGAGGGGAATTGTACTAATGTGACAAAGGAGGAGGAGCTGGAAGATGTGGGGAGAACCTTAAGGCTGTCATGCAGTTCTCTGATCTCTATGAAGAAATAAGGGAAGAAAGAAAGGTCTTATAATACAGATTTAAAAAAAATTATTATTATAATTTTTAATCAACACACCAAAAATTGCACATATTTGTGGGGTACAATATGATGTTTCATGCAGTGTGAGGAAAGTTTCAGACAAATCAATCTGGAGTCCTTGAGCCAAAGTGACCCATAAGAGAAGTTCCTGCTGTGCTTGTTTGGCCTCAGCTCAGTTTTGTTGGTAGAGTCCCATGCGAAAGCCAGACCGCCAATCAATTACACTCCCTTCAGCAAGAGGTCGGAGTGGTGCATTTCCTGGTGGACACTGCTTACCACTTGCCCCACGCTGGTTTGGGGAGAGCTCCTCCGTGGTTCTTAATGAGTTTCTTTTCTTGAGAGGAAAACTTGGAAAGGAGAAATAGGTGGGGTGAAGTAGAACTCCCCTCGCTGCAGTTGATACCAGGCTACTGGTACTCATCATTTTTCTCCCACACAACTCTTTCTAAATATCTGTGTGCTCTACTCTCACCTCAGAAAACAGTATTTGCTTTCCTGATCTTATCCTTTATTCCTGGGAGTCTCATTCATTGCTGGGTGATCCTTCCCATCTCATTTCTGTGTTGCTGCCTGCACATGTTCAATGAGGCAGGAGAGTATCAGGAGGGGCCCTTGTGGATAATCTGAGTTTCACATATTCTGCTTCCTGCTTGTAATGTGTGAGAGCATCCCTCCCCTCCCCTGCTTCCTGGGATCAATTACCCCTGCTAGGATGGGGATTCTTAGTCTTGTCTGTGATTCTTGGACATGGGGTGCCCTGGAGGATAAGAAGCCTTGGTGGCAGATACAGTTTGTAATTGGATGGGACCATTGCTGTTCCGCTTGGTACGAGCATGCTTTTGGGGGAGGCGGTGGAGGTTTCAGGACAACCATCCCTGCACAGTCCAAGAGCTGTGCAAAATCATCCAGGGTATCATTTGGAGTAAGGGAAGGGAAGGTCACTCTTGCATCTATTCCTGGTTCTCAAATTATGTATGTTTCCTGTTGGGGATGCAACATCGAACTGAGGTTTCTGATTCAATGCCTATAATTCATACCAAAAAATGACATCCCATGCTTTCATTCTGTAATAGAATTGACAATGGGCTGAGAAGCTCTATAGACCTATTCCAGCGTTCCATGAAACCATCTATTATCGGGCAGTCAGTGTGATTTAAGCACTCACTCTCATACCTTTCCCACTGTTCAGATGCTGTGTTACATGAAATCCTTACCTTTGGATTTCATAATAAAACACTTAAAAGTGGTGATGATTGAATCTGTGTAGGTAAGAATGGCAAATCCATACCAAGAATATGCATCTGTTCCTTTAAAATAAGGTGTCCTGATGGGCTTTTCAAATATGGCAGAGGTCTATGTAGTCTCCTGTCTCCAGGTGGTCAGTTTTTCCTTAAGTAATATTGCCATACTGACATCAAGATTGGGAAGGATCTGATAGTCTAACCTACGTGCAAGTTGATATATTTGCCTGCCACAGTTTCGGATATTTTGGCAGAAGACATGAGATTCCTGGATCAGAGACAATAAGGAGTTATTACTTCTGGAAATTGCAATAGTCAGAATCAATTTATATTATTTTAATGGACAAATCTTAACTGTATTACATTTTTGCTACACAATGAGAAGTTTTGATATATGTATATAATGTAGAATAATTAAACCAAGCTAATGAGCATATCTATCACCTCCCTTATCATTTTTGTGATGATACATTCGAAATTCACACATATATTTTGAAATTTGCAATGCCTTCTTATTGACTATAGTCGCCCTGCTGTTCAATCTCAAAACTCATTCTTCCTATCTAACTGAAATTTTATACTCTTTGAACAGCATTTCCTTATTCTCTTGTTCCATCCACCTCCCCACCCAACCCCCAGCCTCTGATAACTATCATTTCACTCTATTCTTTAAAATGTATCATCATTTTGCTCTGGTTTCCCTGGACTTCTTTCCCAAAGAAGTTTGTAAAGAATAATGCACACTTAATGAGTTGAATCACAGGACAGGGTTAGGGAATCCAGCTATTTCATAATGGGAAGTAAGCTTACATCAGTTGACTGGGAGAGGTGTTATCATTTTTACCCCAAACAATAAACTAACCTGTACTTGTTCCCATCCGAGAGACAATCTAACGCTCAAACATGTTCGCTATTTAAAAAGCCCTTAAAACCAAAGTCCTGAATAAAAGCAACCAGTGCCTCTGCTAATAAAACGTTCAGACATGTGTGAGACACATGGATAATTGTTTTCAACCATCAGTGCACAGTTGGTCTGTTGTTGAGTACGTTACACATTCAGGAGCAAGAACAGCATATAGAACTGGCTAAATGGGAGTCACTGCTCACAGTCCATATGTGGCTTTTAACTCTGCAATTGTGACCATTCCCCAGTGTGCTTCCTGTCCTATGTCTGGAGTTTCTGCTGATGATATTTGCTAACGTCAGTTGGTCAAGTAATTTTGTCTGCTTGGTTGTCCGGTTCCTTTTCCATGCATGTTTTCTGGTGGATATTAATATTGATTTTAAAAATCTCAGTATCTCTCACGCCATGTGTCCAGACAGGTGACACTTCGACATGTGTATTTTTGTCTCTGACCTTTCAATCTATTCCTACTAGTCTGCTGATCAAAAGGTTTGGTATTGACTGGGGTTAAGAAAATAGCATATTCCACCATTTGACCCAGTTATCCCATTCCATGGTTTATACCCAAAAGAATTTCAAATCAACATACAACAGTGACACAGCCACATCAATGTTTATAGCAGCTCGATTCACAGTAACTAAACTATACAACCAAGCTAGATGCCCTTCACAGATGAATGGATAAAGAAAATGTGGTTTACATACATGATAGAATATTACTCAGCTTTAAAGAAGATGAAACTATGGCATTTGTTGCTAAATGGATGGAGTTAGAGAATATTGTGCTAAGTGATATAAGCTAAACCCAAACCCCAAAGGCAGAATGTTTTCTCTGATATGTGGAAGCTAATTCACAAGGGTAGATAGGGAAAAAGAGAGTGACTTCAGTTTAGGCAGGTGGAAGTAAAAGGAGGGGAAGGGGAATGGGGGAAGGAATGATAGTGGAGTGAAACAGGCATTGTCACCTCATGTACATGAATGACTGCATGACCGATACAACTAAATAGAACAAATCAAATTAAAAAAAGAACCATGAGTCCCAGCTTCAGCACTGCATAGACCAGCAGGAACAAGTGCCAGGGGTACATTCTGGGTCTTGGGGATATCACCAAGGTTTGTAGACAAGGGGGAGTATGGTCCAAGGGGGCTAATCTTCTGACCTTTCAGAGAAGGTAGAACTACATTTGTAAAATAATAATCCCAACTTTTAAATATTAGAAATTCATTTAATTTACACGCTAAACAACAAAGAACTTAGAATTCTTCCATGGTATTACATACTGCCACCCACCGCTAGCTTGGAACTTCTTTGTGAGCTAAACCTGGCTTCCCATCTTGGTTTGTCAACGGCTGCATGATTCTTGGGCAAGTTCTTTAACTTGTCAGAACATTGGTTTCACACCATTGCAATTGTAATAATGACAGATCCTTTACCACACTGGTTAAGGATGATAAAACGTCCATGTTATGGTGACAGCTCAGTTCCTGGCACATGGCAGACTTAGAATGGGTATTCAGTAGTGGTTGTCCTAGTATCAATTTTTACTTCAGGTACCAGGGTCTCCAGTAAGATTAAATATTTGTAGTTAGATTAGTAAAATACAATTATTTTTCCAGTTTTTGGAGAAAGAATTAATACATTTTCCAAAGGCAATAAAAGGTATGTCAAATAAGAGGAGAATAAATTTTAAAATCCTCTTGATTAATAACTGCTATAATAAAGGAATCTGACTCTTTCAGTGAAGACCACACATTTTCTTTTTAAACAACTTAGATCTTCCATGAAATTGAAAGTTTGGTTATTTAATAATAAATCTGCAATTTCCTTAAACAGAAGACTTATCTTCAGTGATCATTTTATTTTGGATACTTTAATATGAACACATACATGTGCAAAATAGAATTGGCTGTAGGTGTCTAAAATGAGGTCACTCTGGGGAAATAGGTCACTGTGAATCAACACAGGCCATGAAACTGTACTACTAGCTCTAATGTACAGTATGGTTATGCGTTTGGTGAGCTAATGGCATTTAAAAAAAAATTGTAGTTTCTGAAAAGCCAACTGACTTTCAGGATTCTCTTTGATCATAACACTGTTTACAATTCTGCCTTCGTAACCACAGAATTCGATTCGTAAATAGATTATGACCTATGGGGATCTTCGCATTATTCTAAATGTGAACAGTGTCAAAATCTATTTTGAACATTTATTCTTAGAGAACTCCTTTGAAGTTATCTCGAGAATCCTAATGGGCTGCATCAATCTGCTCTCCTAGAAAATTATTTCAAGTCATGGATTTCAGGGTAAGCAAAATATGTACTTCACATATAGAAATTATCTTCCTAGCAAAAAATTCTTATAATTTATGCTTATAAATATAACTTAAAATAATATAACTAATAATAATCAGAAAAATAATTTATAATGCTTATAAATTAAAATTTATAGACAGCCTTTCTGGACCTTTCTTATTCAATTCACACCATAGGAAAAAACCCAAAATTACATCATGTCAGTTTTCTGTTTGAAACTTTTCAATACTATGGATACCCTTAGAAAAACACCCAAACATATTTTGATCTTCAAAGCCTTACGAACTTTGTTCCCTGCCCAGTTCCCAGATTCTTCTCTCTCTTTCCCTTCCAGAGTCTCTATCTAAAGTTTAGTCCCAATTGGCAACGGCCCCAATAGGAAATCACCAAGTTATCTGTTGATCAGGAATTGATTGTGAAAACCATGACATATCCTGCACACAGTTTAGGTGATACTGAAGAAAATGTATCTAGAATGGAAAAACAGACACATGATTTTGCATCTAAATTATCAGAAAACACTTACATACAAGTTAATTTTAATGCGAATGTAGAGTAGAACTAAATATATTTTCTATGCTGAAAGTAAAATGCTTTCTTCACATCCATTTGTCAGCTGGGAGGTACATTCCATTATTTCTGCATTAAAAGGGACGTTCTTGGGAGTTGAGACTAAGTTTTTGTTGTGAAGAAAACCCTCTAGAGAATTTCAGAGGGAAGTTAAATATAAATGCATTAAAAGATACTGGGTTAGCATTGGGATCGTAAGTGTCGTGTATGGGTGTTCGGTACCTGAGGTGAGGGGGGCATTCTTGCTCTGTGGGGGAACAGCACTTGTGTTGACTGACAAGCATCCTGCATTTCCCACAGATATGAAGCTGCCATGCAGTTCACCAAGCTGTACCTGAATCCAAATAGAGACAAGGGGTCTAAAGCAATCCTGAAATTCCTGCTTCTCTAGTTGTGTTGGGGAACTTAGGTGTCAGTCAAACCGTGCACTGCATCCCCCGGTGACAATTTCTGGGCATATAACCTAAAGACTCGGTTAGTCTAATAGAAGGAATTTCATTGGATAGAGGTGTTTTCTTGTGCAGGATACAAACAAGAAGACAAGTGGTTTTGATCAGTACAAGTAATTATCTTAAAACCATGATGTTGGAAGCCACCTTCCATTGGAACTGTTCATGGTTGAACGAAGAGAAGAAAACAGTCAGCGCTTCATGACCTAGAAGAACAGATAGTTTATTCCACTTTGGACTGTCTGCTATGTAAGCACCAAAATTTCCTTTTTATTTAGTCAACTTTGAATTTGCTTTTATGCAAAATGCAACCAAAATTACAATTTTCAATAAATTTTATTATGCATATTTGAGGTTTAAAACATACTAATATTGGAGACATAGACTGTAAAATGGCTACTGTAGTGAAATAAATTAGGGTAAAACTTTGTTTCCCTAACATGAAACAACAATCAAGATCAGTTAGGTAATATTCATTACATTAAAACAAATACTTGAATTATTTATTGATTTACTTATTTTTGCTTTTTTCATGTAACACTGAAAAGAAACATTAAAAAATAAATACCTAAGCCTAGAACACTATAAATGTATATTTTGTAAATCTATCTATATAGTAGAAAACTATAAATATTCATAATTGTAAAATTAAGGGGAGAAATTTCCATAACAGAGCCATCTAGTGGGGAGGAGAATATGCAGTAGATACAAAAATTATTTAGTGTTTGGGTATTCCACTTTTATGAAATAATATTTAAGATGCAAGTGATAACTTCTATAATATATAAGTAATAGAAAATACAAAGTATAATTTTGCTAGTAACTTTTCATTATTTTACCTGTCCTTCTTAGATGATAAATGAAGAATTATAATATGTAAATATTTGAATATATATAATGATAGGAAGTGA
Source organism: Sciurus vulgaris (assembly GCF_902686455.1). Lineage (NCBI taxonomy): Eukaryota > Metazoa > Chordata > Mammalia > Rodentia > Sciuridae > Sciurus > Sciurus vulgaris. The sequence goes on from NC_136470.1 coordinate 132,907,559, forward strand.
TGTGAATTTCAGTGTTTACAATGTAAGTACTTCTTACTACCCAAGAACAAAATTTCCATGTGCAAAATTTTTAGATCCTTTTTCCTTTTTTTCCTCTAAAACAGGTCAATAGTACCGAACTTAGTCATGAGCTTTTTGTACATCTCAGTTGCCCTACCTATAAATTAGGCTTACTGACATTTCCAAAGGTCCCTGACCTGTGCAACGACATTGATAAAGTATCTTATAGTTCTTTGTTAACTCTAAATTAAAAGAAAATTATTGCCAGCACCATGGTGCATGCCTGTGATTCCAGCATCTTGGGAGGCTGAAGCAGGAGGATTGCAAGTTCAAGGTCAGCCTCAGTGATTAATCAATAATCCCTACGCAACTTAGCAAAGTCCTCTCAAAATAAAATGGGCTGGGAATTATAGCTCAGTGGTAAGTGAACCTGGGTTCGATCCTCAGTTCCAGAAATTAATAAATAAAAGAAAAAAACTTTTTTCATTCTTTTATTTTTAATATGCCTACATTTTTTTTTTTTCCTTTTACAGACTGTATTTTGATTCATTGTACATGGTGGAATGAGACAGACATCATTACCCTATGTGCACATATGCTTACATGAATGGTGTGAATCTACATCGTGTACAACCATAGAAATGAAATGATTTACCCCATTTGTGTACAAAAGAAAATTATTAACACAAATTTTCCTTATGTAATGTTAAGTTTTAGAACTATCCCAGGGCAAAAATAGAACAAGAAAATGTCCCTCTATTTCACAAGTATACATAATGGTCTTTTATTATGTTCAAATTGCTGTACTATATTTGCTCCATCTGATTTCGGGGGGAGGTTACGTTTGGGGATCTTGAATATAAGTAGGATAAAAGTACAGAAAGGTTTATGAATAATTCAGTATGCTTCCTTTCATCTTTCTGTAATTTCAAATATGTATATGCACATACATACATGAAAACATAGATACACACACAGATTTGACTCTGATATTCACAGGAAACTCTTAGCTGTTATATGCCGGATTATAAATATTTCATATAAAATTGATTTCCTTGGAAGGCATATAACCACCATTCTCTTGAGCCATCATAAATGTGTCCTGTAAATTGCAATTTAGTTCTAATTATATACACGCTTTTACGCTTACTGCTTTTCAACTTATTTTTGAGTGATAGGACGTTAGTGTGTTCTAAGTCAATATGTTGCAATTGGTGAATTTTTGGAATGTGTCATGGAGACTACTCCTCCAACAGCATTGTGTTTGTAAAAAGACGACTATTTTTCCTTTAGGGCTGTCACACCGGGCACCACCTGCGAGGGGCAGCGGGAGGCTGTTCTTAGAATGATACATAAATGTTAGGTAATTTCTAGGAAGAGAGCATCTTTGATCTGGACTACATGCTAATGAATAGAGTTTAATACCGATATCACTTTATAAATCAATGGATGAACGAGTGACTGATACCTACACCAGGAGACTTCAAAGTGGGTTTTCAAACTTCTCTACATGTAGTTAACTACTCTTCAGAAACCTACATCACTTACTTTTATCTTTATCACAGTAAATAATCAGACCTTACCTCTTGGTTCTTTTAAATGCTCTGGACTTAATTGTCAACGATATCACAAACAAAGATTTTGTTGGGAAAGCACTTTGGGCCCAGCTGTCAGGAGAACTGGAATGTCTTATTTTCCCACTCGGGGGCCATTCCACGGAAGCATAATCACAGTCCCTCAACCCCGGGGCTGTTGGCAGAGTGGGTGCCAGGAACAGCTGGGCTGTCCAGAAGGGGTTCAGAGGATTCCCCCACCAGGAAGGGGTCTCAGGAGGGATTGAGTGGAGGCATCGATCTGGAATATATTTTGGCGACCCACAGTTCCACGACCCAGTGTCCAGGAACCTTTCACTCTTCCAAGCATCCACAAATCCTTCACCTGCTGACAATTCAAGTTTAACGGACTATTGTAAAACATGAAAATAAACTGGATATTACCTGTAAACGATATTATGTGTGGAAATGGACCTACTTAGCCGCACAGTAAAATGGATATTTATTCATACTAAAATGGGAATACCTGGAAGGATTTTATTTATTTACTTTACTATAGAAAATGGTGATTACTTGTTTCTTGCACTGTCTTTAATAAAAGGGGATTTCCAGCCTCACATGGCAGCTGATTTGCATTTGTATGGTGAAATGCTGCCATCGTGTGGCCACTTTGCCCATGGCCCCGTCCCCGGTCCTCAGGGAGAGACTCAGCTTGGGGCTGATTTTATAACGTGCTTGAGGGTTGCGGGAGGTATGGTGCCCGGAGGGGACATTATTTTAATACAATAAGAATTTTTAAAGCATAATAATTCAAAATAAACAGTAAATAAACTTACTGTTATTTTTCACAACTGGATTTTAATCTGTATCTTTGGGCGTTCTTAGAATTTTCTACTTTATATAGGTCAACTATTCAAGTTACAAACCTTTAAACTTTTTGGAAGTGTTTTCTTCAAAAGTCTAAGGTTTTTTTTTTTTTAAATATTTGTGTCTGTTCTGAAAGCTATCATAATTTATAAAATGTCCCTTTATTTGCATTCGGTTTGGAACGATCTCTGACGCATACCCCACTGTAAACCATAGGGGGCGTTACGAGGTCACGTTTGGGTTCCCTCTCAGCAGGAATGTGTTTTAATTCATAGAAAAAAACTTGGTTTTTCTTCTTGAAAAAAATAACTCCTCTAATTTCTAAAGGATATTTGATTCATTCTGACAATGTTTCCAATAAACATCATGCTCATTATATATACTTTAGGGATTTAATTTCTGAAGAGAAAAATAACTGTGTCTATTTCACTATATATACATATTCCTAATGTGATAAAAATCCAAATAAATTTATAGTTAATCAGGAATATATAGTTTCAAGACATAATTTGGCTTTTGTCTTCGTTAAACTGAGGTCGTTCCTCCATTTCCAAATATTTTAAAATAATCTTTCATTACATGTTATCGTGAATGTAAGTTTTTGTTACTCAAGATTGAAATCATGAAATTTTGGGCTTAGTTTCATGAAAGTGTGAAATCTTGAGACAACTATGGTGCATTACTTTAAATAAAAAATATTTTCATAGTTATACTGAAATTATAGTTCTTTCAAATGTATGGCATATTTTCAAGGTTTACCTGAGATTTAACTGTCAAATTATGAGAGGTAAGTAAAATGTGGTAAATTAAATATTTAAGTTAAAAATGGAAAGTTTGCATGGGAAAAGAATGTTTTATAATGTGGAACATCTCTTTCGTATATTTCTTTAAGCAGATATAAGGAAACCGAGGATAAGGCAGGTCTAGTCTAGAACCATGGTTTCTGTCTCCATCCAAAATAGTTTAACAGTTATCAATACTCCAAGTTTTATTGAAGTAATATATATTCGTGTACACACACGCACACACACAAATAACATTATCTTATTACCTTCGTTTATAAAATTAAAATATTAAATAATAGTTTAATATCAACTTTTAATTTCCTTTTCTAGTCCCAATCCCTTTTTTAGATAATCATCCTTATGCATTTGTCGTACATTCTGAATTTTTAATAATTCAGGTAAAGATGACTAGGATGTAGGTTTTTTAAAATTTCTAATCACTGATAGTTTTTTCCAGCTGGTGATTTTTGTACCTGTACACATTTTTAAAAATATTGGTTGTTGGTTTGAACATAGCAGTAATGATAGTATTTGTACCATGGAAATTTGGGAAACTCTGGAAATCTGGGCATTTCTTCTTCTGGAGGCTTGCTCCGAGTGTATCAGTGAGTTTTTCTTAAGTGGAAACACTATTGGCATTTCTTTTAGGTAAACTCTTCCTGTGGGGTTTTCCTACTCATTGTGAAATGAATGGTATCTCTGACAGCTGCCCAGGAAAGACCAACAGCAAACCCTAAGATTCAAACCTGTAAGATTCAAATGCTCTTAAAAGATATTTGCAAATGACACCCACTTCTGTAGGGATGTCTAAGCCACCTCTGACAGTCCAGTTGTGACCGCTTTTAGTTTGGATCAGAACTAGGTATAGACATATTGTGATGAGTTAGTTTTACAAAAAGAAATCGAGACCAATTGGTAAGGGAGTTTGTTAACAGACTGTTGAAACTTCTTGGTCACACTGTTGAGCTCCTTATTGGACGTTGAGAGACAGAAAAGAGGGAAATCAACTGGGAGGCCTCAATGTGCGTGTGTTGTTTTGCCAACCTGTAGCATTTCCTTTTCCTCAGATAACATTACACTCCAGTGCCCTGTGGACTGGAGTCATGCCACCCAGCACAGAGGCCAGTGGCCACTGATGACTTCCCAGCTGACACGAGGCCAGTGCCATTGAGAGACTCAGTTTTGAACTGCCATGTACTGAAAGGGTAAAATCTACCCTCAAATTTTGAACATTTAGTCCAGATTTAAATAAAATGTAAAATATCTCTAACAAGTGTTTATATATTAATAAGATGCTGAAATGAAAACATGTTTGATACACTGAGTTACATGAAATATAAATTACAACTCATGCATCAGCTGCACCGCTTTCTTTTTACTTTTTAAAAAGGTGGTCACTAAAACCTTTAAAAAAATCACACATGCAGCTCACATTATATTTCCATTAGACAGTGTGGCTCGAGGAAAAAATAATCTCTTTTTCATACCTCGCCCCTGCAGGTCTGTTTTCCTTCATTCTGTTCTGACTCTGGAGGTCCTCGGTGATTCCAGCTTGGTTAAACGCAAGTCCATTTCATCATTTTAGAAGAGGCTGCAGGACTTACTTTCAACCCAGAAGAATGAGGCGCAGGATTTTAGCTCCAACTGCTGGGAAGAATAGTCCCATTTTGTTGGCTTTCAAACTGTCTGTTAAAAGTCTAGAATTGGTAGCAGGTGTGTTACCACCTTAAAGACAAGGCCAGGGTGAAAACGAAGCCCACCTAGGAATGCAGGGCCACAGGGTGGACCCAACTCCTACTGTCAAATGCACCTGGAGATAAGTCAGTTACCTGTAGCAGCCTAGACCTGTGTGGTTTCAACCTGCTCAGCTGAAAATTTTCTGCCACCTGAAAGGCAAAAATCCCTCATGGACACAAAACCTACAGCATTAACAGAAGGAGGGCCTATGCGAGGACTGGAACTCGGGGCATTGAAGAATATAAAATCCAAGGCACACTGGAGGAGCATGGCCCTGATTGGACTTAGTTAATACACGGAGAAGCAGTAACAAATTAAAACCATTAACAACAAGAAGACACCAGCTTTGACTGCCTGCTTGAAGCAGGTCAGTGAACTTCACCGTTACATCACACAATGTCAAGGTTAATGAAAGTCAAAACTTGATCAAAATTCCATCTTGGCCACTAATGATTTATTTAATTTCTGCCCATTTCTTGGGATCTTGGAACCCCAGAATCAGCATCTGAAAAATTGGGATACAAAATAATTGTCTTATTTGCTTGATAGAAGGATGCTTGCCACCAAGGACTGATGGACACTATGTTCAATATAAAGAGAAATTTACCATTGCTGAGACAATTCATTTTTCAAATAGGTACTGAATATTAAATTCTGAGATTTAAAAAGTCCTCAGTCCTAAATCTATGGCATTCTTCTCTGAAATATAATATAAAAGCATCTTCTAACAATCAAAGGAGCCTGGCTTAAGCTGTATATTGTAACAATTTATGTTTTCCGACTTATGAAATTAAAACAACTTCAAATTTTCAATGCTTTTGAAATTATTTTTCCTGTGTTGAAGTTAATGCAGTAATTCTTTAAAAATGTAAACGTGTTAGGAGATAAGCCTCTTAAAATAAAACAACTCATTTTTAAAGTTTTGTGTGCTTTGTTATAACTGCTTCTTTTATACTTAAGTAATCTGGGCAGCATTAATCACTGACTTATTGATATTACCTGATTATTCATTGACTGTTGATTATTAATTGACTGTTGGTGATGAATATGTTTAATTAGCATGTGATATTGAACTTGTTTGAAATTTACTTTTTTCTAATTATATGCTGAGTTCAAATGCTCAATTACCTGATTGTCAGCATTTTAAAATGACTCTTTTTTGGTTTTGTATGTGACCTTTCATTCATTCTTAATTTAGTCTTGCTAAGTAAATGCTAATGTAAAATTAGTGAACTCAGGAAGAACATATATTGAATATATTCTTATATATATGTACATAGAAAAATATTGTTAGCAACTAACATATATGCAATGTTATTGAAGACTGTTTTTAGTAACCAATCACCCAACTCTTTCTCTTATAAAAATGACTCAAATTCATGACCTGGTCACTATTTGTGCCTATTGCAGACTAGTTTTGAGTGAAGCCAAAATGTTTATCTGTTTAACCAGGTGCCTTCTGACATATAATCTTCTATTAGGTCTTATGTTCTTATTTTTGGTAATTCATAATTCACTTCAAATAAAATTCAAGGAGTGTTTCATGCATCCATAGTCTTGAAATATTTTGAAATTTAAACACTTACTAGTCTCTGGATTTTTAAAATCTATTTTTGAAATTATAATGGTAACATGGAAAAAGACACTTGATGAATGCATTTACTTCTGTCCTCTGATTGACATAAAGTATTCAAAAAATTTTCTAAAATGTTTGATCTTCTCTCCTCCATCTTCAGAGGGTCCAGTGGAGTTGACCACTTAGACGGAGGTAGAAGTTGATTTTTTTAAATTGAATTAGGGTTAACTGGAGTAAGATAAGCTTTCTCATGATAGAACTTTCTCATAGGGATCCCCAAGATGATATTGAAAAAATGGGTCCCCTGTAATATGCTGGATATATTCAACTCAAACACAAGTGATTGAACAAGTAGAGTGCCTACACTTGACACCAACAAAAACATTACCTAGTGGGAGAAAGAAAGATAGGTCCCTCTAATTGTATAATAGTGGAAGGGTACGTGCATAATTACAGGGCTGCGGTGACAGCCGCATACCATGTCCCCTATCTGGCACCGCGGGCGGTAATTTACCCATGTGCTTCCCATTCATTTGAATGGAGAGCAGTGGGGGGTCGCCCTTCCGAATCCTATATAATTGCGCGACATTTTAAAGCAACTATCATCGAAGATTTCTCATTTTAATATTGTGTAAAAACGTGACTTATGTTTTAAACTGGACTTGCCTCCCCAACAGAGCTTTTAAGTACGATGCTTAAATGACCAGCCTCCTTACAGGTTTATTCTGAAATCTTTCTTTTATCATTTTCATATTCCAAGGCACATGTGATGGGTAACAACAAAATCTCCTTGGTGCAGATTTGGTTTGACAAAAATATTGGAAAAAATCTTGTCTTTTCACGAACATTCCTAAAGGTAGTAGGCGTAGTAGCATTAAAAAGGGAGATGTCAACTCCAATGTGAGTTCAGCTGTAGTTTTGTCACACTGACTTCAGTAGTCGCTTTATTTGAAAACATTTTCAGAATGATGTTGGTATCTGCTTACTGAGTTCTTCCTCTCTAATCTCAATCGGAGCAGACTCAAGGACTAGGAAATGGACAGAATGTTTCCTGCCATACTGAAGCTGCTGGCTGAGGACTTCAGGGCCACCACACAAACAGGGTCCAGGAGAGGACCCTAGCCTCCTATGAGAAACCTCTTTGTTGTATTTAATGCACCATTCTAGAAGACAACCAAATAAGCAATATACCTTCTTTATTTCCTTACAGAGAGGCAGTTAAAAATGTCAAGGAGAAGAGTATAGAAGAGAAAGAAGGTTTGTTTTTGCCATGACACAACTCAACTCTCATTTCATCTGCTTCCTATGGGCTACCTGATCTTCAGAGCTGGGGTAAATTGCCTCATGCTCTGGTTTCCTGGAACACTTCACAAAATGAATCTCCATCGTGACCAGTGTGGTCATGGGGTGCAGATGATGGTAAATGCAGAGGCTCGGAGCTCCTCAGCTGTGCGGCACATTAAAGCTTTTAGTTGCTGGGTTCTGGGAAATTCAAGGTGTCCCAGCGCTCTGGAAAGTGCCCAGAGAACATGGGCAGTGGCTCTTTGCTGAGCAGTATAGAAGTACATAATATTCCAACAAACCAATAAGGATGTATGAAGTAGGATCTATTTATTGTTCATCTTAATATCCCCAACCAGCAGGGCACAAGTTGTTGGAAATCAGTAAGTAATCTTTGAATTAATGTACTTTTAATCAGAAAAATACACACTAAAGTGAATTTAAAACATATCAGTGTGTATTTTAATTAAAGTTCTGTCCCTGTGATTTTCCTACAGTAGGAGACAATGAATGATTTAAAACTAGTGTGGAGAGAAGACAACATTCCAGTCAAAGGACTCAGCTTGGCCGAGAAAACTTTGATTGCTAATACTATTTAGTAGGTCTCTATTCTTACAGCTAAACAGAGATGCCAAAGAGATGGGAGCGAGTTGATGAAAGTAAAGTCCATTATTTTAACAGATGTGATGTCCTGTTGTGAATTAAGCAAAACAAGGACACTTTGGAATATTTTCAGTTTGATTCTTTGAATTTCTCATGTTTTCTTTTAGTCAGAAATTAGTGTTCTTTTTGTTTCCTTGCCTGTTGGTGTCCTATTTAGTGGAAGAGATGGATGGAAGTTTCTGGAAAAAATTAAGATTAGGGTGAGGAAAAACTTCCAATTATGATGAATTCTACAGAACACAAAAAGTTATCTCTAATTTATCTTGAGTACAGATAACAATCTCCTGATATGAAGAGGCTATACTTAAAATCACAATAAGGATTGTTTTCCAACAGACTAAATGATACTACGCAAGATGGTTTAGATATTGGAGTTGAGGGTGAGGTGAGACTCAGAACAGGTACATCTTAACTGCCGCCGAGGTGGCTGAGGGTCCTTTGCTGTGGGTCACCTCACTCTAATGAAGCTGGGAGCAAAACCTGAACAAATCATAAGGCTTATGCCAATTCATTAGATGGAAATATATGGATTTTGTGTTTTGGCTCATGAATGTGGGTCTCTACTGGTAATGGCACTCAAGGCTTATTTCTTCCAGATCCACCTGCTTCCACCATGGTGGTGATCATCCCTAAGTTTCCAAAGACAGGGAGTACACATCTGTCATTTTATGGTTTTCATTCCTAATCCGAATTCCCACCTGAATGTGCTCTAGGAAATTATGAAATTGATGTTCGTTCCTCTGCCTTCCTTTTCATTCTTTTTTCCTTCCTTTCCTTCTTTTGCTTCTTCTTTCATAGTGTTATCAAGACTGAATAAATACTTGCCAGATTACCCTCAATTTGTATATTTGATATTTTAAGGACCATTTTTCCAAAGAGTTTCCTGAGTCCTTTTGTCACTACTGACTTACTCATCCCCACGTCACATTGGAAAGAAACCACTGATCTGCCGTGAACGTTTCTTATTTTGATAGTTCAGTGCCATAGGTCCTGATTTCTATGAAGAAATTTGAATGGGAAGTTCACTTTTCACACATCTGGTATGCAGGTGAATGGAATTTATATAGTCAACAGAATAGCATCAATACCATTGAACCACATCCACCATATAAGCTAAAAAGGGCAAAATAGAACAAAGATACTGCTTTCAAAATGATAGTGATCGTTTTATAATTATGGAAAATTAATGTTTTATACTGAATGTGTTTAACAACTGAGAAACAGATTGTACTATATTTTATTTTGCCAGGATAAACAGACCATTAATATAGCCCAAATAGGAAGCCTTAGGCTAAGATCAGGGTATGATAGAGAAGCTGAAGGAAATATTTACCCTCTGAAATCTGGGTTTAGAATTGGTTGCTGTTAAATCTAAAGAATTTCGAAAGGTGGTGTAAAGTAACCTTCATGTTTAAAATTCTCAACTCTTTCTCTCTTCCTTACTTTTGGATTTGGGGCCAATAGTGAAATCAAAAGTACTTTCTGGTGTGTATTTAAGTCATTGCACCACACATGAAATGCTTCCAACAATGAGGCAGACCCTTGAGGCTTTCTGTCCTTGCCAGCAGTGTGGCCATGCAGATTGGTGTTCTCCCTATGTATGCGTTTGTGAAGAAATGGAATGGATATAGAATTTCATTGCTAGACTTTAGCAATATAAAAATAAAATACGAAAAATATAAAAATGAAAATAAGAGTTACAAACTCATATTCAGGAAAAGAGGACATTGGTACAAGGATCTGCCACATACTGCATAACACTTAGAATGTTGGCCACTGTTATTAAAAGTCTTTATATTGTAATGATGTGAATCAAAATGCACACATATTTCCTAATCTACTTTCCCCTTAGAAAATGGCTATTGATTTTTTGGACTCTGGAAGCTAGAGCTGTATCTGGTCAAAAAGTCTCCTGGACTGGCAGGCTATTGAGTTAGCTGCCTGAAGCCGCCAGGAGAGGGTTGCTTTTGATTAGAACTGACATCTAAGACTTTTCAAAATGAGTTTCTTCCCAGCCTGCTCATGTACTCCACTTTATAGTTTATAGAATTGCAAACCCGTTACTTAAAATAGCAATCAGACTACATTTACAATCTGCTGACAATCAATACAATTAAGAATAATTAAAAGTTCAGGCACTACTAATTTCCTCATGAAGTGTCCTGGAAGCCATAGGGCTACAGGCATTTGAAATAATGCTAATTTCACACGCTCTGAGAAGGGATGCTCCATCTTGAATTGCTTCTCTCCCATGAGGAGGCAGCTACAGAAATGGGGAGTGCCGTGACATGAAACTGCCTGCTACAATATTTAACAAAAGCTATGCTCTGGTGGGGAGCAGAGGAAGAGCTGCTGACCCTTCAACGCGGTGATTCCTGAACCACTGATTTCAGAGGAAATCTTCGTGTGTAGGTAACAATTTATGTGGTCTGACTGCTTGAGATCTGTGTTGCCCTCAAAGCTCTCCCTAAATGCCTGTAATGAAATAGGATTTTATAAGTAAAATTTCATTCCTTAATATTATAGAGTTTAGATGAATCAAAGTCTAAGATCCTTTTACAGTAGGGCAAACATTTCTGATGAGATTTATGAACTAACATTTATTGAACAACTACTATGTGAGATTTTTTTTTTTAAACATTGATTATTATATTGCAAAATGCTGGCCTAGTGTCTGTAAAGAGTTAAGTACCATGAAGAACACTTAGAGGCCCAGTGAGCAAATGTTAGCAGAGAAAGGAACAGTCCTGAATGTGTGTGTGTGTATGTGTGTGCACGCGTGGGGGAGGGGGCAACTTAGAGAATTCCAAATCAAACTCGAGTGACTTCCTTGTTTTGTCTTATGCAACTCCTTAGAGGGTCTGTCTGTGGGACCACTTTTAGTTCACATGGTTCGTGTTCTTGCAGATTCTGCACAGTTTGCAAGCCGGATGGAGGAGGCAGGAGTGGAAGTGAAGCTACAAGTCTACTCTGATGCCTACGAGGGGGAGCTGAACCCCCCCCCTCTCATCCCTGGTTCTTCATTGTGTGAAACTCGGCATCCTGCTTGACTTGGAGGGGTCTCATTTCCTGCATGTTGGAGGAAGTGAGTTCTAGGTGGAAACATACTGAACTATCAGAACAGCAAAGCGTGAAGGAAGTCATGCATTCTGGAGGAGTTATTTTAGTTCAAATATTACAGATTTCCTCTTTTTCTCTTGAGAACATTTTCTTGATGTTTGAAGCAGAATTTTGAGATAATTAGAGAAAACAAACAAAACCTCATGTTTATCTAAACAAGGATTTCTTTTAGAAGGATTTAAAAATATTTTCTAATTTCTTGACTTATTTTATGAATTTTGGCTGTCTAAATGGGCCAGAACATTCTTTTAAATTTTATTTCCCATTGGCTTGTAATTACAATATTGTTATTGGGTTGACTTTGCTAGGAATATTTTAATAATTTAATATTTAATGTTAATGGAAGAAACTCTGGTACTAAAGTCAAGGCATCTATCTCATGCCAAGGGCCAGAATGAAAGTTACCTGATTGTAAACATAGTACCTTTGCTATGTGAGGGTTTCACACAACCTTTCCATAATTTATGGTAATGCCCAATATAGATTATGAAATAAAGGAATTTGTGGGTTGTCACTCTTGAAAAACCAAAAGAGAGATTAGTAGGTTACTACTCAAAGGTTTCATGAAAACAGTACAGGATGCTGAGTACATATTATTAAAAATGCAAAATGACGATATGGACCAAGAAATATGTAATATACAAATTTTGTCGTTAATATGGTTAATTTACTTCTTAGCCATTTAGGCAAATTGTGGTGGTCTTGAACAACTTAACAAGTGTGCAGAGCATACTGCTTATAACTGAGGAAAAATGGGGGTTTCTTATGTGACACTAGCTGTATAAACCTGACCAACTCACTTGGCTTCTTCTGTTTCTGCTTTCCTTCTTTCTTTGTGGGGTTCTTTACACTGAGCTGTTTCCCCAGCCCATTTTATTTTATTTTGAAACAGGATGTCTCCTAGTTGTCCAGGCTGGCCTCAAACTTGGGATCCTCCTGCCTCAGTCTCCCCAGTAGCTGGGATCACAGGTGTGGCCCACCTGTATCACTTAGTTTCAGTGGAACTTATCTTCAAATAAATAACAATATTTACAATATTTACTGTTGCCTGTGTATAAAAAAAGTGACCCAGGTTCTCTCTAATTCATAATTCAGTTAATTTTCACAATATATGAGGTAATATTTTTGCTCTAGCTTGTAAAAAGAACAGTGAGTTAAAAATGACTTGACCAAAGGCACCCTGCTAACCGGTAGCAATGTTGAAATCTGTCCATCTGGCTCTAGAGCGCCACCTGGAGAGCGTGTTAGCGCACAGCTCAGGCCCCGCCCCGAATCCCCATGCAATCTGGGCCCCCTTAAGTCAAATGCTCCTTCAGGTTGCTCCTGGTTGCTGTGCAGAAGCCTCGGGGTGAGAACACTACAATGTCCTCGCTGCCTGCTGCCTCGGGATGTTGATCATCCATGAATTCTTTTAGAAGTGTTCATTCAAATTAATTAAATCACATTCTATAGAAATGTTTTCAATATTCGGCCTTCGCATTTCAAAAACATAGCTTAAGTTCAATTAAAATGAATTCTTGTCTTCCGCTTTAGATCCTCAAGACACTTTAAATGAATTATAAATGAAAGAAGAATTGCCTTATTTGAGCCAAAAGATAGAGTAATTATGTGATAATTCGCTTTCTTACCTACATGCTTAACATTATTTGATTCACACTAGCGCTTCCATATTTTATGTCCGTTTTTGGGAACACTTTAGTTCCCAGTTCATATACTAATTTATATGATCAGATTTTAGTATTTACCCCCTTTTCCTATATTTTAGTGTCTTTGGAAAAACAAAATCACGTTTTCCTTCACAGCATATTCTGTACAGATGACAAGCCTATCAATAGTCTCTAAATATATTTTTTGATTGTGTTCAATTTTCCTTGGACATTATTTATCAGCAAACATCATATATTGGACAGTTTAAAATAAGATAAATATTGAGTTAGAATGATGTGATAAGAAATATGAAAATATAAATTAAGAACAGAACCCACAGAAAATAAGGGCAAACAATCCAAAAATACAAAATTATATGTTTAAGAGGTTCTTTCTCAATCGTGTACATTACAGAACCCAAGGTGCTTCCATGTCTTCAAGAGCTGTCATGGAAGCTGTAGAACATTCTACACTGAATATTTTTTTCATAAGATTCCATGATAAATTTCAGTTCATTTTAAAGTGAGACACTTTGATATATAGTCTCAAAATACAAGTAAAGTATGTGACCCTGAATAGAACTGAATGAAATAGTGACAATAAAGCGTGTCAGTTTCACTGATGTTTAGGGTTTTGTCTGGTTGAGGATCCAGCAGGAATATCCTCATGATTGTTTGGCTTTTAAAGTATCTGGGGGCTGGGAGCCAGGATCAGGGAGAGAAACTCAGAATACAAGAAGGATGTGCATTGGAATGTTCAAGGAGGAAAAGAAAAAGGAAAGATAAAATACGTGAAGGCAGCAAGTCCTAATTAAAACCACTTTTCTATCTTTACAAAGGTCCAGGATGCTCACAGATGAAAGCCAGGCTGCTTGTTTTATTAGTTGCCTAACCAATCAATACCATCCTGGAAGCAGCAACTGTATAAACACAAAGCCTCCAGCGAACGCTTTGTAGGGCCACCTGCACTCTGATCTAAAGTGAACCGGAGTGACATTTCAAACATTCTCACGAGAAGCTCTCTATTTTCTCAGGATCCAGCATTCCACATTGCCCGTAGGATTATTGGAATATCGTCAGCAGCATTTTCTTAGTTCAGGAGGTGCTGCTGAGTGTTTTTGAGTCATCCTAGGAAAACATACTCATCCTTGATTTTAGACAAAGCTCTGACATAATGCTGTTGAGATCTCAAAAAGAATTTTTAAGCATTTACATTCTGTTCCTGACAATTACCATATTACTATGGCCTGTGTTCCTGGTCCATATTATTTCTTTTTCTTTTTTTCAAATTAGAGTAGTAACTCAAACTCAAGTTTTGATATGAAGTTTAGCTTCTTGTATAGTACAGGAGTTGGGCAAAGTGGTCACATCTTTGTATAAATCCCCCAAAATGTGCTTAAAATAATTAATTCATCGAACTTGTAAATAGAGTTTTTCTGTTTTGCAGTAAAACAAAGGTGCTATCTATTTGTTACTGCTAAATAGCTTAGGTTAATTGCAAATTTTCATTGCCATTGATTTATAATAAGTTTTAAGGCAAAAGTAACTACCAATTACAGAACACTTTATGCCAAGTATTTCAGTAACTTTTTATCCAATGACTTAAAGGGTGTTCACCAAAACACTGTGAAGTGAATGTTGTCACAATTTTATGAGGAAACTCCAAGTCAGAGTAGTTAAGGGACTTTTCCCAACAACCCACAGGTGTCTGAGCATGACCTTGAACCCAATTCTGACACCAAAACTTGATCTCAAAGGGTATCCCCCCAATCATTTCTATTCCCAGTAGCTACATGCCAACACTTGAGTTGATTATCTCATCACTGAATTTTGACCTTTTTTGTGTGAGATGAATTATGTGGTAATGTCTCTCTGTAGTACTAAAGAAATTCCATGGCCATTAATGAAAATGAAATTCACAAGTGAATTATATGGTGATAATTCATAAATTTGTTTTCATCCCCATACATAGACCTTCATGAGGTTGCTAGGATTTTCTTAAGTATTAAATAAAATAAATTATCTCAATTATTTGAAAATGCTTTTTACATATAATTTTAATATTTTTAATTATAAATTGACATGTATGTTAGTGGAGTGGTTGTGCATTAAAAAAACAGAGGGTATTTATTTGCTCTTACTAAGTAGATATTAATTCATTGATTACCGATTCATCAAGAATAAGTTACTTAATTTTTTGACTTAAGCATAAGCATCAGAAATACAGTGGCAAACTATCAATTCAGAGGGCTTTCACGGACTTCAAACTCTGGAGGAGGACACATACGTGAAAGCAACCAATTATAGAAGTAATTGGTTAATTATTGTTTGATAAATTCCAGGAAGTGAAAGTGCAGAATGCTCAATAACATCAAATCCCACCCCTGGCCTGGGGCAGAGGTGGGATCTGGAAAACTTCTCAGAGGAAGTGGTATTAAGTTGAAATATAAGAAATAAGAGAAGGTTAGGTGGCAAAGGGAGAGGATAAGAGAAGATAAAAGAAGTTTTACCCTATTTAATTCTGTTCACAAACATTTATCGTTACCATCACCGAAGGAATGGACTTTGTGGGAGGTTTTATAAGCTTATAAAGTTTGGGGTAGGAGCTTAAGAAAAAGAGTAGAAAAATATCTACTTTTACAAAGTGTTAGAGAAACAAGTCCTCATGGACACATTGCACAATTTAAGTTTCATTATCTTTATGGTAAGTGACCTCCAGGTGATCGCTCTCATTTTATAGATAAGGAAACTTCAGGAAATAAAGGATGAAATTAGTACTGAGTGCAGGTCTTTCTGCTTCCAGAATCAATGTTGCTAGCAACTCTCTTACACTTTGTCAACATAGCTCATTCCAGAAATTACATGAAAAGCCTAGGCCTGGCAGTGGTCATATTTTACTTTTATGTTCACTTTGAGACAGTTCAAAACATTTGGAATAAAATATGGTGCTATTATAATGCATTAATAAAAACCATAATAGAAAAATCAGCAACTTTATAAAAGTACAGAATTTTTGTACTAAAATACAAAATTTCCATAAGATTTAATGAGAAACCAAAAAAAGAATGGAGATCCCAGGAAACTCTGGAGAAAGGCATCCTGCCAAATGTACATGACCCAAGGCATCTGGGTTCTGCAGATTCAGGAAATTGAGAAACACTCTTCCAACCTTAACAACTCCCAAGTAATTCTCCTCCTCTTCATCTTGGGAAGCTGGTGAAAAACAAAAGCAAGAGAGGTTATGGACCATGAGTTAAAAGATTTCCCATTCTCGGTCCATTCTAAAAAAGACCAAACAGGAACCACCTTGTGTTCCGTATGTATGGGTATGGTTACGGCACACCCGTCCTGAGAGGGATTTCAGGGAACTCCCCAAGACCTCAGCATAGTGTGCTTTTTGCTTCATTTGTCCATTCCCAGCTCTTCTTAAATATTGGACCATGACTGAAATTCCCTTTTGCTAGTGGCACGTATTTTTAATCCACTAATTGACAGAAAGGCTTAAAGTATAAGTGCTGGAAAACTAGCTCGTGAAACATTCTAGCTGAAACTCAATTACCCTTACCTGAGGTAGTCAGTCCGCCCTTTCAGGATCAATTAAGAACAACAGTGCCAGGGAAGGGACAAGAGGGGACTCTGGGAGGACAGGAACACAAAAGATGAGACATAAACAGATCTTGTGTTCCATGAGTCCCAAAGGGTGCCAGAGTTTCCACCTTTACTCACACATGTGTGAGACACAGACAAGAGGCCGGTAGAGATATTCTGGGCAATCATAACAATGGATATGTGCTGTGGGTGTTATGGGCCAGGCTATCTGGGCAATGACCAAACAGACTCTCTTTTACCCTGAGACTCCATGTCGTGTAGGAAATGCTTCTCCTGTGGGAACACCTGCCTCTGTACCCACCAACAGTTGCTTAGCATGTTTGACAACACAAAATGACAACTCTGATATAATGTAAAATTTTTCTCTTTTTGGTTCCTATTTTTCCCGGACAATGTGCCCAGTCAGAGAATGATTGTCTAGATGTCAGTACCCATTCTTTTACTGGTACCCGACTAAGGTCATATTAACCCACTTCTCCTTCTGCTTATGATTTTAGATCTCATGATGTTAGTTTGTAGTTTTGAATCATAGCAACAACCACTTATGATCAATGTACTGACATGCTTTACTTATGGTATAAATACCCCTGAAAACTTACACTCAGGACTGTCCTCCCTGTAGCCATTTTTGGGGCATTGTGTGAGTCAGCCAGCACGCTAATAAAGACACTCAAATTTGGACTTCTCAGTGATGGTAACTCTGTTCTTAAGGTGCACCCCAAAACATGGTTGGAGTGCTTTTGAGTCTCACGAACATAGCTAGCTACTTCCATCAGTTATGGATTCCCTCCTTGCCCCTCTCCCCACTTTTATTTTTTTTAAATAGTCAATCACATTTATTTATCCTCAGAGAATATAATCAAAATCAAACCGTCTTCAGATTCACATCGGTCAACAAATTCAAGGTAGGATAAATAAAAATGAACCCACATTTAGACACATGCTGGCAAATTTGCAGAACACCAAGGAAAACTGGTAGATAAAATGACAGCAGCAACAACAAAACACAAAACACCACACCAGAAAGAAAAGGAAAATCACCCATGAAGCATTCACAGTCAGAACAAAGAATGGTTCATCCATAGCTGTTCTGGAAGTCAGGAGACAGTGGAAGAGGGCCAAGATCTGGGAGAAAAAGACTGCCAACCTGGATCTTCAGCAAAAATGTCTTTGAACAGAAACAAGACATTTTCAATTAAATAAAAACTGAGCGTTTACTACCAAGTAGACTCTCATTTTCAGAAAAGTCCTAAAAGATGCTTTGGGAAGAGGAGAGATTCAGTTTAGAATGCAAAAAGGAACACTGAGAAATCATACTTCATACTGTTTGATAAAATGGTAATGATGGTTTTTATGTCACGTGCATATTTGTGACATACAATTAAAAGCCTGATTTCCCAAACTTTTCAGTCCCACGTGGACTCGCAGTGGATTCATCTGATCCTCCTCCTCCTGCCTCGTTCCTCTCTGCAGCCTGGGTCTCATAAGCATCCTTGTGTACGCCCTCCTCTCTGTTGCCTTCCCCAACCTCTTTCCCTTTCACGGCAAAGTCAGTAGATAGTTGAAACCCTACTCATCACCTTCCCCCACCTCCACCTCTGACGCTCAATTGCAGGAGAAAAATCAAACCATGGAGCTGATTAGTCCTGGTTTTAAATGGATGACCTGGAAAGGGACTTCACCACTGCCTGGTCCCACCACATCCCATCCCTGTCCCCATCTTAGCTGTCCCCTGATCATTTCTCTTCACCTCCTGCCTAACCTCACTCCTGCTACCGATGCTGCTTTTTATTCAACTGGGAAAATCAAAGCCTTTTAAAGAAAACATTTCACACATTTCTGTCATCCAAAATCACCTTCTCCCTTATTACCACGGAGAGCGATCTACCCTCCTTCCCTAGCTCACCCTTTGCTCTTGGCTGGATTTCATTCTCTCCTACCTTCACAAAGACATGACTCCAAACCGTTTTATTTTCTTTCCCTTACATCCTCGTCTTCCCATTTCTAACTGAATCATCCTGGTTATACAGAGACATCTTATTCCTCCCACTAAAACAAACAAACAAACAAAAAGCAACAAAAATTAACCTGGGTTCCATTTCCCCAACCCACTACCACCTTATATTTTTGTTTCAATGCATGAAGTCTTTAAAAGAACCTACCACATTTTTGTCTCCAGTTCTCGTCCACACATCTTGATTTAAAACAGAAATAATGCACGTGTTGCAAGGTTATATCTTAATGATTTTTCACAAATTGGATATACTCATGAAAATAGTTATCAGATTATGACATTTCCAGCACATCGGAGATCTCCTCCATGTCTCCCTGCAGAAACAACTCCTTCACCCGCCTGACTTTTAACATCATAGGTTGGTTGTGTTTTGATTATTTACATAAATGAAGCCATAGAGAACATACTCTTTTGTACCTATATTCTTTTGCACATTTTGTTATTGTTTTGTTTTTTACAGATTAATTTTTATTGAAGGCTTTTATACTTTACAAATGTTTTATGTAAGTGCACTTTCATCTTGTTATCTAAAGTTAGAAATATTTTTATCGTTCCAGTTCCAAAATAAAAAAGAAAAATCCAGTCCCTTTGATTCCCATATCTGATCTGTTTTCTTTTTTGGTTCTGGTTAACTCTTTTTAATTTTTATTTTAATTTTTATTTATACAGACTACATTTTGATTCATTTTACGTGAATGGGGTACAACTTTTCGTTTCTATGGTTGTGCACGACATAGATTCATACCGTTCTTTAGATTACATAGAGAAAAATGAAAGGGAGGAGGGGGCGGGGGTAAGAAGGATGGTAGAATGAGACAGACATCATTATCCTATGTACATGTCTTAGAGTTTTAAAATAATATATCTATTCTCTTTGCCTGCATTTTAGTCTTTCTCATTCCACTCTCCACCAGTTTTATTATGAAGTCATAAATAGCATTATATTGTTGAATTCACTCATCCAATACAATCCTACATGGGTTACTTGAGCTTATTTTTTTATCTACATGTATCCGCCATTGTGGGAAATTTGGATTTTTATATGCAATTATGTACTCAACAGCTCCACTTGGATGTTTTATATAATCAACACGACAGCTACAAAACTGAGTTGCTTATTTTACCCCTCAACACCTTATCCACCTGGGCCTTTTTCTTCTCATTTGATAGCAACTTCTTTCTTCCTGGTCCTCAAAGTGAAATACTGGGATGATCTTTGAATTGCATCTTTCTCTCACAGCCCTCCTAACCTGTGAGTGAATTCATTCACTTTTATTCAAAGCTTGACCTACTGTGTTGGAGACAAAAGGATCCAGGGCTGGGGGGACCAGCATGGCCTCTTTCTTATCACTTTCTTTCTGCTCTTGACTGCATCCCCAGAATTGTTCTCAAAACATCTGGGTGAACTTTAATTTTAGCATAGATTTATATGTTTTTCAAAAAATAAATGTGTGTACCATTCCCCCTCCCCCACAAAAATAGATAAATGGGAAGTATCTCCATGTTATTGTATGCAGTAATAGTTTATCTTCATTGAAGGAGAGATTTCCATTTTATTGATACACCCAATTTATTTATCAATTCTATCATCAATAAACATAATTACCCCTTGCAGATTTTGACCATTGGGCTTTTATGAAGATTCTTGTATGTATTTTATGCATATAAATATGCTTTGGTCATGGATACATAACTAGAAATGAAATTGCAGAATTGCTAGGTCATCACACATACTCAACTTTAATACATAATGCCCAAGTATTTTATAAGTTGCTGTTTTCATTTGCATTTCTACCTCTAAGTATAATACTCCAAATATTATTCCATACTCCCTAGCATAGTTTTGTAGAAATTTTTTTCTACTTGAACCTTCTTAGTGTTTTATTTTTTTCTTTCTTTTCTTTGCTCCATTTCTCTCTCTCTCTCTCTCTCTCTCTCTCTCTCTCTCTCTCTCTCTGTCTGTGTGTGTGTGTGTGTGTGGTGGTGCTGGGGTCAAACTCAGCCCCTTGCCCATGCCAGGCAAGCTGCAAGTCTTCTACCTCTGAGCTACACCCCAGCTCAGGGTTTTACTTTGATTTCACTATTCACATGCTTACTAATATGCACTGTTACCAACAGTCTGTTCAAATCTTTTGCCCCTCATTTTGTTATATTATCTTTATGTTGTTAATTTGTATATTCTGGATAAATGTTCATGTCTCATTTAAGTATTAAAATTATTCCATTCTGAGGATTATCTCTTTTGTAGTCGTAATGGTGATTTGATGAACAAATTTTGATTTTCATGGAGAGTACTTATCCATTTTTCTCAATAGATGCTTTTATTCTTATTTATGCTCTGCTTAAATAAACTTTTCCTATCCAATGAAGATTTTCTCTGGGATGTCTTTTATGTTTACAAACCACTTAGATTTGATTTTCGTATGATCTGAAAGAGGAGTCAGCACTCTTCTTTCCATAAAAGTAAACTGTTATTTTTCTCAAAGTACTGCAGCAACAACTTTCTCATAATTTAAATAATGTCAGCTTGTGGGTTCTGTTTCTGGGATCAGTTTTATTTGAATCATTACTTTAAGTTCAATGTTAAATGTGAGTGGAAAATATACCTCAACAAAATCCTATGATAGTCATACCAGTAAACACACACTTTTTTCTTAGGAGATATACTTTGTATATACAATCCCAGAGCGAAAATGAAAGATAAAACATAACATGTACACACTAACACAAAGAAAGAAGACTAGCTAGGAAGTATAGGACTCAACAGTTCTGGCATTTGGTTACTTTTTCTTTCCTTCACATTGTCCATTTTGCAAATACCTAGCTGTCTTAATGAAACTTTGTAATAGTTCTTTATTTCTGAAAGTGTAACTCTTCCTTGCTCTTTATCTTCAAGCTTGTCCTGACTTTGGGGGCTTTTCTAGCTTTAAAACATATTCTAGAACCCACTCATTAGTTTTCATGCATGTGCCATCTTAGAGAAATCTAACTGAGATTCTTGAAAATATACTGCCTGCACTTGGAAAGAAGGTGTGTTTCTGCAGTTACTGTCTATATAGGCCAGTGCTGTCAACTGGTTGATCTTGACCAAATCTACAATTGCTTGTTCCATCAGTTGCTGTCAGGTACTATTAAATGTCATCATAGCTTATCTATTTTAAGACCATGCTATTGTGCATATGCAAATTTAAAATTTTATAATTTTGCTAGTTTCTATTATTATAAAGTATTCCTTTGAATCTCCAGATATATACTTTGCCTAAAATATTTTTCTGATACTTTATCGCTTTTTATAAAATGTTTGGTTAGTGTGTATATGATATATATTTTATATTTTCACTTCCCTTGTTTATATGATTTTAAATCAAGGTGTCATTAATTTTTTTTTTTTTTTTTTTACTAATATGACAACCACAGACTTTTATTGAGGACTCTTCTCTCACATTGAACATAATCTTGATGTATTTGTATTTTAATCTACTATCTTATATTTGGTTCTTATTTTCTTTCTTCTCTCATTTAAGATAAATCATGTTTTAAAAAGTTACTTCATGCAAGAACAGTAGAAAACTTTAACTCTGCTTAATTCCTTTCTCCCTTTTAAAATGCTACTTCATAAAATTTAATCACCTAAATATTTTATCAGGGGCCATTGCTTTTATAGTTTGCAATCATCAATGTGTATTCAGATTTCCTCCAGTATCTGTCCTTTCTCATGGTTTTCATGCCTTCCTGCATATAATTTCTTGTCTTTCTGTGACAATTTTTTTCAAACTGGAAAATTCCCTTTAGTTTTTCTTTTGTTGCAGGGTCACTGGTGATAACCTCTCTCAGTTTATTTCATCTGAAAATATCTTTAGTTTTATTTTGGAATGTTGGTGAGATATAAATCCTATGTTAGCAATTATTTGCATACAGGCTTTTGATGATATTGTAACCTTGTCTTCCAGTTTTGATTTATTTAATCAATGTAGGACTTTTCAAATATCAAAATATATATATATATATTTTGCATCCTTTGGGTCAATGGTGTTTTTCTAATAATTTGTAAATTTCATGTAAATATTTAAATTTATTAACTTTTTTTAAGCTTCTATACCAATCATCTATTGATGCTTAATAATCTACCCCAAATCCAAGTGAATTAAAACAAGAAATCCTAATTCTAATCATTCTGACATTTGGACTGGGACTCGTTAGAAGAGCTTGTTTCCGTAGGTGTAATAGTGTGTGCCCAATGGGGCTGAGAGTTCCACTTCTCAAAAACTCATCCTATGGCTGGCATTTTGGTGCTTGCTGGAAGTTTAGTCAGCACTAGTGACAAGGAAATCTGTGTGGGAGACCAAGGTGGGCATGGGGTTACCCTGGTTCTAACAGTTAGTACTCCAATATCAGACAAAAGCTTAGGACGTTTTGTGACCTGGCCTCCTATAAATCCCATAAAGTCCTTTTTTCTGAAGTCACACACCACCCATGTTCAAAGGAGAGGGTAAGGACTACACTTCTGAATGGAATGAATTCTGAAATTATATTGGAGGAAGTTCATGTGAGATGGTCTTCTTGGAGCCATTTGGAGAAAAAGCAGTCAACCACTGTCATGAGCCATGAGTAAGAGGGGAATCAAGTTTGGTTCCAACAAGTGGATTTTACTCATGCAAAGCACACTCAACTTAACATTCCTAATGATAGCAAGTCACAAATACATTGAAGATTCACTCCCTTGTTCTCCTAGGGTCCAATCCCCATGGACTTACTCAATGCAACATCTCGTAGCCAAGATGTCCGTCAGCAAGACTGAGGGGATTCTTCTCAGCCATAACTTCTCTCAGCTCCTCGGATGTCTTTGGCTGTCCTCGGGTGTCCAATGAGCTGGAGGCCGGATGGCAGTCATCACCGTGGGAGAGGTGGTCAGTCATCTGGCCTTGTTGACAATGGTCGATCAGCAATCAGTAATGGAGTGGATAGCAGCCAGGGCAGTCAAGAGACAGAGCGACGTGGAGTCCTCGCCTCGTGGTGCTGCTGACAGTTTGCTCCCAAAGTCCAGGGGTTTAAGTAGTGATTTTCACCCAGTCACACTCTGGTCTTCATTGATAAAGACCAGAACACGACTAGACTAGGAGCCGCCACTCAAACCACAGATAAAGGTTCATATCGGCATTGTTCAGGAGAGTCATCCTGCCGCACAGCAAGTTTGTCACCAGGCGCCTTTATTTTTGTTTTACAAGTTCAGGCAAATATTAAATACAGATTATTATTACTGCATAACACACAACTATAGCAATTCCTATTATTTCCTTGTCTCATTACATCCCTTCAACCCTCTTATTATCTTTTCAATTTAGGTAGGGTCTGTGGTGATTTCCCTCTATTTTAAAATTCCATATATCAATCATCTGTATTGTGTAGCTATGCCTTCATTATTTTCTTTTTTTTTTTATCTACATCTTCGTAGAGGTGATTAAGTTCACTAGTTTTTTCAAAGAAAGAACTTGATTTATCTGATGATATTTCTTACTATTCTTTCTGCTGCATATGACACAGAAGAAATAATATCTACTGACCTCTCTGCAACTCACTAATGCTTTTGCTCTGCAGAACAGCTTCCTGGCCATACTTCACAGATGCCAGATGTGTTCCCACTGAGGGACAGAAACTGAGGGACAGCAGCTGAGGGACAACAAGGTTCTCACATCTATTTTGTGTGTTGTCATCAAGATACCAGTATAAATTCTTTTTTTTTTTTTTTTCTGTTTTTAAATTGTATGTTCTATTTAGTTATACATGACAGCAGAATGCATTTTGATTCATTATACACAAATGGAGTACAACTTTTCATTTCTATGGTTTACACGATAATACAAATCTTTGTTCAAATGTCACCTTTTCAAAGAAATCTGCCCTTCGGTCCATGATTTTTCAAACCCACTTTCTGTGTTCCACCTTTCATTTTTCTCATGACTTGTCATCTATCATGTTATATAATTTGCTTGATAATTATGTTTATGGCTTCTTTTATGATGATTCTATGCTCCAGCCTAAACTCTTTGAGTAAGGGAAATTGCATATTAGTCACCCATGCACCCCAGGTCCCAGCCTCAAAGAAACATCTCCATAACTGCTTACTGAATAGATGAATCAATTCTCCATGTAAATTCTTGGAGCTAATATTCTGACAGTTTCATGCATTGTGAGCATCTTCTTCATCAAGGAAGATCATGAAGCTGCTAGGTTGGGGATGTGAAATACGTCCAGATGTAACTATGTAATGAGAGTCTGCACTGACTTCATCTACTAATCAGGGCTAAATTTCCTTCTCCTCTGCACTTTGACAGCATAGTCTAAATTGCTTAGTATATCAGTAATTTTTTTTTTCCCAGTCTTTCTACTATGTATTTGTATCAGTTGGGGTTTGGTGAAGAAAGCAGAAGAGAGTAGAGGCTTAATTAGTGTTTCAAAAGGCTTTCAGTGCACAGCACTGAAGTGGATGGTTTTTAAGAGCATCCCAAAGCCCTCTGAGTAGTTCCCATGAACCATCTCAGGCATCCAGATCCATGTCCGTGATTCCCAAGCAGTTCGTTTGGAAACTACATTGAAACTCACATCAGCCATTTTTCTACAACTACCTCTAAAGAATGACTTCTTCCTCTCCTTTCACATCTAATGTGAGTGTTTCTCATTAGAAGCTTCCAGCTTAGAACCAACTGGAGAAGGAGATGTTGGAAATGTGGTCCCTGACTTTTAGGCAGAAGAGAACTTAACAAGGAGAGCTGGAGATAACCATCTGATGACAGAGAACAAGTGGATGATTTTTTCTTATGTCTGCATACAAAATTATTTAAGAAAATGTATCTTTAAGTCAAAACAAATCGTAATAGTCAAGTCATATTGATTTATTGCAGAGATAATGTGTGCACTAATTGGGTTGCAATTGAAGAAATACCTAAAAGTATTTCACAAAAATATTGTAAAATTATTTCCTAGTAATAGACTAGATTTTTGTGTCTATGAATAATAAACTGACCTGTTTGAAGAACATTCCAAATGATTTATAATCAGGCTAGGAGATTTAATAAACCCATGAAATTTTTGTTGAGGATACTAGCTGTGAATAATAACAAATATCTAATAATGAATTTATGAATTCTTGGTAATTTAATCAAGAATTTAAATGATAATGAATTTATCTATTATTCCTACAGACATAGGGAAATAGTTTGAGAATCTGACTTCCCTTGAAGCAGAATTAGTTACTTCTATTAAAGTATGGCCCATTATTTCAGGAAGTAGTCTTGCAATAATTGGTCATTTTCTCTCCTGCACTGGTTTGAGTCAAATTTAAAGGTGTAGAAGACAAATTATTTCCCATTAAAAAAAAAAAGACACCTAAATTATAGAGTTTTTTATTGAAATCTAAAATTTACTTCTAGTTTTCCCATTCCATGTAAAAGGTCAATGACCGTTCTGTTTAACACAAACTATATGCCTCTGGTGATTCAATAGCCTATGAAGGCAAGAATATTATCTCTTTGGAAAAGACTATATGGCCAGGACCGAGAATAATGTCTGATGAGAAGCTGAAGTTAATTTTTATTGGATGCATGTCTTATATTCATTCATCCTATTTTATTGTAAGTCCGTTTGTAAATGAATGTGCCTTCTGTGGAGTTTCTCTGCATTTACAGATGCAAATTTATAGACATATATATATGTATATATACACACATATATACATACATAAAACATAATCACTGAAATTATATATATACATATATATAACATGTTTTTTCTTTATGTAATAGTTTCTATCTTTTCCATTGCCAAAGAATTTCAACTTACTTATTAAATTTGTTAAAAGTTGGGAAATATTAAAATTGAAAAATTTTAAATTTATACGAAGGAAACTACTTATATGTCTCAATCCTGGCTGTAGTTCAAATTTGGTAATATTCAAACTACCAAAAATGTCCTCTGCAATTTCCATAAGAAGTGCTGTTAGGTATTTTCTCTGTTATAATTAATTTCTTGGGGATTGCTGGTCCAAAAATGACAATTGTTTCATGCAAGAGAGGTGACATTTTATTTCCTGTTTATACTGTGTAATACACTCACTGCTGAAAACACGAGAACTATTTCTTGCTGCCAGGAAAAAGAAGGATGCCAATTATTTCATTGCCATTTGCAGAGCAGATAATGTCGCTGGGTTTAAGGTCTTAAAGTGAGAGCAGCTTAGGGAAGAGGAGAGATGTTGAGTCTGTCTAACAGAATAGCATTCTTGGCCATGTCGCTTTCTTTTTCTTTTTTTTTTTTTTTTTCCTATTGAAGATGATAATCTATTGCTTCTTAATCACACTTCTTGGTGAAGTGTGTTAACTAACATATTTCAGTGTTACTTTTGCTTAATGCTCCATGAGGTAGACTTTAAAATAGCAGTGAGTACTTTTAATCTACTCTCTGTCTTTCTAATATACAATATTGGACGCGGTATCACTACCGGCAATTACCAAAAATGCTTCTAGCTGCCCAGTTCTAAAGCTATGAATGTCATTTCTGCTACTTTGCCAGAAAAAATGACCCTGATTCAGAACATTCTGGTGTTTTCAGGACATTGCTAAGCTGGGAGAATTTCCAAAGTATGTTTTATTGAGGTAAATTTATATGCATTCTTTTCAACGATTTTATTATAGAGTTCTGAGTTTTGACAAATGCACATAGTTATGAACTATTATTAAAATAAAAAGTGAGGGAAAGCTCCATTGCATTGAAAAATTCCTTGTGCTCTTTGGAGTCAATTTTTTATCCAATTGGCAGCTCCTGGCAACCATTGATCTGTTGTTTTTGTTACTGTGTGTGTTTGTGTTTGGTTGTATGTTCTTACAGTTTTGCCTCTTAGATAATATCATAGAAATGCAAACATACTGTCTGCAGCATATTGAGTCTTGCTTCTTTCACTTAGCATAATACATTGGCTATTCATCATGTTATTGGGGTATTTGAAGTTTGTTCTACTTAGAGTTTAAATGAAAAAAATCAACCATCTCTTCTTCATATTCTTTTTGGAAGTAGGGAGTATATAAATACTTTCAAATCCTTGAGCATAGTATCTGTGTCACTAGAAATTCACAAGGAGAACAAAAATTTAGGAAAAACAATACAACTAATTAAGCAAATTAAATTTGAGAATTCTAAATGTATGTATTCTGTATTTTTTCAGATTGAAATAATGCTTTGCAAGTTTAGACTAGGGAAAACATAATCTATAAAAAGCATCTGAGCTTTCCAGGAATTGATGTATTCCCTGCATACCTTCAGGAAAAGTTGAGGTTAGGTGATTGAAAATTATGCATCTATTAGAGTCATTATTGCTCTAATAAATGTCAAAGTTATTGATCATCATTCATCACAAAATGTGACCTTAATTTCTTTTTTTGATCTATATCCTCTGCTTCTCAGAGAGTACAACATTAGTTGCATGAAAATATTCTAGTGAACACAAGTTTTACCATACCTTTTCACAGTACAGTTTCAATTATAATATCATACATGTATCGTTTTTCCAATCAGGATTTATTTTGACCAGTTTCATCAAGTATATGATATGAAGCGTATTTCATTGCTTCTGTTATGTGACTCACATACATTAATCAGATTTTGTTCCACGTTATATTTGAACTGAATGGATGCATTCTCTTACATTTTAATAGAGTTTTATAATTTTCATGCTTTCTGAGTTGCGGATTAATTATAGGATTATAAAGGTTTTTTTTTTTTTTTTCTTCTCTCCTCAGAAGCAAGGTCTTACCATTTAATTGAAGAGCTCAAAGAGAGCAAGTAGAGAAAGATAGGATATTTTAAAAGGAAATCTATATAAAAGAATTTTCCCACCATCATGAGATAGACAGAAAAACAAAAACCCCCTGAGGGATTCCATCCCATCATAGTATCCAACCATTTTGCAAGAGCATCTTTTCCTTTTTGTTCCCTTGCTGACACCCCTTGTGTATTTTATTTGTATGCAAGTGAATGGCAGTTTATTGTGTCCCAGAGGACAGGGTATTAATGATCATTTGCTTCCTGCTGTGGGGCCTGTCATAATTTTGTAGTCAGAAGAGTGACAGTAGTAACGGCCAATCAGTATGCTAATACTGCCTGAGAGTGGGTAGTTAGTCCATTTTAACCAAGGTTTCTCTGCCAAATCCTTAGGTAATTTTCATTAAAAAATGCGATTTTTGATAGCATTGCAAATTGCTAGCTGGAACCAGTTGAAGAAACCATATATTTCTTTTGTGTGGCAGTTAGACTTCTATCTCAGCAGGTGTCTCCCAGGGAAAAAAAGAAAGACTTCTAATCTGAAAGCCCATTTTGGTCAGCAAGAATCAATCATGAAAACATTCAGCAATTTGTTATATCAATATCTTAACATGGAGAACTGTAAGCAGCAGATGAAAACTAAATCTAGTCTCTGACAAGTAAATAGAAGGCAAGGTATTTAAAAATGATAGTTGAAAGCCAAATGTGAAAAACCCTGCAGATTCATACAATGTGATGTCATTCATTTCTCTTTACCGTTCTATTTATTTCTTGAATTTTCATGTCATTTTTAAAGGAAAAGATAGTCCTAAAAACAATATCTTTCAATGCTAGTATATAAATATTCAAATATATTATTAGCCATTTTATTTCATGCAGCCTATAGGGTGTATACTCCTGACTAGGAAAGAAAAGAGAATTTTCTGAAAATGCTTTCCAAGTGTTTTCACAGCACGTGAACACATGATTACAGAGGGGATTAGTGGATTAAGGTATCGACAGTTGGTGGCCTTAAGGCTATAGATAAAAAGAACTCCACTTTCTCTCCATAAAATCACATTTTATTTTTACCTACGTATAAACAATACCAGAGATGTAAACTATAAACATAATTATTTTGAAAACACTATTGTGACTTAAATATGTTCATCACAGAAAACAAAACAATAATAAAAAAACCCAACAATTTCACATATGTATCTATGTGAAATACAAAATAATATCGTTTAACATCACAAATATGTTTGAGAAGGTCTGATTAACCCCCGAGGTCTGACAAAGAGTTCTTTTGAATATATTAAGGCTTGAACTTAGTTCGTTCAAAACATAAACTTGTTAGACTGTGGAGATGATCAATACTATTAGAAGACAAATATTCAATATATTTTAATAAAAATTAAGTAGATACTGCATCAAGTGAAATTTTACTTTTTGGAAGTCAGATAAAAACATTGTTTGCCACCTGCTGTTCTTTCCATACATGCAAATCTTTTTACACTACAGAACAACCTAGCTGCCTCCCACAATCCCATAAACGTTTTACTGTTTTATGAGATGTTAGTAATAAATGTGATTGATGATTATTTTTACAAGTGCCTATTAGAAATACTCTATTTTGTGATTAAATACATAAGGTTAACTCAATTCCTCGTCAGGAGATTGCAAGTTAAGTTCTGACATGAATACCAAAATACTTGTTTAATCTACTATTAACATTTACTTGTGTATTTCCTTTAGGTAGTATTTGTTCTCATTTACAGAGATTTTGCATTTTAATCAATTGCAAACATATCTAAAAATGCTGTTAGTGTGGCTTGGGGCAGAAAAATAGCTTGAAGCTGCACACACATGTATAGTTACAGGGTGAATAGCTATAATTATATTGGAGTGCATCCAAGAAATTAGCTATTCTGTTTACACTTACGGCCTCTTCAAATTTATGTGCACCTCAAGCAAACATACTGTAAATTCATTTGAATACTAAAAATCATTGACCTTGATAGTGTAGTTTATTGATTATTTTTCATATTTCTTTTATCTTCCCCAAATCAAAAATTGAGGTAAACTATTTGTTGATAATAGAAAATCAGCTGTGATTTTCAATTCTAATTTTTCTCTTCAAGATTTAGTCTATTGACTTAAAACAATTCATGAAAATATAAAAATAAAGTCTTGATTTTCAGGTCCTTTAAAATTCAAGTGTTTGACAGAACAGACTGCCGAGGCAGTCTTTGGATTAGCCTGGAAAGAGCCTTGGCTAATGTCCAAACATTCATTCTAAGCTGGACACGCAGACCAAGAATGAACACAAATTTTAAAGTACTTAGTTATAGGTGGTAAAGAAAGGCCAGTTATATTTACATATTTACTCAAATATTTACTCATTTAACCCTTTAGGGCTATGAGAGCTATGTCAAAGGTTTTTTTTTTTTTTTTTTTTTTTTTTTTTTTTTTTTTTTTTTTTTGTTAATTTACTTAAAAAGAAGACATGATGTATGATGTTCTGGGCCTTCATTAAATAAGAGCACCACTGGTACAAAAGCACGGAGCATCTGCTTTGTGTGTGTGTGTGTACACAAAGTGGAAAGGCTTGGTTTTGTATGTATTAGGGTTTCTGGATTCTATGCCTTTGGAAATTGCTCTGGAATTTGCCTTTGGATTATATTCTCTTGGAAGTGTTGTGCCTGGTCTCTAACCTTTGGGTTTTCTTTCAGTTTACACTCTTGCTATTTCATACCAATGGCAGTAAAGTGCAGGTCCGGAAACTTTCTGCCCGGGGTTGTGTTGCAACACTGAAACTACCCAGGAGCTGAAGGGAAGGAGATCTGGAGAAGTCAGCAGGCCAAATGAAAGTCAGTGTAGAATGACTTCTGGTGGCCGAGTCTGATCATCTTTCAACGAGTGTGGCCATTGGTTTGAAGGTCAAAGTCATAGAGTAATTCATTTTATTTTTCCATGCATTCAGCTATTTTGCATAAATCTTTTGAAGTTGACAAGCAAAAGGGTTGATAGCGAAAATAGATATTGGAAAGTGATTTCTGCTTAAATGTTTTTAAATGTGATTTCTGCTTCACGTTTCTTTCCCTCTGTTTTCATATTTGCTGAGACACCCTTACTTACTATCATGAAAAAAGAGCTGCCAGTCAGTTGGTGCATCCTTTGTCCATCAAAATCATAGACTGAAGATAATATAATACTGAAGAGCATTGAATTTGCTTGAAATTTGAAGAATGTTTTGCTGCTGATTAGCTAAGTGACTAAGAAAGTTACTTACTCTCTCTAGGCATCAATATCAATCTTCATCATGTAATATAAAAGAACTTCCCTAACAGGATTTTTTTATTATTTATTTATTTTTTGCAGTGCTGGGGATTGAACCCAGGGCCTTGTGCTTGTGAGGCAAGCACTCTGCCAACTGAGCTATCTCCCCAGCCCCTTAACAGGATTTTTTAAGAGTAGCAATTTATGTTTACCACTTTAAAATACCTCCTTCACAGTATGTATCATGCAAACATGTGCTAGTATTAATTCTACGATTCATTATCTACTTACCTGTTCCTTAACTAGACCTATGCAACTTCAGGTCATTTTCTTCTTCCATGCATTCTGGCACTAACTTAAGTTCTGCTACATACACACAGTAGGGTCCATGGCACTGAAGAATCAATTGTCTGGCAAGAGAAAAGTGCAGGTGCCCATCTCTTAACACATTATTAAAAGTGGTAGGTACTTAATGTATGGGAGCCAGAGAAATGAAAAAGAAGCTGAATAACAATTTATGTCATAAAATCAAATGCCATACTAGATACTATGCATGAATTATTCCATTAATTTATCCCATGAATTACTCTATGGCATCTGAAAAGAAGATGAACTCCGCAGTACATGAAACAGGAAGTTAAGTATTGAAGGACCGATTAGATTGGAATTTCACAATCAAGGATAAAATCATTCTCTTTGGAGAAAAGCATACACTGAAGCACAGTGACTAAATAGGAAACCGACAAAAATCAACTGAACCTCTCTGTTCTCTGAAAAACCAAGCACAAGGAAAGGAAGAATTGCCATGCCGTCATCAAGGGAGTTTATAAAATAACATAGCGGAAGGAATAACCATGTAGCTGCAATTTTCATAGGACTAACGTAATAGAAAATATTTCAGTTAATAGACATCAAAGAATATCGACATTGATATTTTAACATAATGCATTTGATTATCAATATTCCCTGCCAAACCAGGTGGTGGGAAGGAAGTTAATAATTTTTTCAGTTTTATAAATTCTCATTAAAGAAAAATTTGTTTTTTCCTTCTTGTGAGAAAATGTTCTGTGGTTACCTGGTTTGGGTCCTCCCAGCCGAGTCTCAGGTCATAAATAGTAGGGAGATTTGTCTTCGCAGCCAGTCCAGGGCAATCAAGATGGAAATATTTCTTTTCCCCTCTCCAGAGAATATTTGCTTATATTCCAGAGAAAACAAGGTCTCTCTCTTCTCTCTCCAGAGAGGAAGATGAATAGATCAACAGCAGCCGCAAAAGACTGACTTTGGGTTCATTCTTATCACAGTTGAACCATCTGACCTGAACACATTTCCTGTGGAGTTTGGGTTTTAGGGAACAAACACAAAATATTTCTTTGACTATTACTTATTTTTAAAGTTTTATTTTATCCTAATGAATATGATTATATATGTGTGTGTGTATTTATTGGGTAAAATGTGCTGTTTCAATACGTATATCCATGGTAGAAAGATCTAATCAAGCTAACCAAAGTATTTCTCTCTTTTAATACTTTCCATTTCAGTTTGGAGAGGGCATTTAAAATTCATGATTTTGCTGGGTGTGGTGGTGCACACCTGTAATTCCAGCGACTCAGGAGGCTGAGGCAGGAGGATCACAAGTTCAATGTCAGCCTCAGCAATTTAGTAAGGCCCTAAGCAACTCAGCGAGGTCCTATCTCAAAAAAGAAGGGTTGGGGATGTGGATCATTGCTTAAGTGTCCCTGAATTCAACCCCTGGCACCAATAAATAAATAAATAAATAAAATAAAAATAAAATAAAACAAACAAAATAAAATAAAATCCATGCATTCATCTCAAAATACATAATACATTATCATTATGTACAGTCACCATGTTGCAAAGAAAGATTACCAGGACATATTCTCACATAAAACTCAAACTCATCACACTAGGGTTTCCTTTTCCCATCTACTGCTCACTCCCAGTTTCTCCTGATCATCCTTCTGCTCTAAATCTCTGTAAGTTCAAGTTTTTCAAAATTCCACATAAATGAGATCATGCAGCATTTGTCTCTCTCTGTCTGGCCTACTTCACTGGGCATATAATCTTCTAAGTCCTTTCATGTTGTCCCCAAGGACAGGATTCCTGCTTTTTGATAGTACACCATTGTGTTTTCACATTGCATCTTAAACATCTATGCTTCTGTTGATGGACGCTCTGGTTGTTTCTAGACTCTTGCTAAAGAGAATAGTGCTGTAACAAACAAGGCAGTGCAACATCTCTTCCACTTTCTGATCTGAATTCCTTTAGATATACACCCAGGAGTGGATTTCTAGATCACACGATAATTCTACTTTTAGTTTTTTGAGGAACCTCTAAACCTTTTTCTCCCAAAATGACTATGCTAATTTATAATGCTCCCAACAGTGTACAATGGTCACCTTCATATCCTTTCAACACTTTTCATCCTTCACCATTTTTATGAAAGCCATTATAACAAGTGGTATTTTGTTGTACTTCGTTTGTACTTTTCTGATTATTAGAGATGTTGAATGTTTTCTCATGTATCTGCTGTTCATTTATGTGTCTTCTTATTGGAAATATCCATTGAGATTCTTTGCCTATTAATCAGGTTACTTGTTATTTTACTATTGAATTGTTTTGAGTACCTTGTATATTTTGGAATTTTTTTTTTTTTTTTTTTTTTTTTTTTTGGTGCTGGGGATTTGAACCCAGGGCTTTGTGCTTATGAGGCAAGCACTCTACCAACTGAGCTATATCCCCATCCCCTATATTTTGGATTTTAATTCCTTATTAGAAATATGGTTTGCAAATATTTTACTGCATTCTTTAGGTTCTCTCTTTCCTGATTCTTTCCTTGCCTATGCAGAAGCTTTTCAGTTTGATATGACTCATTTGTCTATTATGCTTTGGAGGTCATACCTGAATAATCATTGCCTAGAACTAATCTTATATTTCTTTCCCTCCTATTTTTTCTTCTAGTACTATTAAAGTTCCAGGTCTTATGTTTGAGTTTTTAATCCATTTGGAGCAGATTTTTTGTATACGGTGTGAGAAAAGGGCCAATTTTGTCCTGCATACATACACCCAGTTATCTCAACACCTTCTATTGGAGAGATTATCTTTTTTCCATTATGTCCTTCTGTTAAAAATCAGATAATCAGATGTACATGAGTTTATTTATGAACTCTATTCTTTTCCATTGATAGAATTGTCTGTTTTTAGGCTAGTACCATCCTGTTTTTATTGCTGCGGCTTTGTGATATATTTTAAAATCAGGTAGTGGGCTGCCTCCAGTTTTGTTCCTTTTTTTCAAGATGGTTTTGGTTATTCAGGGTCTTTGTGTTTTCATATGAGTTTTAGGATTTTTTTCTATCACTGGGAACAATTACATTGCAATTTTGGTAAGGATTACACCAACTTTGTGAATTGCTTTGAATAGTGTAGTCATTTTAACAATATTAATTCTTGCAATCCATGAACACAAAACACCTCTTTATTTGTGTCATCTTCAATTTATTTCATCAATATTTTATAGCTCCTTAGTTAAATTTATTTTTAAGCATTAAATTATATTTTTGATGCAATTTAAATGGGATATTTTCTTAATTTTTTTCAGAGTATGTTGCTATTGTGTGAAACACTGCTCATTTTTGTGAGATGACCAAGTATCCTGCAACTTTACTGAATGCGTTTATCAATTTGAACAGTTTCACAATGTGATCTTTGGGGTATTTTTCCATATAAAATCATGTTGTTACCAAGAGTGTTAATTTCACTTTTTTTTAAATTTAGATTTATTTTATTTCATTATTTTTTGTTTTTCCTAATTTCTCGTGCTAAGTCTCCCAGTTCTAGAATAAACAGAAGTGGTGAGAGTGGGCATTGTGGTCTTGCTCCTTATCTTACAGCAAAGGCTTTCAACACTGAGAATAATGTTATCTGAGGGCTTGTCATACATGGACTTTTTGTGCTGAGGAGCATTCCTTATGTACCTTATTTA
This sequence comes from Sciurus vulgaris, assembly GCF_902686455.1. Lineage (NCBI taxonomy): Eukaryota > Metazoa > Chordata > Mammalia > Rodentia > Sciuridae > Sciurus > Sciurus vulgaris. The sequence continues at coordinate 132,943,478 of NC_136470.1, forward strand.
TTCAGAGATTTTATCATAAAAAGATGTTGAATTTTATCGCTTGTTATTTCTGCATTTAAGATGATCAAAGGTCTTCTACCCTTCATTCTGTCAATATGGTGAATTATACTGATTGATTTGTATGTATTGAACCATACTTGCATACCAGGATAAACCCCAGGTTAATCATAGTGAATGGTCTTCCTATGGCACTGTTGAATGTGGTTGGCTAGTATTCTGTTGAGGATTTTTGCATCTATGATCATCGGTGACCATGTATGATAATTTTCTCCTCTGATAGTGTCCTCATAAGAAACATCTAATGTCTACTCTTTATATCATCTCTAGGGAAAGAAAGACCAAGAGAATTAAGCAGAAACAGCACTCAAATGTAGTTACTAAAAATTCCTGAAAGTTTTAAACCTAAATTTTTAAGAAACAAAATTTCTAAGCAGTACTAACACAAGAAAAACATAATTGGGATCATTAAAACACTATATTTTAATAATTTGAAATCAGAGAAGTAAACTTCACTAATTCAAAAGAATAACAATAAAACATGGGACTGAATTCTTAGCTATTATACAAAACAAAAGACAATGAAATGGTATTTTGAATAGCAAATAAAAATACTGGTATTAGCATATAAAATTCAAAATAAAAATAAAGATGTTATAGGCACATACTTCTGAGATTTGTTGTCAAAAGGCCTACACTGAGCAAGTCTTTTGGAGAGATATTCAGGCTAACAGAATCTGATTGAATTTGAAAATGTAGAGACAGAGGAAGAAATAATGAACATTAGAAAAAGTCAATTAATATGCAAATAAATTGAGTACAATGTCTTCAGAAGTTCAAAAATACATGTGAAATAAACATTCATGACAAAAATAGTTTAAAAAATAGGAAAAGGAGAAAATATGTTTAGAAAGGTTGACTTTAGCCATGTTGGAAAATAGTGTATTAGTCTGACTTATTTGTTTCTGAGACAAGGGTACTTCTTGTAATAGGGAGTGACACTAAGAGAATAGAAAGATAATATGTAACCAAAATTTAACAAAAAAAAGATTTAAAGAATCGAAATTTTTTGAAAAATTTAAAAAGGAATAATCATGCCATAGAGATGAATAATCCACTGTACAAATAATTACATTATGTATAAGTATTTCAAGTAAAGACAAGGTTAATTGAACAGTAAATATAGTAACTAAATGTTATTACAAGTTACACACATATATAATGGCACAAATTTTAAAATCAAAGATATTCAAGTGGTAGGTTGTATAAATGCAAAGATGTAACTGTTGTAATTCATGCACATTTAAAATGGGAGGAGCAGAGGAAATAGGAAGATACCAGGTTTGGGACTGACCAAATAATGTTATGTGCACATAAAAATGTGGCATAATAGATTCAGTTATTATGCATAACTATAATGTACCAATAAAAATAAATTAATTAAATAATAAAACAAATACGTGAAGACATAGCTCTTTTAATATTGGACAAAATAGACAAAATATGTTACCTGTTTACCTAATTGGAGATATGGCAGAAAGGAGATATTGGAGATAAAGAGAGATAACTTCCTAAAAAACACCCTAACAAGTCAAACAAGAAAATATAAAAATTCAAAATCTGCCGGGATCCAGCCCTAGCAGCAGTAGGGAGTCCTAGGTGGATGGAAGGGGTTGGCCTGGTGGAGAAACAGCACACAGAGACACCAAGTGGTCTGAGGCTGAGTCTGAATCTTTATTGTTCTTTTTATCTGTTTTTTTTTTTTTTTTTTTTTTTTTTGTATTGATTACATCGTTTCATGGTTAATACAAGGAAATGTTAAGTACAAAATCTTCAAGAGCATAATTAGTGATCTTATTCAAGAAACATGTTTTTACTATATGATAGCTTAAATACAAAGAAAAACAGTTCCCAGAAAGGTAAAGGGCACCATGCTTCGTTTAGTTTTAATTTCCCTGAAAGAATACATCATTAAGTTTCTATAGAAGTTGCCCCTTTCAAGAACGCTAATGTTAGTTATTAACAGTGGAATGTTTTTGTTATTACTAACAGAGAATAGAGGAATCAGGTTATAGTTAATATTTATTCTATTTCATATACTCCATGATGGATTAAAACTCTAGACATGGGAAGAATACAAATTGTACTTATGATTAACCTATTTATTATTAAGTGGGAAAAATAATCCTTAAACACCACATCAAAGCTCAGAGGAACATACTCTCATATATAACTTTTAGAGAATTTGTATACTAAAAGAAATCACAGCCTCCTTAAAAATTTGAGCAAATCATAATTGCTTATTTATAATTTCATCTAAGTATTAATATTAAACTTTATCATATGTTATTTTGTGTCCCAGCACAATGAAAACTCCCCAGTATTCTCTATAATCTGAATCTAAGGATATATTGATTATTAGTATCAAAAGGAACTGTACATGGAGACATGCCATGCCTATGGCCCCAAAGAGGAAGGATGATCTTTCAACAGAACCATGTTAAGTGTTGAATCCTCTACTCCAACAGAACCATGTCAAGTGTTGAATCCTCTACTCCAACAGAACCATGTCAAGTGTTGAATCCTCTACTCCAACAGAACCATGTCAAGTGTTGAATCCTCTACTCCAACAGAACCATGTCAAGTGTTGGAGTGGTAGGAGATAGAGGTGGCAAAAATATTTTTGCACTCAACAAGTAAACAATGGAATTATGCGGGGAAGCAAAAATACGAGCACAACTAAGATAATCATCTACACAGAAATGGAAAATAAATACCTAATGAATGCATGGGGGACAGAAGGAATCAAAATGGAAATTAGAAATCTTAGAATTGAAATATAATATCATATACTACTTTGGTTTGAATCTAAAGCAGTGCCTAGAAGGAAATTTATAGGCTCACATGTACAAAGTTTAAAAGGGTAAATATATCAGCTATATAAAATTTCATCTCAATAAGTTATAAAAACTAAAGGAGTACCATAAAAAAATCAACCAAGCCAAAATTTGGATCTTGAAAAACATTAATAAAATTGATATCCATAGAAAGATGAACCAACAATGTAAGAGAAAAATTCCAACGTACCAATGGTAGAAGGAACCAATCACCACAGACCCTAGAATTCTGATAGTTACTAAGGTATTGTGGAAAACTTTACATATTTGTAATCAATGATTTCAAAATACAAGTTATTAATGATGAGAGCAGGAAGAAATGGAAAGTAGTAACATCCTGAACCACTGCAAAATGTTCCCCACAGAAGTCCTGTGTGACTTCCTGGGTGATACTTTCAGATTACTGTAGGAAGAAATAACTCCAATCCTGAATAAAGACTGTGAAGAAGGTAAAAATAGGGAACACAAAATAACTGCATGTTACACCCTCCATGTATAATGCAAGGGCGGAAAATCAGAGACTCATTTCTTCAGTGAACATCTCGGAAAATCTTCAATGTACAACAAAATATTAGAAATGTTGATCAACAGCTAATAAATGAGATGATTCATCATAGTGTAAGGGGGATCATCAATCACAGAAATACTTGATAACATCTCAATAAATTTTACAACAAAATGAACCGAAAAAAGGAAAAAAAAGCACATCATCATCTCTTTAAATGCAGAAAAACACATTAAGAACCCATTTTGGTAGGAAAAATTCTTAGTAAACTAGTAAATAAATACAGTGGCTTCAAAAATGTCTTAGAGCAAATGCTGTATGTTTTCCATGATTTGAGACTGGCTGCATAACCAAAGTACTGAAGGGTCTAGCCAAAGGAAGAAGGAAGGAGTGGCAGATCAGAAGGAATGAAGGAAGTGAGGGTGGAGAGAAAAAGAAAGAAAAGAACTTCGATATTGGAAAAATAAGAAAGCTGCCATTACTGGTAAATTATATCATTATATATTTAGAAAATTTTATTGGATTAGTTTATAAATAAATTAAGATTGTCACTGTATATAAGGCATATATATTGCAGGTGCATAATTATATATAATGCATACACTAGCAACAACAAATAAGAATAAATCTAAAATATGATGCTATTTAAAATAATAATATCAAATATCTGAGACGGTATCTGGCAAACTTGTGTAAGATTTCCATTCTGAAATTATAAAACATTACTGACAGAAATGAACGAAACAGAAATTAATGAAACAAAAAAATATAATAATGTCATTCTGGTCTGCAAACTAATATATGAAGTATATATAAAGGCAATACAAAATTATCAAGTTTGGTATTACTTCTATAGAAATGACAATTTGATTCTAAATATTTTTGTGAAGATAACACAGGACTTGAAAAACCCTAGAATAGCTATGGAATGATGAAAGGAAATGAACAAACCTGGAGGAAATAAACATACAAGGTATCTATACCTGCTAGGAGCAGTAGCACGTGCCTGAAATCCCAGCAGCTAGGGAGGCTGGGGCAGGAGGATCTCAAGTTCAAAGCCAGCCTGAGCAACAGTGAGAAGCTAAGCAACTCCGTGAGACCCTGTCTCTAAATAAAATACAAAATAGGACTGGGATGTGGCTCAATGGTTGAGTGTCCCTGAGTTCAATCCCCAGTGTCCCTCCCCACCCCCACCAAAAAAGATATCTATACCCACAATAAACCTCTTAAAAATTAGGCACATTATGTACCAGCCCTGTTATAAAACTGAGCAATGGAAATGAATAGGGTGCATAAATAGATTAACACTTATCAATTAATTTGTGACAACAACTCAACTGAAATGGTATGAAGAAACACATTTTTAATAAAAGCAGTAATAATTCAAGAGACTATTAAGTACAAAAATAAGGATTTTAACCTTATTTTTCTGTGTGATATTCTCAGAGAGTAAAAGTGCTACTGCTCACACTGTAACACAAAAATTAATTCCATAGGACATGATGACCCAAAGGTAAAAGTTAACCAATACTCTTAGTAAGACAGAAAATCATAGTTATGAAACTGGAGAAGACAAATATTTCCTAGTGAAAGCTCAGAATTATTAGCATAAAAATAAAAATGATAAATGGTGAAATATTACTATTAATGTGTCTTGCTCATTAAAAGAAAACTTAAGAACTGCAGAAAAGCAACTTACACAAATGAAGATATTCCCAAAATATATATTAAACAAAGAATTCACAGCCAGAATGTAAAAAGAGCTCATACAAATCAGTAAGACAGAAATAACTCAATGAAAAATTCTGAAAATAGTTGAATAGTTACTACATAAAAGCAAGAGATTCAAATGACCATTAAATGTAGGGAAATGTATTCAGCTTCATTAGTTCTTAAAAGGTAAATGAAATATCATTGCACATAGTCCACAAAAACTTCAATTTATTCTTTTTTTAATTTTAATTTTTACAGATTGCATTTCGATTCATTGTACACAAATGGGGTACAACTTTTCATTTCTGTGGTTACACACCAAGTAGATTCTCGCCATTCATGTTCCAATGTCAGTACACTAAGTATGGTTAAGAGTGTGGATTAAATGCAGGTTTCATATATTGCTTGTGAAAGTCTACACTACTCAGTATTAACTGTGAAATCTAAACATATTAAGTTCACTTCCATCTATCTCAAAAAACAATATTGTATCAACATTGCCTAGGAAAGTACAACTGAAGTCGGTATGGAATGCGTTAGATTTTGAACAGTTGTTTCAAAGTCAATAACTTCCATTAGGAAAAGAAAGTACTGTAGGTATTTATTTTTATTACTTATTTAGGAAGCAGACAATAAAAGGACTCCATTGATGGCAGCCCAGCACACTGAGAATCTTTGGGAGTTGTTTTGGAGTTTTAAGGCTTCTACTGCATTTTGGGACCCATAGTGGGGGAAATGAAGTCAAGATAATATCTGCCAAGGCATTCATTAGTGTGACTGCTGCTGTAACAGGGCCTGGTGATCAGGAAAATGCCCCATGTGAATCTCCTGATGCAGAGCCGTGGTTGACTTTCAGTGCTGTCTGAGTGCCCCTTTGGATCTACCCAAACATTTGCAGAAACCCTGTTTCCCACAGGCTGCTTCTACCTTATGTGAACACAGCAGGACTATTAGTGCTGGTCCATTTCTACCAGATGCAAACTCTTTTGGTTGGCGACTCTGGTCATCAGATGAATAAAGCTTTCTTGCAAATTCTCTGCGGTCCAACATTCTTACTCCTTACTTCACTTCGTGGCTTCCATTTTTTTTGGTGTTAGTAAAAAGCAAATGCACACAACAGAAACTTGTCTAAATAAACACCAAATTTCCTGTTGTTATATACTTTAAGGACAGGGACCTAATGTCAAAAGACACATTTGGTATTCCAAGGTTACTGCTACCGACAGGAATGGAGTGGCTGCATTGACAAATAAAATAAAATAGATAAAAACAACAACAAAATACAGGACTGGGCCAAGACTAGAATACATACCTAGGATGCGGAGTCTTATCACTGTACAGGGAGATTCACCATAGGAACTCACTTGAGCCCATGTGTATAAATTTTGGAAACACTGCAAAACTATGAAAAAATAATTGAAAGACCAACAGTACAACTGGTTCTTGTGTTTGAGGGGGAAATCTATCTTATAAATGTTTTCTTAAAAAATGCAAAAACTGTTCATTAAACAACAACAACAACAACAACTACAAAAACAGACACTATCTAGATTAGAGATCTTGGAGAGGGGTGAAGCAAGATGGTGAACAAAAAACTTCCAGTAATTATCTCAGCATAGAAAAAATCAATTTGAACTGCTATGTATATGTACAGTACCTTCACAAGGGCTAAAGAACCAGGTAAAGGGAGCACACTATGTGGGTTTAAGTAAAGAAAGTATGAAGGAAAGAGCTGGTCATGCTACCTATTCTTTACTTCCAAGCTATGAATAGAGTTGCTTCCTGCTTAGGATGGTAATGGATGGAGAGGACTAAGCAGACATTAAACTAGGAACCCAGTGCCATGCCCACCACATTAAAACCCAGTCCTGGGCAGAGCCACACGGCTTGTGCATCCAGGCCAGTGACCAAAGATGGAGCCTCTGCACCTGTGTCAGTCTTGGCTGCCAAGTAACTGCCGTCATCACCCCTCATCCAGCCTTGGGAAGCACAGTACAAAGCCTGAATCTGCTTTGATAAGACAGGAAAGCAAACATGGAACTTTGACTCAAACTCAGCCTCTCTGACACCAGGCTAGTGTCCATGGATGGGGCCTTTGTATTCCTTCCCACCAACCCCAGCACCAGATAGAAGCCAATGGCTCTACTTAACTGGACTTTCATCCAGAATGTCTATGCAGAATGCATATCTAGAATTCATATCCAGAACTCTTATCCTGAATGAATATCTAGAACTCATATCCAGAACTCATCATCTCTGACTGGTAGAAGTGAACTGAGGCTAGGAGCAAGGCCACAGCAGCACATAGGCTATAGTAGCATGGGCCTTGTTCTTGCCCATGTTCTGTATTGGTCTTGACAGGCAGGGGGCTTCTGAAGCCACCAAGCTTTGCAGCTGCCACAGTGGCAGTGTAACTGTTCATTCCATACAGAATAACAAGGATAGTCATTATACACTTAGGAAAAGAGGAGGAAGGTAAGCACAAATCATTGCTTTCAAGACAATAGCTGAACCTCCACATGGAGGCCCAGTATCAGACAAAATTCTAGATCACCTGACCCAAGACAGTGATTATGGATGGGACATCAAGGCCTGCTAGGAGCTTCAGGCAGGAGTTCACAGGGCGTGCTACCTTTTCAGACACTCCATGCCATCATGAACAACACACCAACTGTAAATTTGTGACAATCTTGGGCTTGAGTCTCCCTCTAGTGATGAAATGATGACAAAACACCAACATGAAAACCAGGACTTTAGAACATTGTCTAGTTCTAAATTGCTTCAGTGACCACAGGCTGGGAGAAAATAAAAAACAGCATGCTTAAAATTTCTGGAAGGATAAGAAAAAAAAAAAAAAAAAAGCCATATGATTAAGGTCTGAATGAATACGTACTCCTTCAAAGAACAGACGTCGTATAGCTACGAGCACCAAGGACCTACAGGGAACCATGAACAAAACTAACCAAGAAACCAAGGTACCGGAAACCAACCACAAAACCAAGCAATATGTGTAAACTCTCAGATAAAGGATTCGAAACACCCATTTGTAAGTCAATGAACCTAAAAGACAGTGATTTATCAGATAAAATACAGAGATTGAAAAAATCATTTAAAAAAATAAAACAAAATCCTGGAGTTGATAAATACATGAAAAGAAATAAGAAATATGACAGAAAGGGATGTGATTTGTATAAATGTCTCCCAAAGGGCCCATGTGTTCAATGTTTGGTCCCCACACTATGGGGCTATAGGGAGGGGGTGGAATACTTTTTGTGGCATGATTGTAAGTCTTTCAGTTATATGGGGGCATAACCTTAAAGAAAATATTGGGATTCTGGTCCTGCCCCCTCTTTTCTCTCACTTCCTGGTCCCTCCCCCTCTTTTCTCTCACTTCCTGGTCCCTCCCCTTCTTTTCTCCCACTTCCTGGTCCCTCCCCCTCTTTTCTCTCACTTCCTGGTCCCTCCCCCTCTTTTCTCTCACTTCCTGTTCCCTCCCCCTATTTTCTCTCACTTCCTGGTCCCTCCCCCTCTTTTCTCTCACTTCCTGGTCCCTCCCCCTATTTTCTCTCACTTCCTGGTCCCTCCCCCTCTTTTCTCTCACTTCCTGGTCCCTCCCCCTATTTTCTCTCACTTCCTGGTCCCTCCTCCTCTTTTCTCTCACTTCCTGGCCACCATGATGTGAGCAGCTTTGCTTTCCCACATGCTCCATGCCAAGGTGACCTGCATTCTCTCAGTCCCAAAAGCCATGGGGTCAATTGCTCAGAGGCTGAGAGCTCCAAGTCTATGAACCAAAAGAAACCTTCACTTTTAGTGAGTTTTTTGTCATAGACATTTACTACAGTAATGGAAAGCTGATCAGCACAGAGGATTTCAATAGCAGAAAAAGGTAAACAGAAGGTAGAATCGATGACTTCAAAGGCAGGACATTTAAAAAGAGTCAAGGGAGCAAAAGAAAAAAAAAGTATGAAGAGGAAGAAAGAAATATTATGGGAACTATGAGGCAGCATTAATATTCTTGGGCCTGAAGTGGGACTTCAGAAAGGCAAAGGAGTAGAGAGCTTATTCAAGGGACAGTAACAGAAAATTCTCTCAATATAGATAAGGATACGAATACCTGGAATGGGAAGGTCAAAGTCACCAGTCTGATTAGACCTCAGCAACTTTACCCAAAGCTTATTGTAATCAAATTATCAAAGGTTAAAACAAAAAAAGAACGCTAAAATGGTCCTAGGAAAATAAATTATTAAGACATAGGGTGTTTCAATTTACCTAACAACAGACATCTCAGTAGAAACCGTACAGGCCAGGGATGGGGGACCTGTCTCAGTGAAAGAGTGCTTGCCTAGAATTCAAGAAGAACCCCTGGTTTCAAACCGCAGCAATGGAAGGAAAGAAGGAAGGTAGGTAAGTTGACTACAAGTCAGGAGTGAGTGGGATGAGACATTCATGTCTAAATGAGGAAAAAATAAAACCGCCAGTCAAAAATAGTATACCAGAAAAGCTACCTTTCAGATATGAAGAGGGGATAAAAGACATTCCTAATCAAACAAAAGCAAAAGCACAGAGAACTTATGTCTCCCAGAACTGTTGTAGGTGAAATGCTAAAGGAAGTTTCTTCAATCTGAAAGAAATATATGGTAATGAATGAGAAAAAAACACTGAAGATATCAAACTCACTGATAATTAACTATACAGAGAAACTCAGAATGGTCTAATATTATAAGCTGGGTATATGAGCATTCATATCGTTAGAGTGAACACTAAAATATGAGATACTTATAATGTTAATGTGTTGATAGGCAATGTAAAGCATTACAAAATGTAGCAACAGAAATTCAAAATATGGGGAGGAATGGAGTGTAAGGGTGATGGTTTTTATTAGTTTTGTTTTTTTGCTTCTTTATTTTATCATAAATGTTTTATTGCTCTCTGTTAAGACAATTCGTTATAATCAAAAAATGATTTTGTAAGAAATAACAACGTAAAAACCTATACTAGGCACACCAAAAGTAATTAACAGGGAACAATTCACACTACTAGAGTATATCACTTAATGACAAAGGAAGCCTGTAAGAGAGGGAGAAGGAAAGAACTGAAGAAAGAACTAGAACACAAGAAACTGTCTCTCAATAATTACCTTAAATAAAAGTAGATTAAATTCTGCAATTGAAAAAACAAAGTTACTGAGTGGACAAAAAATACACTCAACTGTCTGTTGCTTTTGAGAAACTCACTTCACCTCTAAAGACACACAATCTGAAAGTAAAGGGACAGAAGAAGCTATTTCAGGAAGATGGATTGCAAAAGAAAACAGGAGTAAACAAACTTATATCAGATTAAATATACTTTAAATCAGAAGAAGAAGAAAAAATATCAGATTAAATATACTTTAAATCAGAAGAAGAAGAAAAAAGAGACAAACTTTTACCCCACTAAGTTGTTTTTATCAAGTATATTGGTGGCAGTCATGAAAAACTAACATACAATACAGCAACAGTAAGTAACTATTGTAAGTATGTATGTGTCTAATATGAGAGCACATATAAAGTAAACATCAATAGATATAAAGGGAAAGATAGATTCTACTATAATAAGAGTAGGGGGCTTTAAAATCCTGTATTCAACAATAAACATACCATTCAGACAAACGTGAACATAGAAACTTCAGAGTTAAATTGTACCCTAGATCAAATAAACCCAACAGATATCTACAGAACTTTCTATCCAAAAGCTACAGAAGATACATTGATCTCAATTACATACAGAGCATTCTCCATGATACTTTATACAGAGTCATAAAACAAGTCTCAACTAAATTTAAAAACTGAAATCATATTGAATATCTTTTCTGTCTACAACACACTAAAACCAGAAATCAATAACAACAACAACAAAAAAAAAAAAACCTTTGGAAGTTATACAAATATATGTAAAATAAACAACTCATTCATTGTGGATCAATAAAGAAATTAAGAAGGAAATTTTAAAAGAATCTTGAAAATATCAATAATTAAAATACAACATATCAAAACTTATGGAATACAGAAAAAAATATGAAGAGAGAAGTCTATATCAATTAAGCCTACATCAAAAAAGTAGACCTTAAATAAATAACCTATCATTATACCCTGAGGAGATAGAGAAAACCATGAATCAAATCTTAAATTGATAGAAGGGAAGAAACAATGAAAATCAATGAAATAAGTAAAATAGGGATGGCATTAAATCACAAAAGGTCAGTGAAATAAGAAATAAATAACTTTTTTCAAAAAAATGACAGTTCTTTAGCTAGATTAACAAAGACTCATTACATGAATGGTATGAATCTACATTTTGCACAGCCATTGAAATGAAAAATTGTACCCCATTTGTGTACAATGAATCAAAATTCAGTCTGTAAAAATAAAAAATATATAAAAAACCAAAAAATATATGAAAAACCAAGTTAAAAAAAATCAGAGACTGAAAAAGAGATATTACAATAGATATCACTGAAACACAAAGAATCTCTGGAGACTCTTATAAACAACTATATCCCCCCAAAATTGGTAGTTGTAAGTTTGATAACCTGTAATAAATGGAAAAATTCCTGGACACATACCTCTTATGAAGATTGATTTATGAAGAAGTGGAAAACTTGAACAGAAAAATAATAAATAATGAGATTTAATCAGCAATAAAATTCACATCAGAGGTGAGCCCAGGACCACATGGCATCACTGCTAACTTCTACCAAATATTTACTAAATTTTCACCAAGTCTTCTCAAACAATTCCACAGTATTGAAATAGAGTTAATGCTTTCAAACTCATTCCATGAGGCCAGCATAATCCTGATACCAAAACCACTCAATGACACAATGACAAGTGAAATTCTCTGATTGACACAGATATAAATATCCTCAGAAAAATATTAGTGAATGGAACTCAACAGTCCCTTGAAAAGATCATTCACCATGATGGAGCGGGATTCACCCCAGGGATGGAAGGGTGGTTCACATACACAAATGGACACTGACAGAATGAAGGCCAAGACCACATGATACCCCAGTACCTGTAGAGAAGGCACTTGATAAAGTTAACATCCCTCCATGTAACAAACTCTAAACAAATGAGCAGTAGGAAGAATGTACTCAGCATAGTCAAGGTCATTAATACTATCCCACAGCTAACGTAATGGACAGGGCAAAGCTGAAAGCTTCCCCTCTGATATCTGGAACATCACAAGGATGCCACTCACAACGTTTATCCTGCAAATGGCTGGAAGTTTCAGTGAAAGCAGTTAAGCAAGAGATGGGAATTAAGGGGCATGGAAATTGGAAAAGCAAAGTCAAACTGTTACTCTTTACAGATGACATAATCTTACTTATAGAAAACCCTGAATATGCCACCAACAACTGTTGGAAATAATGAGCAAATTCAGAAAAGTTTCAGGATATAAAACCAACATACAAAAAAAAAAAAAATAGTGCTTTCATGTGCCAATAGCAAATTATCTGAAATAGAACTCAAGAAAGCAATCTGATTCACAATAAACCTAGAAAAAAATAAACCTAGAAATAAATTCAACTGATGAGGTGAAGAATCTCTACAATAATAGCTATAAAACATTGAGGAGAGAAATTGAAGTGGACACACACACACACACACACACATGAGGAAAGAAACTGCAACTCATGTTTTATATTGAATAATTGATATCATTAAAATACTATCCTAAATAATGTATTGCAATCTCTTCAAAATTCCAATGACCTTCTTCAAAGAACTAGAAAAGAAAAAGATCTAAAATTCATATGGAATCACAAAATTCCGGAACAGCTGAAACTACATTGAACAAAAAGATAAAAGGTTGTTTTAGTCAATATTTCACTGCTGTGGCTAAATGACCTGACCAGTGTAACTGTAAAGGAGGAAAGGCTTATTTGAGGACTCACAGTTTCAGAGGTCTTAGTCCATAGAAGGCCAGCTCCATTCCTCAGGGCTCCAGGTGAGGCTGAACATCATGATGGAAAAGTATGGCAGAGGGAAGCAGCTCACATCATCAGGAAGGAGAGAGAGAGAGAGACACACACACACACACACACACACCGAGAGAGAGAGAGAGAGAGAGAGAGAGAGAGAGAGAGAGAGAGAGAGACTTCACTCTCCAGATCCTAAATATATATCCCATAGCCACACCCCAATTCCCACCTCCTCCAGCCACACCCTACCACTTCAATTTATCCCATTAGAGATTAATTCACTAATTGAGTTAAGACTTTTACAACCCAGTCATTTCTTCCCTGAACTTGCCTTCATTGTCTCACACGTGAACTTCTGGGGGACACCTCATGTCCAAACCATAACAAAGGGTAAGGTACTTACTTCATTACCTTACTTCAAGAAAAATTACTAAGTTATCATCATCAGAACAGCATGATGTTGGTATAATAACAGAGATAAAGACCAGTGGAACAGAATATAGAACCCAGAGTTAAGTATGGAACTACAGCCAACTGATCTTCAACAAAAGTGCTAAGTACGCATGAGAAAAAGACAGTCTTAAATACGTTGTGTGGGGATACTTGGATACTCATGTGCTAAGTCATAAGATTAGATCCCTTACTATCACCAATATGACACTCAATGCAAAATGGATTAAAAACTTGGATGGAAGATATGAAATTATAAAACTACTAGAAGAAAACATAAGGGGAACCAATCCTGACATTGAAATAGGCAAGGAATTTTTAGATAATATCTCTAAAGCACAGGAAACAAAGTAAAACTGTACAAATGGTATTGTATCAACAGAAGACTTCTACACATGGAAGGAAAAAGTCAACAGAGTAAAGAGATGATATAAATAAGAGGATAAAATATTTGGAATCTATATATCTGATAAGGCATCAATATCCCTAATGTGAAAGTAATTCAAACAAGTCAATGGCAAAAATAATAATAATCCTGTTGAGAAATGGGCAATGTGCCTAAATAAACATTTCTCAAAATAGGGCATACAAATGGCCAACAGGTATCTGAAAAAACTCATCAGAATCTTTAAACATCTGGGAAATGCAAATGAAAAGAACAATGACATAATCTTCTCACTCCAATTGAGTGCCTCTTATCAAAAAAGTCAACGAGGCTGGTAAGAATGTGGAGAAAAGGAAAGAGTTAACAAACCGTTGGCGTGAATGGGAGTCAGCCCAGCCATTTCAGAATACAGTATGGAAGTTTCTCAAAAAATTAAAAATAGAGCCACTGTGTGATCCCGCAATCACACTACCAACATCCAGAGGAAACAAAATCAGTGTGTTGCAGACATCTTCTTGCCCATGTTGACAAAGCACTCTTCACAGTAGCCAAGAAATGGAACCAACCTATTTGCATCAACTGATGAATGGATGAATAAAGTGTGGTCACATACATAAGATGGAATGCCATGCTGCCAGCAGTTAGAAAGGATAAGATCCTGTCATTTGTGATGACATCCATGAATCCTAAGGGCACAATGCCAAGTGAAATAAACCAGGCATAGAAAGCAACACCACCTGATTTAGCTCGTGATTATGCTTGGGGGATAAATACGCCTACCCTGGTTTTCACATTATACAGTGAGTACACGTACAAAATTTCACCTGGTACCCCATAGATAGGCATACTTTTTTATTTGCGAACTTAAAAATAGAGACTCTTGTTTAGTCCTATTGTTTTTCCCATGTCTTGAACCATCTCATTTTTTAAAAGCTACCAAGATGTCTGTTCTTAAGCATTTTAGGGGGTTAGGGAGAGATGTTTGGCTCTGACTTAGCCTATACAGCTACTCTAACAAAATGCCATAGACTATGGCTGTAAAGAGCAGAAATAAGCTTTTCACAATCACAGCATCAGGAATATCAAGATGAAGGTACAGGCAGATTTGGGGCTGAGGATGTGGACTCAGGGATAGAGCATTTGCCTGGTGTGCATGAAGCCCAGCTTTGAAAATAGAAAGAAAGGAAGGAAAGAAGAAAGAGAAAAAGAAAACCACATAGATAGGAAGAGTTGGTGTTCGGTAAGGGTCCCCTTCTTAATAGATGGCAGTCTTCATCCATCTCACACAGCCGAGGGGAGGAGCTTCCATAAGGCACTGCTGTCATTCATTTGGGCTCCACTTGTGACCTAATCACTTCCCACAGGCCCCGCCCCCAACATCATCACTTTCTTGGATGATGTTTTCCAATTCATAAATCTGGGGGAAGTATAATAAACAATCAGACAATAGCTGGCCCAAACAAACAAAAACAAATGTTGGAAAATACTGATTTTAAAGATGTATTTGAAGGGACATAAAAGATGTATTTGAATTTGCAAACTTTAAATACTAAGATATCCTTTTACATCCTTGTGAATCATTTTAGCAATAAAATATCCATATGATATCAAAAGGTAGGCAGCTGTATCATTTAAAGAGGCAATGTCTTCCCCTCTTTAGTTGAGTAAAAAGTAAGTGATTGATAGTTGTTAAATGCATATACTCAGGCGTTTGGGGCATACTTGTATTCACATGCACACACACACACACACACACACACACACACACTCACACACCCAATGGTAATAGATGATTCAAATCTGTGAAAATTTATAGTTCATGAGGAGGAGGTTATGGTAATATATGTATGGAAATTGCTGCGATCAGTGTGATACTCTTTCAAAATACCCACAAAATTGACCTTTGTTTTCAAAAGATAAAGCACTTATTTGATTGATTCATTCTTATCTTATATACCTAATATAAGTACATATGTACATATTTATACACATACACATGTATACATGTATGTGTGTATACATTTTATAGAGGACATGAATTTTACTCAGGGGGGCAAATGAAAAATCTAAATTCACAGAATCATTAAGTGATAAAACTTAGAATCTAAACTTGGGTCTTTATTAATCAAAAATCAAAAGTTGGGCTTTTTTTTTTTTGCTATGATACATTGTTTTTGCTCTCCCCCCAAAAGACATAACTTGAGTATTTTAGTAATGACTTTGTATACAAAGAGGGCACATGTGTGCATGTGACCAAAACCAGACAAAATTTCCACTGAACGAGATATGAGGATATATTATATGGAAACCACAATGCACATAATCCTAGACTTCCCTGCACACACACACACACACACACCCTTCTTCACACACCAGTGAGAGTGGAGATGGCCAGACTTCACAGACTTCATGCAATTGTGGACATATATCGAAGCAGCAGTGAAATACATGATTGACCATTCAAAACCCGCATTTCCACTAAAATCGAACAGTCTTCACCAAGTATATTACCTTATTTGCCTAAAGAATATCACAATGGCAATGTTTAATTACAATCTGTCAAATGGATATTACACAGCAGCAATTTCAAAAAAAGTTTAAGTATTACCATTAAGCTGAATATACTAAAGTTCTTATTTGTTGTTTTTAGATATGCATGACAGTACAGCGTATTGTGACATATACACATGGAGTACAACCCATTCCAATTAGCATCCTGTTCTTGTGGGTGTGTGTAATGGGGAGTTACACTGGTGGCGTATTCATACACGGGCTCAGGAAAGTTGTGTCTGATTCATTCTACTGTCTTTCCTATTCCCATCCCCACTCTCTTCCCTTCATTCCCCTTTGTCTAATCCAGTGAACTTCTATTCTTCCCCTCCGTACCCTCCCTTGTTGTGGGTTAGCCTCCACATATCAGAGAGAACGTTTAGTCTTTGGTTTTGGAGATTGGCTTATTTCACTTAGCATGATATTCTCCAGTCCCATCCATTTAACAGAAAATTCCATAGTTTCATTCTTTTTTTTTTTTTTCATAATGAATTTTTTTATTTTTTTAAAATTTTTTTCCTTATAAATGTTTTTATTTTTATTTTTATTTTTTATTTTTTAATTGTAAACAAATGGGATACATGTTGTTTCTCTGTACATGGCCTAAAGGCCTAAATTTACATAGAGTAATGTTGTTTGATTCATTCTGTTATTTTTTCCCTTCCCCCCACCCCTCCCACCCCTCTTTACCCTCTATACAGTACTTCCTTCCTCCATACTTGCCCCCCTCCCTAACCCTAACTCTAACCCTAACACTAACCCTTCCCTCCCCCCCATTATGTGTCATCCTCCACTTATTAGTGATATCACTCGTCCTTTGGCTTTTTGAGATTGGCTTATCTCACTTAGCATGATATTCTCCAATTTCATCCATTTGCCTGCAAATGCCATAATTTTATCATTCTTTATGGCTGAATAATATTCCATTGTATATATATACCTCCTCATAAGTGAATTCAGTAAAGTAGCAGGTTACAAGATCAATGCCCATAAATCCAACGCATTTTTATACATAAGTGATGAATCTTCAGAAAGAGAAATTAGGAAAAATACCCCATTCACAATAGCCTCAAAAAAAATAAAATACTTGGGAATCAATCTCACAAAAGAGGTGAAAGACCTCTACAATGAGAACTATACAACACTAAAGAAAGAAATTAAAGAACACCTTAGAAGATGGAAAGATCTTCCATGTTCTTGGATAGGAAGAATTAATATTGTCAAAATGGCCATACTACCTAAAGTGCTATACAAATTCAATGCAATTCTAATTAAAATCCCAATGACATACCTTACAGAAATAGAGCAAGCAATTATGAAATTCATCTGGAAGAATAAGAAACCCAGAATAGCTAAAGCAATCCTTAGCAGGAAGAGTGAAACAGGGGGTATTGCAATACCAGAACTTCAACTCTACTACAAAGCAATAGTAACAAATATGGCATGGTATTGGTACCAAAATAGAAAGGTAGATCAATGGTACAGAATAGAGGACACGGACACAAACCCAAATAAATACAATTTTCTCATACTAGACAAAGGTGCCAAAAATATGCAATGGAGAAAAGATAGCCTCTTCAACAAATGGTGCTGGGAGAATTGGAAATCCATATGCAACAGAATGAAACTAAACCCATATCTCTCACCATGCACGAAACTAAACTCAAAATGGATTAAGGACCTCGGAATCAGACCAGAGACCCTGCAGATTATAGAAGAAAAAGTAGGTCCAAATCTTCACCTTGTTGGTCTAGGATCAGACTTCCTTAACAGGACTCCCATAGCACAAGAAATAAAAGCTAGAATCAACCACTGGGATAGATTCAAGCTAAAAAGCTTTCTCTCAGCAAAGGAAACTATCAGCAATGTGAAGAAAGAGCCTACAGAGTGGGAGAATATCTTTGCCAATCATACTTCAGATAGAGCACTAATCTCCAGAATCTATAAAGAACTCAAAAAACTCTACTCCAAGAAGTCAAATAATCCAGTCGACAAATGGGCTAAGGAAATGAATAGGCACTTCACGGAAGAAGATCTACAAGCAATCAACAAACATATGGAAAAATGTTCAACATCTCTAGTAATAAGAGAAATGCAAATCAAAACCACCCTTAAGATTCCATCTCACCCCAATTAGAATGGCGATTATCAAGAATACGAGCAACAACAGGTGTTGGCGAGGATGTGGGGAGAAAGGTACACTCATACATTGCTGGTGGGGCTGCAAATTAGTGCAGCCACTCTGGAAAGCAGTGTGGAGATTCCTTAGAAAACTCGGAATGGATCCTCCATTTGACCCAGCTATCCCACTCCTTGGCCTATACCCAAAGGACTTAAAATCAGCATAGTTTCATTCTTTAGGGCTGAGTAATAGTCCATTGTGTACATATACCACATTTTCTTGATCCACTCATCTGTTGAAGGGCACCTAGGTTGCTTCTATAACTTAGGTATTGTGAATTGAGCTGCTATGAACATTGATGCTGCATCACGGTAATATGCTGATTTTAAGTCCTTTGGATATAAACTAAGGAGTGGATTAACTGTGTCAAATGGTGGTTCTATTCCAAGTTTTCTAAGGAATCTCCATACTGCTTTCCAGAGAGGTCGCACCAATTTGCAGTCCTACCAGTAATGGATGAGTGTAACTTTTCCCCTACATCCATGCCAACATTTATTGTTATTTGTATTCTTGATAATCGTCATTCGGACTGGAGTGAGATGGAATCTCATTGTTGTTTTAATTTTTATTTCTCTAATAGCTAGAGATGTAGAACATTTTTTCATATGTTTGTTATTCAATTACATTTCTTCTTCTGTGAAGTGTCTCTTCAGTTCCTTTGCCCATTTATTAATTGAGTTATTGTTTTTCTGGTGTTAAGATTTTTGACTTCTTTGTACATCCTGGAGACTAATGCTCTTTCTGAGGTACAGGTGGTAAAGATTTTTCTCCCATTCTGTAGGCTCCTTTTTTCATGTTCTTGATTGTTCCTTTTGCTGTGAAAAAGTTATTTAATTTGATGCTATCCCATTTATTGATATTCATTACACTTTAGGAGTCTTATTGAGGTAGTCAGTTCCTGATTCAACATTATGGAGAGTTGGGTCTATTTTTTCTTCTAGTATGTGCTGGGTCTCTGTTCTAATGCCTAAGTCTTTGATCCACTTTAAGTTGAGTTTTGTGCAAGGTGAGAGATTGAGGTTTAATTCCATTTTGCTACATATGTATTTCCAGTTTTCCCGGCACCATTTGTTGAAGAGGCTATCTTTTCTTCAATATATGTTTATGGCACTTTGTCTAGTATGAGATAACTGTATTTATGTGAGTTTAACTCTATGTCTTCTATTCTGTTCCATTGATCTTCATGTCTGTTTTTGGTGTCAATACCATGCTGTTTTTGTTACTATAACTCTGTAGTATAATTTAAGGTCTGGTGCCATTATGCCTCCTGTATTACTTTTCTCACTAAGGATCATTTAGGCTATTCTGGGCCTCTTATTTTTCCAAATGAATTTCAGGACTGATTTATTTTATTCGTATGAAAAATGTTATTGGAATTTTAATAGGAATTGCATTAAATATATATAGTACTTTTGGTAGCATGGCCATTTTGACAATGTTAATTCTGCCTATCTAAGATCATGGGAGATACTTCCATCTTCTAAGGTCTTCAATTTCTTTCTTTAGAGTTCTGTAGTTTTCATTGTAGGGGACTTTCACCTCTTTGTTAGGTTTCCAAGTATTTTATTCATTTATTCATTTTTTTTTTTTCTGGCTATTGTGAATGGCATAGTTTTCCTGATTTCTCTTTCAACTGATTTATCATTGGTGTATATGATTTATGGGTGTTAATTTTATATCCTGCTACTTTGCTGAATTGGCTTGTGAGTTTTCTGGTGGAGATATTGGGCCTTCTAAATATAGAATCATGTCATTGGCAAATAGGGGCAGTTTGAACTCTTTTTCTACCCCTTTAATTTTTTTCTTTTTCTAATTCCTCTGATGAGGGCTTCAAGGACTATGTTGAATAGAAGTGGTAAAAGAGGGCATCCCTGTTTTTTTCCTATTTTTAAAGGGAATGCCTTTTATTTTTCTCCCATTAGAATGATGTTGGCCTTGGGTTTAGCATATGTAGCTTTTACAATGTTGAGGTTTGTTCCTGTTATCCCTAGTATTCCTAATGTTTTGATCATGAATGGATGCTGAATTTTGTCAAATGCTTTCTTGGCATCTATTGAGGTAATCATGTGGTTCCTGTCTTTACGTCTATTGATATGATGAATTATGTTTAGTGATTTCTGTATCTTGAACCAACCTTGCATTTGTGGATGAATCCCACTTGGTCATGGAGCAATATCTATTTAATATGTTTTTATATGTAGTTTACCAGTATTTAATTTATAAATTATTCCTCTATGTTCATCATACTCGTCTGAAATTTTCTTTCCTTGATGTGTCTTTTTCTGGTTTTGGTATTAGTGTGATACTAGCTTCATAGAATGATTTTGGAAGAGTTCTCTCCTTTTTATATTTCATGTAATAATTTGAGGAGTATTGGTGTAAGTTCTTCTCTGAAGGTCTGGTAGAATTTGGTCGTGAAGCCTTTTGGTCCTAGGCTTTTCTTTATTGGTAAACTTTTGATGGAGTCTTCAATTTTATTTCTTGAACTTGATCTGTTTAAAATTTCTATGTCCTCCTGATTCAGTTTGGGTAGGCTGTATATCTCTAGAAATTTGTCATCATGATTTTTATTTTATTGAAGTATACATTTTCAAAGTAGATTCTGGTTATCATCTGTGTTTCAATAGTGTCTGTGGTAATATTTTATTTTTTCATCACAAATTTTAGTGATTGAGTTTTCTCTCTCTTTTTCTTCATTAGGTTGGTTAAGAGTTGGCCAATTTTATTTATTTTTTCAAAGAAATGACTTTTTTTGTTGTTTATTTTGAAACTTTTTGTTTGTTTCAATTTCATTGATTTCAGTTCTGATTTTATTTCCTCTCTTCTGCTTTGGGTGTTTGTTATTTTTTCTAGGTCTTTGAGATAAAATCTTAGTTTATTTATTTGGTGACTTTCTATTCTTTTCAATAGTGTGCTCAATGCAATGAACTTTCCTTTTAGAACTACCTTCATAGTGTTCTAGAGATTCTGATAAGGTGTGTCGCTGTTCTCATTTATCTCTACGTATTTTTTTTATGTCACCCCTGATTTCTTTTAGTATCCATTGGTCATTTAATATCATATTATTTATTCTCCAGGTTTTGGAGTAGCTTCTATTTTTTATTTTATGGTTGATTTCTAATTTCATTCCATTATGATCTGACAGAATGCAAGGTATTATCTCTATTTTTTTTGTATTTGCTCAGTGTTGCTTTGTGGCCAAATATACTGCCTATCTTAGAGAAGGATTCATGTGCTGCTGAGAACAAAGTGTTGAACACATTACATTCTGAAAGGAGAGTCTGTCATTCTTTATCTGTTTGTTTACATTTTATTTTCCAGTACAAATCATTCCACTGCATTTCATGGCTTTTGACTAAATAGTAAATGAAGGAAAATAATTACTAGATTTCCTCAGAAATCACAAAATTTTAGATATGAGCAGATATTTGAAAATATCAATGACTGATATGTTGTTGGTTATTTTCAGGTGAAATTGCACTTACTAGGCCCAGTTTATGTAGCCTGATTAGCTAGATCTTTATGAAGTTTGTTGTTTGAACATTATCTTGTCTTCAGACTGGTAGTTGTGTTCAACACATTGATTTGGTCATCAGAAATTAAAAAATCTACGTCAAGTTGGCAGTATATCCTAATTATTTTAGACAGAGACAATGCCTAACTTGGGTGCAAGTCAGCTTTTTGCCTCTGACCAAAGACAAAAGACAGAGCAACTTGGAGGAGGACTGATTTATTTTGGTCTCAGGGGTTCAGTCCATGGTGAGCGGATGCCAGGACTGACACATCCTGGTGGAAGGGCATGGCAGAGGGAGCTGCTCAGCTCAGGGTGGCTGGAAAGCAGAAGGAGAGAGGCAGAGGCAGGAGAGAAGATGAAACCTTCTGGGGCATGCCCCCAGGGACCTGCTTCCTGCAACTAGGACAAGTTCAAAGCCCCCATGATCCAATCATTTCCTAATGGCCTCATCTCTGAGCCTTGCTGCCTTTGGAACTATGATTTCAAAACACGAGCTTTTGGGGAACATTTCAGGTCCAAACTTTAACATAAAGAGAAAAAGAATCTAAGTATAAAATGGGTCCCATGAAGGTTGAGGGTAAAATGAAAATGACAGCCTCTTGTACGGACAAGGCTGTCATAGGGCCTCTGCCTTCACAGTCCATCCTTGGCTTCCTCTAGGGAATGGCCACTGAGGAAGCTGGGGCTCACAGCCAGAGTCCTGTGATTGCTCCGACTGCCCACCTGCTCTCTTCAGTCATCATGATGGACAGGAGGCCCTTTTCATTGCCTGAGTCTCTTTATCGTAAACACAATTTCTACTTCCATGCTACTTGATCATGGAAACTCCTAGAGTTTCTTTAACACACATCCACATACTCCTAGAAAATACAACACACAGAGAAATTTACTCTGCATTCATTGCATTTTTCATAAAATCCAGGCAACTTGACTCCCAGAGAATCTCTGCATTCTTGTATGAGAAACCAACATTATGTACGTATTTGTAGTTTTGTGGTAAGTAACGCTACCCAGTAGCAATCCAACCATCAAGATACACTTGGGCAATCAAGAACAGCGACATAGTTACTAGTGACAGATTTTTATAAGGTTGAAGCTATGGAGGACTTATAATTTATATTAAATTTAGATAAACTTACCTAAATTTAGTTTGTAAACACTTGGTGAATCTGCAAAAAAAATATTTAAAACCGGTTGTACAGATCTCTATGTCAATTTGTCTGATAAAGAGGCACATATTCGACAAGCTGATAAATATTACTCTTGGAACCTATTACTACTAGAAAAAACAGATTTCTGAAATTTAATTCCCTGAGCTTAATGAACCTAGTAAATTTGATCTGATGTCTTCCCAAGTTAATATGTTACATCTAAATTGACTTATTTTTTATGGGGACAACTTTGTTCACATTTAAATTAATCTTGAAGAAAATATGTATCAGCACAGACATGTCTTATTTATAGTTCCCATATAAGAGGGTCTTCATTTGATTTCATTCATTTGGTATTTTAAAAAGAAAAATTTAATTAGCTCAATGTGTCATGCTAATGTATAGCAAATGCTAATTTCTTGCAATTTTTTTTTTGATTCAAGACATTCATTATGTATGACTGACCACCCTGTAAATGGAGACCCTGACCCTAGGTATTGAAGAACAGGAAGTCATAGTTAATATCTTTGTCCATTTTGCATTGTAATAACAGAATATAAGAGGCTGGAGGCTTTGATAGGGAAAGAGGTTTGTTTAGCTCACAGTCTGGAGGTCCCAGAGCAGGGGGCTGGCATCTGCTTCTCCTTGGGGCCTCATGATGGATGGCGTCACAGATGACATGAATACAGGCACGAGAGGTCACGTGGTTGAAGAGGAAGCCAGGAAGCAAGGGGGAAGCCAAACTTTGTTCATAACTACCCAATCTCCAGGTAAGCACCACCTCTTAAAAGCCCCGACCCCTCAATATCCATTCCCTCAGAGCCACACTTCCAGCATGAAACCACTGGGGACTAGCCACACCCAAATTATATCAGTTAATACATAAACTTTCCACCAGGAACTTCAGGTCTAAACAGGCAGCTTATATTCATTTGCATATAATTCTTCAAGATGATTTTCTATTTAGGTCATTGATTTTATGTTTTATTCCATTTTCTTAACTGGTGTATCTTTGTCAATATTGAAACCATATGTAAGCCACATTTACCAAAAACCAAAAAAAAAAAAAAAAAAAAAAAAACTGATATTTACCAAAAAAATGAGCCTTGCTGTTAGAATCTTAAAATGTACCACTGCAAGATCACAAAACCACCATAAAACAGGAGATATATGTTGCTGCCTGCAGCCTCAATCCCGCGGTAATATCAATATCGGAGGTGGACTGGAACTGAACTACTTCTATTTTCTTTATCCGGGCTACTTCCTTGCTTGTTTGCTTGTTTGCTAGTTTATAGAGGAAGAGAGGCTTTGCTTACTTTTAGTTTTAGAGGAAGAGAGGCTTTGAGAGGAAGAAAGACTTTGCTTAGAGGAAGAGAGACCCTGCTTAGAGGAAAAGAGACTTTGCTTAGAGGAAAAGAGACTTTGCTTAATTTTAGAGATGCTACTCTTTCAGAGAGGCTACGCTTATCAAAGGTCTACTGCTTCTTAAAGGTGGGTCACTTCTTAGAGGTGCAGGGTGCAGCGTGCAGCATGCAGCCTGCGTCCTGCAACCTACGACCTAAAGGTGCGTGCTCAGTCCTCCATCCTGCGATCTGCAATCTGTGACCTAGAGTTGTCTGCTTAATCCTGTGTTCTGCGATCTGCGATCTCCGCATTCTGCGATCTATCAAGGTGCTTCTTAGTGGTGCGT
The DNA here is from genome assembly GCF_902686455.1 of Sciurus vulgaris. Lineage (NCBI taxonomy): Eukaryota > Metazoa > Chordata > Mammalia > Rodentia > Sciuridae > Sciurus > Sciurus vulgaris. Next base: position 132,968,475 of record NC_136470.1, read on the forward strand.
CCTGTTACTGCATCCTTCATCCTGCAATCTGTAACCTGCGACCTGTAACCTGCAACCTAGAGGTGTGTTCTTAGTTCTTCATCCTGCGATCTGCGATTTGCGACCTAGAGGTGTGGCTTTAGTCCTCTGTCCTGCGATCTTCATTCTGCGATCTGCAACCTGCGTTCTGCCATCTATCAGAGGTGCTGCTTAACAGAGATGCTTCTTAGTGGTGCGTCCTGTGACCTGCAACCTGCGATCTAGAGGTGTGTTCTTAGTTTCGCATTCTGCGAACTGCAACCTTCACTCTGCGATCCCTGCGTTCTGTGATCTCCTCCCAGGCGAAGAGAATGTCTTATATACCATAAGGCAGCCAATCAGTTTAGGATTAAGTAGCACGGTTGGAGCATGCGCCACAGTACCAATCAAGAAAGAATGAGGAATATCTGTTGACCATTAGCACAAAGGAGACATTAACTAATCAGGCAAAAGTGGATCACACTGTGTTAACACTAATTATGCGCCACCTCTTGGTCCAACACCAGCTGCCATCCTAGGGCTACTTAAACATGTCTCTGCAGATACAGAAGTAAAAATATATATATACATACAGATACACCCTGATGGTTTACAATGGTTTAACCTAACCATTTTTTGACTGTATGGCAGCTAGATGCATTCAGCAGAAACTGTACTTCTTACTTTGAACTTGTGTCTTTGTCGGGCTACTGACATGCGGCAGGACTCTCTTCTGGGGCTGGGTAGCAGCTGAGGTCTGAGGTCCCTGTCAGTTATGCTATGGTGAGGATGAACACTGCTACTCTGGAGAGTGCTGAGTTGCCAGCGATTTTTGGATACAGGTATTTCAGTAAATGACATTAACATTTTATTGCAAAATAGGCTTCGTATTAGATGATTTTGCCCAATAGTAGGCTGATGGAAGTGCTCCAAGCTTGTTTAAGGTATGCATGCTAGCTAGTCCACCATGTGTAGTAGGTGAGAGTGTGAAATGAACGTTTTTTTTAAAATTTATTTTCATTGTAAACAAATGGAATACATGTTGTTTCTGTTTGTACATGGAGTTGAAATGAACTTTTGACTTTGGTATTTTAAACTTAGGATAGCTTTATAGGGATGTAATCACATCAAAACTTAAGGAGCATCCATACTGATAATGAGGGGGTGGAATTATAAAGATGAATGGACATAAGGCTTAGTACAGAAGGAACAAAGAGAAAAAAATATGGATTGTAAAACTAAGACAGACCACTGTCCAGTTATCTGTGCAGCTATGACTCAGCATGTCTTTTGTATGGATTCTTGTGCTGGGCACAAAGGACATGGTGGCAATCAAAAGGGTTATAGACTCTGCCTTCGTAGGACATAGAACTCCCTGGGATGAAAGTGAAAATTTTAAGCAAATAATTGTTCCAGCCTGGGACATAAAACGTGGGAACTCTTGGGCTGAAAAAGCACAGAAAAGTCTGACCTCAGCAGAGACCACAAGTGTGTACGCACATTATTGTGTGCGTACGGATATCGTAAGGGTTGAATAAACATAAAGGGGGACCTGGCAGAGGAAGGGTTTTGAAGGAGGCAGTAAAGCACATCGGAAGAATAGAGGTGTGTGTCTGAAACGTGCACAGAGCGGGCAGAGAAGATACAGATGGAGACCAGAGAGTTAATAAGCATGGGTACGTGTAGCCTTTGGCCATGGAAATGGGTGGGTAAGCCTAACAGAAAACTCTTGAGACCTTCTATGCAGAGGTAGTCTTTTAAAAGAGGTTATTCCTGTTGTAGTTTGGAATTGGATTGGAGGATTTCCAAAATAAAAGAGGAGACCTCCAAGTAGGTGGTTATTTTGATAGCTCAAAGTATTGATTATATTTTCACTAATCGCACATTGTGCTCACATTTTTAAACCCTTTCTGGTTGGGGAGGGTTTGGCCTTCCTGGACTGGCTGGTTCTTAGACATAGTCTGTTTTTCAACCTGACACATGCCTTTGATGTGCAAACAAACCCTGAACCACCTCTACCTGGCCTATACACTTAAGGAAGCAGAATCTTTCTTCATCATTACAGGATCAGAAAGCAGGCAAGCAGAGATAACTCCTACACCTTGGAGCCCCAAATTATTCAAAACTGTTCATCCTGCCTGACCATATCTTTTCCTCTAAAGCCTAAGACAGGCTCTGGCTTTAAGCCCCATCTGCCTCTTGATAACCCTGAGGCTTCTCCAGGTGGCCTTGCATGGGGCCCTGTGACTCCTGGACTGACACCTATAATAACATTTTGCTTTCCTGGGTCTCTCTCTACTGGGCCCCTTCCTGTGGCCACACCCAACTGACCATCATGTAAATGAACAAATTACTCAAGCATGAGCTGGTGATGGTGCAGACCAAGATGCTCTGCTGGTAGTGCAGACGAAGTAGAAACAGATTCAGCAGAGAGATGTTTAGGTTAGATATTTAGGTGGAGAAATCAGAAGACCTGTCAGTGTTGGGGAGATGACAAAACCTGAGTAAAGGATAACTACTAGTTTACTCAAAATCTGAAAATCCTGGAGAAGGAGATTTGGGAGGGGGTAATGTGATGGGAGATCATTGTTTGGTTTTTGGTTCACAGGATTTTAAAGAATCCAAGAATAGCTATCAAGTGGGTTTTTAGATAAAAGTTATGGGGTTTGGAAAATAAGCCTGGACCTCAGGTATAATTAAAAAGAATCATTCTCTGAAGTAACTGGAGAAAGATTAAAGGCAGGCAGATGGAAGGAATAGGTGTACTATAGTATAGAAGTCAGAGGTAAAAATGTTTTTAGGAGAATCCATGTTGCTGGCAGCCTAAGAATATGCTATTGAGCTTCATGATCTCATCCAATCAGGATAGGGATTTCTGCTCTATTATCTATGAAACAGGATTTATTTTTCAGTTGCACCCTAGTTAAGCTCACAAATTTCTTAGATTACTAGAGAGAGGGGTAAGAAGAAAGACAACTCCCATTGAATAGCAGGCTCCTGTGAACATAAGCAGCTTATCTTCCTCTGCAGAATGATGCACAGGGCAAGTTTAGCTACAAGTTATGTTTCACGGTAAGAGGTTCTTAGTTATATGATTATTAAAGTGCAGTAGTATGGAGATTTTACAAACAGTGTTCTTTGCTAATGTTTATTGTACTTCTCCCCCAGGAAGAAATGTGGCTGTATGTTCTCCTGATTTTATACACACACGCACACACATTGTAGAAAAATATTTTTAAAATGATAAAAAGAGAAAAGTGAAAATTCGTTGAATACCAACTAACCTAAAATAACCACCATTAACGTTTTAGTAATTCCTGCATCTTCTTAAGCACCATATATATAAATCATCTTTTAGCATTACAATTATTTTTTAATCTCCCTATTCCCTTTCTTTCTTTAAGGGTTGAATTTGTATGTCAGCCTGATGGAACTAAAGAATGGCCAATATATGGTAAGACATTATATCTGGGTGTGACTCTGAGGGCGTTTCTGGACAGGATAAGCAGTTGAGTTAGTAGACTGTAAAGAATAAGATGTGCATGGGCATCATCTAATACAGCCAGGGTTTAAATAAAGCAGAGAGGCAGAGGGGAGACTAATTGCCCCTCTCATGCCCTCCTCCTCTTTCTCTTCTTCTTTTCCCTCTTCTTCTTCTTCTGCTAGAACCTTTGTCTTACCCTGCCCTCAGACAGCAGAGCTCCTGATTCTCTGGCCCTTAGACTTCTGATAAATTATGCCTCTGGTTTCCCTGGCCTTCCAGGTTGTAGGCAGTACTGTGGGAATCTCAGCCTTCATCATTCTGAGCCAGTTCCCATAATACATCTTGCTGGGTGTGGTGGTATGCGCCTGTTTTCCCAGATACTTGGGTGGCTGAGGCAAGAGGATCAGCCCAGGCAACATGGCAAGATAGCAATTCTAAAAACAAGCAAACAAACAAAATTAAATAAGTAACTTCTTGTAGCCTTGGGATATAGTTGAAGGATAAAGAGCATGTTCAGCCTGAGCAAGGCTATAAGTTCAATTTCCAGCAGCTCGACAATTTAAAAAAAGTAACTAAATAAAAGTCATCTTCCATATCTGCCTATATCTTATTGATTCTGTTTCTGGAGAATCCTGACTAATACAATTCAATATTTTAACTTCCAAATCTCTCAGAGCCTAAGCAACTGATTTGTTAAATCTGCTAGTTTTTGAAACCCCTGAACATGCTAACTTTATGTTTTTCCTCATTTAAAGTGAAAAATGCCCCATTTTAATGTACTATAATAATACAGATAGCAGGTGAATCATAGTTTGAATACCATGTCATCTATGTGTGGATACCATGCCATGCATATGTGGATACCATGCCATGCATGTGTTTTTTAAGTTCTTTTTAAATTTTGGAGATTAGGGCTCTATCTGAAGTGCATGTGGGAAAGATAATGTAAAAGAGCAGAGACCTTCTTATTAAAAGAAAAAGGCAGAGACCCTCTGATAAAACAAATATACCTAGTCAACATTAACCAAACCAAAATGGGTGTGGATAAAATCATTGAGTTGCGCTGACTGTGGTAAATACAAGGACAGTACCCGAGATAAAACAATGGGGCCATGAGTTAAGGACATTGTGACCATTTCTGTGAAGCAACCCATCCCTTTGGAGCCCCAAGAAGCTGCTGGTTTCAGACCAGGGTAGTCTGCCCCCCCACCCCAACCTAGCTGGTTCTGCTAGCTCACCAGGTGCAGCCTGAAATAGAGAAGCTGAGCTGGCAGCTTGCACTCCTTGCGGGGGGGGGGGGGTGAGAAAAAGGTCCTTATTGTAAGTTTGCCAAGGTTTTTAAAATGGTTTTCACTTTAAAACCAGCTTGCTGAAGTCACTCACTACTAGTGCCCAATTGCAGTAGTGGTCCTGATATGTCAGTCTGTTTTTCTTTTCTTTTTTTCCCTCTCTTTTCCTGAAATAATTTTTTTTTTCCTCCTTTAGTTTCTGGTGGTCTCACTATGCATCGATAAATGGACCCCACAACAATAACAACTCTTGATAATAGAATGGCTATTATCAAGAACACAAACAATAATAGATGTTGGCAAGGATGTGGGGGAAAAGGCACACATTTACATTGCTGGTGGAGTTGCAAATTGGTGCAAACAGTCTGGAAAGCAGTGTGGAGATTCCTCAGAAAACTTGGAATGGACCCACCATTTGACCCAGTTATCCCACTCCTCGGTTTATACCCAAAGGACCTAAGATTAGCATACTACAGTGATGCAGCCACATCAATGTTTATAGCAGCTCAATTCACAATAGCTAGATTGTGGAACCATTCTAGATGCTCTTCAATAGATGAATGGATAAAGAAAATGTGGTATATATACACAATGGAATATTTTTCAGCCATAAATAAGAATAATATTATGGCATTTGCAGATAAATGGATTGAATTGGAGAATATCACGCTAAGTGAAATAAGCTGATACCAAAAAACCAAAGGCAGAAAGTTTTTCCTGATAAATGGATTATGACAATGGGGGTGGGAGAGTGGGGAGTGAGGGAAGAATGGAGGGACTTCAGATTACATACAGGGAAATGAGAGGGGGTACGAAAGATGGTGGACTGAGACAGACATTATTACCCTATGTACATGTATGATTACACGAATGGTCTGAATTTAAAACGTGCACAACCATAGAGGTGAAAAGATGTACCCCATTTGTGTACAATGAATTAAAATGCAGTCTGTAAAAATAAAAAAAAAAATAATTAAAAAAGAAAGGAATACATTCAGGAATTAACTGCCTAAAAAAATCAATATTACTTTTACATTCATTGATTCTCTATTCCTAATTTCCTTTGTGGTATTTTCCTATTCCACTTTTTAATTTCTTAAAATAAATGCATAGATTCTCCATTTCCAGTTATTTTCTTAATACTTAAGAAATTAAGATAACGAAAGAAATCAACAAGTGGATGAAATAGGAAGTGCAAGCCTTTCTCCCCTCCATAAAAATAACAATTGGACATATTCTTAAATGATAATAGCCTTGGGAGGACTCAAATACACATTTAAAAAAACTACGGCAATACAGTGGAGCAAAAGACAGCAAATAACTGCATAGGAAGGACTGTTGCAGGGGGTTGGCCTGCCTGAGACGTGCGGAAATGGTGAGTAACAAAGAAGAAAGGTGGGCCCATCCGTGTGAGCCACTGTGGTTCCCAGTGGCCTCCTCTGCAGAGGACCCTGGAATCTTTCTACACTTAGGTCACCAACTATCATTCCCGAAGCAGGTTCCGCAGACAGGGTGACATTACAGAGCTCCACGCCCACATCATGGTACCCTTGGACTGGCGCCCAAACTCCCCCAATCCCACGCACACCCTGACCCAGAGCCACAGCTGCTGTGCATGTGGCTACCCTAACTGTGGACGCCTCAAACAGCACAGCTGCCACTGTAAAGTCTAGCCGGGTCCCAAGCCTGGCAGCCCCGGTTAATCCGCATTTACCCATGCTACAGGTCCCGGGTCTGGATCATCTGTGTGAGCACCTGATACCGAGCCAGCACACAATAAGCTGATCTGCTACCTGAGTCCCAGCTCAGGGGTCCAGTTAGCCTCACCCCAGGGAAGAGTACACCGAGACATCCTCTGACCAAAATCTCAAAGATCAAAGAAAGAATCATGGAAACAGGAGAAAAAACGATCCTAACATACTTCCCCCAAAGCTATGAGTTTGAAATTGTCATAAGAAATTCTGCAGGGGAGGAAAGAGTGGGATGATAACATATTCCATCATGGAGAGGGAGGAAACAAATTAAAAAATGCAAGTTTAACCCAGCAAAGTTGTCCTTCAGAAATACTTTTTCAGAGAAACAGAAGCTGAAGAAGTTCATTACCACTAACTAGACCTGCCTTATAAGAAAAACTAAGGGAAGTCAGAGTCAGAGCTGGAATACTCCCACATGGCAAATCGTATATATCACTGGTATGAATTTCAAAAGACAAAAACTATTCAAAAATGCCTAGAACTACAATGATTTGTCAAGAGATATCCAATATAAACAAATGTAAACTGTGGTATCAAAAACATAACCTGTGTGTGGGCAAGTTGTTCTGAGGTTCCTGAATGCATTTCTTTTTCCTTTTAAAAGTAGATTTGGGGTATAAACAGAGGAGTGGGATATCTGGGGCAAAAGTGGGCCCATTCTAAGATTTCTGAGCAATCTCCACACTGCTTTCCAGAGTGGTTGCATCAATTTGCAGTCCCACTGGCAATGTACGGGTGTGCCTTTTTCCCCACATCCACGCCAACACTTATTATTGCTTATTATCTTGATAATAGCCATTCTAATTGGAGTAAGATGAAATCTTAGAGTTGTTTTAATTTGCATTTCTCTAATTACTAGAGATGTTGAACACTTTTTCATATATTTATTAATCACCTGTGTGTCTTCTTCTGCAAAGTGTCTGTACATGTATGATTACACAAATGGTATGAATCTGCATCATGTACAACCACAGAAATGAAATGATGTACCCCATTTGTATACAATGAATCAAAATGCAGTCTGTAAAAAATAAGAAAATTTTTTAAAATGTAGGGAAAAAAAGTAGATTTTGACCTAGTAAGTAGGACATGAGATAGCAAAGGTCATAACATTAAACCACAGTTGGAAAACTGTATTTATTTCACTGAATACATTCATATTTTAAAATTTTAAAACCAAAATTTCAAATAGGATCTCTTCTCTCTTTGCAACTGTGTACAAATTCATATAGTCATAAAGCTCTCTCCTGTCTCTGTTCCTGCCTTGCTTCCATTCTAAATCCTTTGGGAACAGTCCCTTTCTCTTTTGTCCACTGGGCCCCGCTTTGTTAGTGTAAGAAACCCATGAAAACCATGCTGGACACAGGAAATCACATAAGGGAGTTTCAAACAAAGTGTCTCCCTGCCGGGTAAGAGAGAAAATGAGAGGAAAAGAGAAAGGGCATGCCCAAGAGAGAGTGGAAAAGCCAGGAGGAGAAAGAAAGTGAGTAGAATAGAGAAAGCAAGAGAAAAGATGGTGGGGTAGCTAACATGAAGCAGTTGAATTCCCCCGGGCTAACAGGGGACCAATAACAGAGAAGGATACTTGCAAGCTGACTGATGAACCAGTAGCTAGCTAGGATGTTCACAGACTGACAAGTAGTTGGGAGGCGGGGAAATGGCTGCAGTGGAAAGGGCGGGGAGAGCAGCTTTCAGACTGACAAGTTAGGTTGTGATGCAGTGGAAAGGTCGGGGAGCAGCTTTGTAGTACAGTTAGCGCTTTGCAGAGCCGCTGTGTTCTTGCAGGAGGATGTTTCCAGCCTCTCTCTTCTGCTGTGCTGAACGGCTCAGACTGAGAGTGTGTGGTTTCCACCTCCTGATCACAGCTCCTCCCACAGAAGCTGGCACCGGGTTGAGACTCAACCCAGGCTCACGAAATCAATCAGTGAAAACTTCAGCAAAACAAACAGCATGACAAGACAAAGTCTCTCTCCTCTTCTCAGCTGAGGCCTGTGGAAGCAGTGCTCGTTCCTTGTTACTCTGTTCTTTCTTCTTTTTTCTTCTTAATTTTTAATTTTTTGTATTTGTTCTAATTAGCTGTACATGACAGTAGAATGCATTTATACATTTTGATAGATCACATCCATCCTGCCATCATATATGTACATAAGTTAATGATGTCTGTTTCACTCTTCTATCCTTCCTACCCCCATATCCCTTTCCCTCCCTTCACTCCTCTCTACCTAATATAGAGTAACTCTTTAGTTCACTTATCCCCCACCCTTTATTGTGAATTAGCATCCATATATCAGAGAAAAATTTGATCTTTTTTTTTGGGGGGGGGGATTTGGTTTATTTTGCTCAGCATGATATTCTCCAATTCCATCCTTTCACCAGGAAATGCCATGATTTCATTCTTCTTTAAAGCTCAGCAATATTCCATCATATATTTATATACCACATTTTTCTTTATCCATTCATTTGTTGAAGGGCACCTAGGTTGGTTCCATAGTTTAGCTATTGTAGTTGAGCTGCTAAAAGCATTGATGTGACTGTGTCACTGTAGTATGCTGGTTTTAAGTCCTTTGAGTTTAAACCGAGGAGTGGGATAAGTGGGTCAAATGGTGGGTCCATTCCAAGTTTTCTGAGGAATCTCCATACTGCTTTCCATAATGGTTGCACCATTTTGCATTCCCAACAGCAAAATATGAGTGTAACTGTTTCTACTTTTGGAAGAAAACTATCTTTCAAAGCTATGTATCTCATTCTTCTTTAAAAGCATTGGTGCGGGTTCTGTGAAAATTTCATTGCCATACATAAACGTTTTAGGGACTTAGAAACAAAAAGATCCAGGTATATGAAAAGTGTAATGAGTCCCAATATAGCCATTTGTGATGGGGATTTAACTGCTTTGTTTGTGAGCTTCGGCTTAGGAAACAGATTACCTTCATCATGTGCTAATACCCCAGAGTCATCTCAACTCTGCTCCACTGTGGAACAGCATCCTAGGGATGCCACCAAACACTCTGAAGATGAATTCTGTAAACCTGTCCGTTGGCAAAAAACAAATTATTACTGGGTCCAACTTCCAGTTAAACACTCTTCTTCCTCATATAGTGCTAAGAACTAATAGACGTATTATCACGAATGTATTTTAAAACTAAAATCTCATTTCCATAATGATTGAAATATTTGCATAGAAAATATTGCCTACTGAATGTCTGAGAATCTAGGGGATAGCAGAGATATAATTAAAGAGAATATTTCTAAAAGACATAACTTCTTGGATTAAATTGTTATAGCGTCAGAAACGTCAAAACAGAATTTAATTAATGTTATTTTATCACTAAAACTTTCAGGAGTGTATCTTTGTGTTTCTCGTAAATTTTAACTTTTCTTAATTTCAGATTTCTTTGTCACTCTGATGACTTGTTCTCTCTCTGCTGTGAGCTTTAACACTCGTGAGAGTTCGATTTAGATGCTTAGTAAATAGGCTCCTCCCCTTTAATACACGGTAACATGCAAGACTAGTATATTATGCAGACAGTGGTAGTATTGAAGGAGATACATATGATCGTCATATGTAAAAATACTAACCCAACACAAACTGTATAAGAAAACATTTTAAAATGCTTTCATGTTTATTCAACAAATGTTCCCTAAAAGATTTTCCTTGAAGCAAAGCAATTTAATTTTCCTTTTCATATTACTCTCAGTGGTTATAAACTTAATTAGCTTCATATGCTTCACATGATAAATTTAATCTTTCCTTAGCACAACTTTTTGAAATCAAAATATGCACTAGAAAGGTTTAACTTTGATTAGTAGGACAAGAACAATAAGTAATCATAGCGATGAGATGCTAATTGGTGTCTGGGTGGTTCTATTCATAGTAACAATGGGACATAATATCTCTGTGTCCTTTTGCGTTCAACCACACTTTGTGAGATCGTTTATTATCATGCCAATTATATTGCACTTGAAATTTACAGGTATTTTAAGAGCATAAAGAGACAGGGACTGATTTAAAACCCTGTCTTTTTTTTAACAGGGAGGTATTGTGTAAACTTAAAATGATGTATTTAACCAAATTATTTTTGTTTTAAATTCCAAAGTTCAAAATGAGAAAGTTCTGAAAGTTTTAATTTCTCAAAATTCCTGGTCAAGTTGTTTTTCCATTTTGATCAATTTCCTGAACAGATTATTCCCCCACTAAATGTGAACAAGAAACACATTAATTCACATTATATAAAAGATGAATTTACTTTTATAAAAATTATCTTGAGTAACTTTAGCATGGAGCAATATTTTAGTTATAGCTGTTGAGATGGAATCTCTAATTTTTGCTTTGTGTGTCAATACAGCCAGTAGACATACTGTATAAGCTCATCCTAAAGTAAAACAGAGTTGACAAATACCTTGTGAATTATTTCTCTATGTCAAATTTGGACAATTTCATAAAATTTCCTATAAATGTGTTCATAATACATGAAGAAAACTCATTAGAAATAAATAAGCATAGCGAAGAAACTCTACAGTGAGATGGAAGAGTAATTTACTTTGTTAAAATTCTAAATGCAGAGGGAGGGGAGTGAGGACAGAAGGGAAAGTGGATAAGGAACAGGGGAAGATCAGGAACTGAAATCAAATTCCATGTGTGTATGGGTTTGTTGGGATGAATCCAATGGCTATGTATAACTATAAAGCTCTAAAGAAAAAACAGAAAAAGAGAGGGGAGTATAAAAAATGATGGAATGAGATAGACATCATGACCCTATATACATGTATGATTACATGAATGGTATGAATCTACATCGTGCACAACCATAGAAATTAAAAGATGTACCCCATTTGTGTACAATGAATCTAAATGCAGTCTGTAAAAAAAATTTAAAAAATCATGCTTTATAAGCAAAATTTAAAGCATTTTTAAAATAAAAAGTTACACATGATTTTATAGACAAATATAAATGTCAGAAATTGTGGGCACGAATAAAGTAAAAAAAAGTAAACATCTTAAATATAAGCACATTTTTGTGCTTTTCATAGTACATATGAACACATATAAACATATTTCTAATAAAATGGATTGTTATTTGTTTTTCCGTTTCATATCTGCATTATTTTATTGGGAGAGAGGGGATATATGAATATATCTATCATAAATATATATAAATGACCAAACTGGCTCAAAGTTTGTACATTCATTTAAAATTTTCATAAACACCCCCAAGTGCCCTTCAAAAATGATTAAACATGTTAGTGAACCCTCTGAATATTTTTAAAAGTGTCTAGGTCTCTCCACACTTTCCTATGCTGTTTGTCACACTTTCCTAAATGTTTGTCATGGTAATTGGAAAATAACTGAAATCTGGTTTTATAAATTATGAACAATTAGCTAATGTAGTTTTTCTTCATTTCAGTTACTCAATCCCCTTTTTGCCTATCTAAAACTGACATACTTTTATTTGTACTTTTAATTGATTTCAATTTTTTTGCAGTCATTTCTGTTTGAAACTTTATCCTTTGCCATTAAGTGTGCAGCACAGAAAATATATTTTCTTCACTCTTGGAATGTTTTACTTTTTTGTGTCTTATGTATAAATTTCATGTAGTCAAATTTGTAAAAACTTTCTTTTATAGCTTCTGTATTTTGGGATAAACTTAGAATAAAATTAGACTAAACCAAATTTATCCAACTATATAGATTCAGTATCCATCTAGTCATATTCGTTTAAAATATTGCCTTTGTAATTTTCAAAATCCCTATACGGGAATGTCTCTATTTTTTAAGACATATCCATCTGTCTAAAAATATTTTTGCAAAGGCAACTTTAAAAATACTTAACGGAAGCATGTGGCTTTGGTCTCACTAATCAGAACATCAAATCTCCCTTTCCTAATAATTCACCTGGTAATAAACAAAGGACCCTTACCCACCCCAAACACACATATATGCACATTGACAAAAGACTCAGACTAATATTTAAAAAAATTTTTGTAGTCATATATGGACAGAATGCCTTTAATTTGTTTATTCTTATGCGGTACTAAGGATGGAACCCAGTACCTCACACATACTAGGCAAGCGCTCTGCTACTGAGCTACAGATCCAGCCCTCAGACTAATATTTTGATGAACATTAATCTATTGGAAATGTGTGGAGCATGAATTTGGAATTATTGAAAACTATTCCATATGCTTTTGTAAGCTTTTTTGCTGCTATGACCAAAAAGAACTCACAAGAACAATTTTAGAGGAGGAAGTTTATTTGGGGGCTCATGATTTCAGAGGTCTCAATCCATAGATAACTGGTAACATTTGTCACTCAGAGGTGAGGCAGAGCATCATGGTGGAATAGTGTAGCAGAGGAAAGCAGGTCGCAAGGCCATCAAAAAGCAGAAAGCGAGCTGGGTTCAACAAGGAAAAAATATGTACCCCAAAAGCATGCCCCCAGGGACCCACCTCCTCCAGCCACCCCTACCTACCTACAGTTACCAGTTGATTTCCATCAGTGGATTAGCACAATGATTAAGTTAATGAGCTCATAACCCAATCATTTCACCTCTAAGCTTTCTTGCATTGTCTCACACATGAGCTTTTGGGGTACACTTCACATCCACACCACAGCATCATGCAACATGGTGTGAAGTCAAGTCTAAAGAGCAATAAACTGAGAAAAAAAAAAGACCAACACCAAATCAATCCATTTACAAACCACCTATAGTTAATTTTTCTAATTTTTAAAACCTTTGAGTTAAAGAAGCCTACTGAATGTAGGAGGTATATTATTGCCAAATGCATTGTCATTTAAACATGATTAAAATGTGCATTTCTCTTTCCATTAACCTAGTATTTTAATAGATTGGTAATATGTTGAGTTATTTCTCATTTCACACATTTTAAAAGGAAGTCTGTGTGTTTTGAAATAGGCTCATTTTTATCAATATTACAGAATTTTTAGGTTGTAATAGATTAAGATTCTATTTCATTTAACACATTTGTAGCTTGCTAAACATAGTTATAATTTCATCCAAGTGCTGTTTTAGTCCTTCTTCTTTAAAATGTCTGTTTCCTGTCAACCTGATAATGGCTGTTCTCATCTCATTACAACCTCAGTTTCTATTCTTTCTTTAGTTTTGGGTACACTTTCTATCTCTTTACCTCAATAGGAGGAAGATCCTGTATGTTGGCTATTTCAACTTAATTCTAGGCAAAAATTATGGGAAGTTTCTTTCTTTGAAACTTTGCAGATTAGTCAGGTTGCCATTCAACTTCATAGGAGAGGAGGAAGGTGGAAATAAAGTGGGGTTGTGCTTCTGACAGTTGTCAAGCACAGCCATGGAGACATGAATATTTAGACAGTGGCGGGGGTCTGACTGCACTCAGCATCTGAGCTTCAGTTCTGTGTGCATGAAAGAAGTTGGATCAGCATCTTCAGTAGCCATGATCCCAGCTTCCCGTCTGCCCGAGGCAGTGGGGATAGCCTCCCTCTTGATTCCTCTGTTCCTACAATAAATTTATAAACACCTGCTCTCTGTATTAAATGTCTTTCTGCTTGAATATGGTAGTTCTTGTTTTCTGCCTTCTTGTGTGAATGATATGTGAGGTCGTAGATTCTGACCTTTTAAAAGAGGTTGGGAGATGAGAAAATAATAACATGTTAAATGTGTTCTGGGAAAAGTAACCTGCCATATTGTGAAATCACTGCCATGTTTATATTTCCCAAATTGAATTTCTTTATTTTTTATTGTAAACTATACAAGCTGTCTACATATATCTTATAAAAGGTTCAAAGACTTCACATACACATATATATATATATGTATATAAATTTGGGGACACTACGAAAGTACAATATTATAGTAAAAGAAAAAGTAGTTTTATTTTCTATGCAAAATCCTAATCCACTTATGAAATACATTCTTAATTATAAATAAGTTTCATTATTGAAATGTAACCAAATCAGTCCTCAAACCTATTATTTGTAACTTTTCTTGTCCATAAAATGCATAAAATATGGATAATGGATTAAGTTAAAAAAATCGCAGTAGTTTTGAAAAAAATTAGTTTTCTCATATAGAAAACTATTCTATGGCAGGCTGCATTTTTTTTTTCATTTTTCCTCTGTGAAATACCAGAGCAATTTGGAACCCAGGAACACTGAATCTGGAGGGAAGGGAATTTTTATTTTTCCTATGTTCTCAAATGTGTAAAATTGTTTGATTATAATCATTCTGTGGTAGACTGAATACTTATTTTTTTAAGATTTTCACTTCCTAATCCCTTGAAGTTATTCCTATTATCTTGTATTACCAATGGGACTTTGCTGACGTGAATAAGAGAAGAGTCTTGAAAGGGGAAAATTATTTTGCTTTTATTTGCTGGAACTGCCATAATGAAATACCAGAAGCTGGCTGGTTCCAACAGAACAGCATTGTCTCATGTCAGCCGTGGTGGTTCCTTCAAGAACCATGAGGGAGGGAGGATCTGTTCACGCTGCTCCCTCAGCTTCTGGGTTGCTGGTGATGCTTGGTATTCCTTGATGTGTAGAAGCATCACATCATCAAGACCCTCATTTTCAACCCTGGGAGCCCCTTGGTTTCTGTGTAGCAATCTCCCTTTTTATAAGGATGTCAATAATATTGGGTTAGGAACCACTCTAATGATCACCTTAATCAATTACATGCCCATTGATCAATATCCAAATAAGATCACATTCTGAGGAATTAAGGACTTCAAAACATACATTTTGCAGAAATAAAAAATTCAACCCATAATACCCTGGACAATCCTGGTGGATGGTAAATGTAGTGACCAACTCTTCTTGTGAGAGGAAGGCATGAAGGTCAGAAGGCATGGTGATGTGATGATGGCAGAGAGAAGGGGCGGGGATGCAAAGGAGGGACGAGCCTGGAGTGCAGGTGGCTTCCAGAAACTAGCGGAGGCAGGAAACAGATCATCTCCTGCAGCCTCCGGAAGAAAGCAGAGCTTGTCAACACCTTGAATTTTCTCCAGTGAAACGAATTTCAGAGTGCTGGCCTCCAGAGCTGTAAGACTAAATTTCTCACAGTGGCAATAGGAAACTAACGTGATCAATAAATTTTTGTTTTAAATATTGTTATAATAATAATTTATAACATGAAAGTTTTTAATTGAATAAATGGGAATGAATGTAGCCAGTTTAGGAAAAAAAAAAATTTCCTGGACCACATGTCTATTTACTGTGTTCTGCTCAAAGATTTTTCACATTCTCGATGTTATTCCGATTTGCTTTTCCCTCAACTGCAAGTTATATTTCATGTGAGGGTGCTAGCTTTATAAGTATTTAAAGACTTCTACTTAACAATTCCAAGTCTCTTGAATTTTATGTCCAGTTTTTATACTGCATATTCAATTTTCCTTGATTCTAGTTTTGCAGTCTTTATGTAGAAGCATGCTGCATCATTATGTGCATATTGTTATTTGAAATATATATTTAAAGAAATTTAGAAGTGGATCTGGTTAGAATTATGAGTTCAAAGAAGATGAAACAAATTTGTCTATTTAACAATTAGAATGGGGGAACTTTATGTAGAAGGAAATGAGAGGGAGGGGGTATGAAAAATGGTGGAATGAGAGACATCATTACCCTATGTACATGTATGATAACATGAATGGTATGAATCTGCATTGTGCACAACCATAGAAATGAAATGATGTACCCCATTTGTGTACAAAGAATCAAAATGTAGTCTGTAAAAAATTTAAAAATAAATAATTTTAAAAAAAGAATTGCAAAAAGAAAAAAAAGGTAAGTGTTATGAAAACCTTTTATTTTATTAATGATATAGTTGGTTAGACATTAACTTTGGAAGTTTTATACAGGAATATTTGCTTTAAAATATTTCCTTCATAAATGTCATTTCAGGGACCACAAGGAAACTCTTAGCAAATATGAAAAAAATGGATATAATTTCTTTCATCTTACCAGATCATAATGAATGTAATTAGAAATCAACACAAAAAAATCCTACAGAAAATATATAAGAACATGGAGATGGAACAAGACAGTTTTTTAACGATGAATGGGTGATAGAAAAAATCAGGTGAAAAGTTAAACACTTCTTAGACTCAAAAAAGTATAGTGATACAACAAACCAGAACTTCTGGGATACTATAAAGGCTATTCTAAGAGGAAAGTTTACTCTTATAAGTGTGTCCATATAAGAAAATCAGAAAGATTCCTAATAACCTAAAGTTGTATTTCAAGACCCTTATTAAAGAACAAACCAATTCCAAAATCAGTAGAAGGAAGGAAATAATTAGGTCAGAGTCAAAAGCAATGAACTTGAGAATTTAAAAAATAGAAAGTATCAATTAAATGATGAGTTGATCTTTGAAAAGATAACCAAGCCTAATAAGACATTAGTTTCCTTAGTCAAACTAATGAAAAGGAAAAGAAAGAAAACCCAAATGAATAAAATTAGAAATGAAAGCACCATAGTTATCAAAGAAATCCAGTGAATCATTAGAGACTATTTTGAAAACGTATACTCAAATAAATTGGAAAATCTAGATGAAATGGACACATTCTTAGACCCATACAGTTTGTCAAAATTGAATCAAGAGGACTAGGAAAACCTAAACAGACCAATAATTTATAATGAGATAGAAGCAGTAATAAAAAACCTTCCAACAAAAATAATAACAACAACAACAACAACAAAAAGCTAGACTAGTTAGATTCTGAACTGAATTCTCCCAGATTTTACAAAACTAATGCAAATACTCCTCAAATTATTCCATGAACTAGCAAGGGATGGAATACTTCCAAATTCATTCTATGAAGCCAGTATCACACTCATACTAAAACCAGATAAGAACACATCAAGGAAAGAAAACTACAGACCAATGTCCCTGATGAACTTAGACGCAAAAATTCTTAATAAAGTATTAAGAAATCATGTTCAACAACATATCAAGAAGGTTGTCCATTACAGCCAAATTGGTTTTATCTCAGAGATGTAAAATTGACTTAACATACACAAATCTATAAATATAATTCATTGCATAAATAGAATTACAGACAGCAATCACTTAATCATCTAACTAAGTGCAGAGAAGGTCTTTGACAAAATTCAGCACCTATCTGTGATAAAAGCACTGAAGAAACTATGGATAAAAGGAACGTACCTCAACATCATAAAGACTTTATGTGAAAAATTAAAAGCCATCCTCATATTAAGGAGGGACAAACTGAAAGCTTTATTTCTGCTGGTGTCTTTACTGTTTCCTCTCTTCTTCTGACTTTGGGCTTAAGTTACCCTTTTTTCACTAATGTTTTTAGGAAAATGTTGACTTTATTCATTTAAAACCTTTCTTATTTTCTCAGGCAAACACTACTGCTCTAACTTTCCCTCCAAGTCTGATTTTAGAAGCATCTCTTACCTTCCACCGTGATAGCCATGCAGGATTCTGTGGCTTCTGTCTTCATGTCGTCAGTGACAGAGTGCCCTTTGCCTGTGACTGGAGGCTGGAGGGAACTGTTTCTATGGGCAAAGCCCTTGGTGTAAGCAGATGGTGTTCCTGTTTCTACCTTCAATGCAGGGTGAACACTACTTCTAAGCCTTCCACCCAGACGTTTCTTCTTACCTACTACAGAATGTTTCCCTTTCCTTCTTGAGGGACAGACTGCATCCCCCTCTTAGACGCAATGGATCATGTCCTGAAGGGTGTTTCTTGTCTAACTCTGTTGGGTGGAAGGTGCTTACTGAGAGAACAGATCTAAGACACTTTCCTGACATTAGTCTTGAAAGGGGAACTATTTGGGATGTCCTGCCCTGCCCCAAAGAGAGCCTGGAAGAGCCATGGAAATGGAATTTGAGTAAGTTCACACTTCACTTTGGTCTGGGGTTGCCAGGAGTTCTAAATTGTCACACTTTTTTATATTTAACTTTTATAATTGTGTTAAATTACCTTTTTTCTTACTGGCATATGGTAGCCATCTCTCTCAAGTGCCCTGCATAAAGCAAAATGGCTTGTGTCCAGCATCTCCCCAGAGGAGTTTATAATCCTTTGGAGTTCAGCTCTGTTGATACCTTTTGACTTGGATTTATTAATGACCAAGGAAAAGTTATAATTGTGGAGGTGTTCTGATCTTCCTTTCTAACCACATGAGTTCATTTTTCATTTTTCACCTCTAAACAGCACAAAATACTTGAAAAGCAAAAGATTGACCTCTATACAGAAATCTCAAGAAATTAAGAGAATAGAATAAAATAATAAAATAAAAATAATAAAATAGGAAAACTTAAAAAGCAGGAAGCATAATAGCATTAATATATATGCATAATTTGAATAATCAATAAAACCTGAAGGAGCATGTTCTTTGCAATAGGTAATAAAATGTATAAATCTCTGTCGAGAAAAAAAGAGAAAAACCAAAAATATTCCAATAAAAGCAATGGAAAAAAAAAATAGAAATACAGGTTCTTAAGGTATTAAAAAGAAAAGAAGTACACTTTATCTGATATGAGGATGGAGACTCCTGTTTTTTCACTGGGTCCATGTGCATGGTTTGTTTTTCCCCACCCTTTCACCTTTCATCTGTGGATGTCTTTTTCTATGAGACGAGTTTCTTGAAGGCAGCATATTATTGGGTCTTTTTTTTTTTTTAATCCAATCTGCTAGTCTATGTCTTTTGATTATTGAATTTAGGCCATTGACATTCAAGGTTATTATTGAGATATGATTTGTATTCTTGCTCATTTTGGCTTATTTTTGGTTTTTCACTTGTCCTTTGATTGTCTTTTCCTTTAGGGTAGTTCCTCCCTTTGCTGACTTGTATTGTTGTTTTTCACTTCCTCCTCATGAAATATTTGCTGAGAATGTTTTGTAGGGCAGGCTTTCTATTTGTAAATTCTTTTAACTTTTGTTTATCATGGAAAGATTTTATTTCATTGTCAAATCTGAAGGTTAGTTTTGCTGGGTATAGTATTCTTGGTTGGCATCTGTGTTCTCTCAGATCTTGAAATATATTATCCCAGGCCCTTCTTGCTTTTAGAGTCTGGGCTGAGAAATCTGCTGATATCCGTATTGGTTTCCCCTTATATGTAATTGGACGCTTTTCTCTAGCAGCCTTTAAATTCCTATCTTTATTTTGAATGTGAGGTATTTTCATTATAATGTGTCTTGGTGTGGATCTGTTGTAGTTTTGTGCACCTGGTGTTCTGTAAGCCTCTTGTATTTGATTTTCCATTTCGTTTTTAAGGTTTGGGAAATTTTCTGATATTATTTTATTGAACAGGTTTTTCATGCCTTTGGTTTGTATTTCTGTGCCTTCCTCAATCCCAATAATTCTTAAATTCAGTCTTTTCATGATACCCATAATTCTTGGAGGTTAGAGCCAAAAACATACAATGGAGAAAAGAGAGCTTGTTCAACAAATGGTGCTGGCAAAACTGGAAATCCATATGCACTAAAATGAAATTAAACCTCTACCTCTCACCCTGCACAAAACTCAACTCAAAATTGATCAAAGACATAGGAATTAGATCAGAGACACTGCACCTAATAGAATACAAAGTAGGCCCGAATCTTCATTATGTTGGCTTAGGATCAGACTTCCTCAATAAGACTCCCAAAGCACACACAAGAAATCAAAGCAAGAATCAATAAATGGGATGGACTCAAACTAAAAAGCTTTTTCTCAGCAAAGGATACAATCAAGAATGAAGAGAGAGCCTACAGAGTGGGAGAAAATCTTTTCCACATGCACTTTAGATAGAGTACTTATCTCCAAAATTTATAAAGAACTTACAAAACTTTACAACAAAAATACAAAGAACCCACTCAATAAATGGACCAAGGAACTGGACAGACACTTTAAAGAAGAAGACACACAGGCAATTAATAAATATATGATAAAGTGTTCAACATCTCTAGTAATTAGAGAAATGCAAATTAAAACAATTCCAAGATTTCATCTTACTACAATTAGAAGGACTATTATCAAGAACACAAACAATAATAGATGTTGGTGTGGATGTGGGGAAAAAGGCACACTTTTACATTGCTGTTGGAGCTGCAAATTGGTGCAGCCATTCTGAAAAGTAGTATGGAGAATACCTAGAAATGGACCCACCTTTTGACCCAGTTATCCCACGCCTCGGTTTATACCCAGAGGACCTAAAATCAGCAAACTACAGTAACACAGCCACATCAATGTCTATAGAAGCTCAGTTCACAATAGCTAGATTGTGGAACCAACCTAGATGCCCTTCAACAGATGAATGGATAAAGAAACTCTGGTATATATACACAATGGAATACTATTCAGCCATAAAGAAGAATAATATTATGGCATTTGCAAATAAATGGATGGAATTGGAGAATATCATGCTAAGTGAAATAAGCCAAGCCCAAAAAATCAAAGGCTGAATGTTTTTCCTGGTAAGTGGACAATAATACATAATGGGGCTGGGGGTGGGGAATGAGAGAATAATGGGGGAACTTTAGAATATGTAGAAGAAAATGAGAGGGAAGAGAGTATGAAAAAATGGCAGAATGAGACAGACATCATTACCCTATGTACATGTGTGATTACACGAATGGTATGAATCTACATTGTGTGCAACCATAGAAATGAAATTATGTACCCCATTTTGTACAATGAATCAAAATGCAGTCTGTAAAAAATTAAAAGCTACAAAAAAAGTGTGCTTGAAGATCAGAACAACAACAAAAAAGATAATAAAGCTATTATAATAAATAAATGCTTGTTATTTGATGATGTAAATTAATTGGATAAATTCCATTAAAAGAAAATGTCAACAAAATTTATACAAGAAGAGATAAAAAACTTGAATAGTCTTGTAACTAACAAAAACCTTGGAACATTGATTAAAACTTTCACATACACATAGCTCCCGTTGCATAAAAAAATAGGTCCAGTTAACTTACTGTTGAACTTTTTAAACTTTTATCAAAAAAATAACATCAAAAGAATAAAGAGAAAATGGATAAATTGCTTCTGTGGCCTATGCTCAGTCTTGATAAGAAAACTTGGTAATAATTTTAAAGACAGAAAACATAAACTAATGACTATCATGAGCAACAATGTAATGAGTCAAAGCAAAATGTTATCAAAAGTATTGAGCAATGTATACAAAAAGATAAGACTTCAGGAATAAGATGGGCTTTTCCAGGAAATTTAAGATTAATTGAACATTTGAAAAATTAGCCCAGTATGATTATGTGAATGGTGTGACTCTACATCATGTACAACCAGAGAAATGAAAAGTTGTACTCCATTTGTGTACAACGAATGAAAATGCAGTCTTCTGTCATGTATAACTAAATAGAACAAATGAAAAATAAAGAAAAGAAATTAACCTGTATAATTTCCCAGAGTAGCAAATAGGGGAAAAATCATGTAATCTTTTCAATAGAGGCAGAAATAGCACTAGATAAAATCCATTACCTTTTCATGACTAAAAAAAATTCTTTGCAAGTCAAGAGTAAGCTTTAAATAACTTAATGTTTTATACAAAATATGCTACATAGCAGGCTAGTTGGTTATTGGGAATAAGACCAGGACATTGACCCTCAACCATGTCTATTCTTG
Organism: Sciurus vulgaris; assembly: GCF_902686455.1. NCBI lineage: Eukaryota > Metazoa > Chordata > Mammalia > Rodentia > Sciuridae > Sciurus > Sciurus vulgaris. Next base: position 132,990,585 of record NC_136470.1, read on the forward strand.
AGTGCCCTGGATACCACAGCCACTGCAGTGGGGCAAGAAGAAAGGCATAAAACACAGAACAGAAGGAATAAAAATTGGATTTCTTAATGACCAAAGAAAAGTTGTAATTGTGGAGATTCTCTGATCTATTCACATACCACATGACAGATACAAGAGGAAAGTCTTAAAAGAACATAAATGTTAATTATTAGATTTGAAGATAACCAAACTAGATTGCAGAATTTCAAACACTGATACATTTTTAATAGCATCCAAACAAACATGGAAATAAAACCAAGATATTTTTTAGAGAAATTAAAGCTTATCTGAAGAAATGGAGCAATATATAAGCTGATGGAATTGGAAAATTTAATGGTTAAATTTTTTTTCCAAATTATTATATAAAACTTACAGGTGGATGCAATGCATCATGATATGGGTAAGTCATAATAGTAAGTAATTATTGGTAATTTTAATGCTAGGACAATAATAATAGCAAATATTGCAGGACTATAATGAAAATATGTCATATATTCAGCATAATGATTAATTTAAAAGAGAGTCCACACAAATCATTCAGTCAGAGGTGAATGGAAAAATACTTTTTAAAATTTAAAAGAAACAAAACAATCTACTGAAAAATAGAAAAACTCTTTATATGCATTCAAAAAAAAAAAAAAAACTGGCCAATTTTATGTAGTTGGAAAACATGTGTTATGGTTTGGAAGTGAGGTATCCCCCAAAAGCCCATGTGTGAGACAAGGCAAGAAGATTCAGAGGAGACATGATTGGGTTGTGAGAGTCTTAACCCAATCAGTGAATTAATCCCCTGATAGGCATTAACTGAGTGGTAAAGGAAATGGTAGGGTGTGGCTGGAGGAGGTGGGAATCGGGGCATGGCTTCAGGGTGTATATTTGTTTCTGGCAAGTGGAAATCTCTGTCTGCTTCCTGATCATCATGTGAGTTGCTTCCCTTCACCACACTCTTCCACTGTGATGTTCTGTCTCATTTTGAGTCCTGAGGAACGAAACCAGCCTCTTATTGACTGTGACCTCTGAAACTGTGAGCCCCTAAATATACCTTTCCTCCTCTACAGTTGTTCTGGTCAGTTCCTTTAGTCACAGTAGCAAAATAGCTGACTAAAACAACATGCAAAATAAATGTATATGAAGATAAGTTTCCTCCTCACAGCCAAACTTTTATGATATTTAGTATGTGAATAAAAGTATTCACTTCCATAAACTATTTGTGAATTCGTAAGAGTGGAATTTTTTTTGCAAGTGATAGGACAGTATTGTTCATGACTTAGATGATATGTAGTGTATACTTCGATCTAGAAATTGTATTAGCCCGAATATGCTATCCTAAATCTTAGAAATGATGACAATTTGTGGTGTATTTTTTTTTTTTTTTTGGTCAAAAACTTTCAGTAGAGGAGAGAAAGACATATAATCCCTCTGTATGATGCATCCTCAGAGGGAGGCGAAGTCACTCCTGTGGTAAAAGAAGACTTCTCAGTAAAATTAGGAAGGAGGCAAGGATGCACCAACTTAGCAGAATTGGGTTCATCTGCATGTGTGAATACGCAGCGATCTTTAGGATGTATTAGTGGGTCTGAGTGTTGACACAAATAGACATATAGGCATTGTGGCAGAATCAGTTTCCCTTTGAAAATTCACATTGCAATGGTAAATTAGGAGATGGGCTGTCTTACTAAAAAGAGATGCTTCACTACTGGAAATTTAAGAAAATGGGAGTATATAGAAAATACAGTAACAGAGCAGAGAGTTGAGTGGGAAAGAGGAGAAGCATGTCTGATTAGTATTTAAGCATACTTTAATTAAAAAGTACTGAGCCAGGGGTGGTGATTGTGCTCCTGTAATCCCACCAACTCAGGAGCTTGAGGCAGGAGAATCACAAGTTCAAGGTCAGCCTCCACAATTTAGCAAGACTTCAGGAACTTAGACTGTTTCAAAGCAAAAAAAAAAAAAAAAAAAAAAAAAAAAAAAGTTTAAATAAAAAATAAAAAGACTGGAGAGGTAACTCTGTGGTGAAGTGCCCCTGATTCAATACTAATACAAATAGAAGCAGGAAAAAAAAAAAAAAAAAAAAAAACCACAAACATTTACGGCGTACCTGCTGTGTCACCAGATACACAATATACAAAATCCTTCACTTCATGGAGCGTCCATGGTATGAAATGTAATTATGAGTTTGCTTTTCAATTTAATTTTAAGATTTTATTTATTTATTTAAAATGAACAAAAATATGTATATCTAAGGGGTACCACGTGATGTTGGGATGTCTGTATACACATATACATATATATGTATATATATAACATGATTCGATCAAGCTCATTAACATGGAGCAATAGGAAAATTATTTTACCATATTACTATTAATCTGTTAGACACCCTCACAATGAAACATCGGCTTTGTGAGACGTGTCATCTGCAGAAGGTGGAAAGTCTACCCACCAAGAAGATTTCATTTCTGGGGTATATATACCTACTTTAGAGCCATGATTGTATAGTTCGCAATTTTTTCAGGCTCATTTTTCCAAGTTTCAGAGCCTATCAAGAGTAAACCCAATAGCACATTCATGTTAACTAGTCTCATATAACTATCTAAAATCAAATTGCTGGTTTATTAATTTTGAAAGAAGAATAGCTTTCCCAGTGGTTCATACACATACCGAACTGATTGGGTAGTTTTCTTTGCAGTCAGAACTTCTTGGAAGTCAAATTAGGCACAGTGTTGTCTAATTAGTAATAAATCATGAGACGAGGAATTGCAATGATGTATTACCTAGTGGCAACTGAGATTAGAACATAGAGTTAGTCATGCCAATGTGTCTGAAATATGTGGGGGTCACTGGTAGAAAGTGGTTGCATTTATGTTCATTTAAGAGAAACTTTGTTAGTATGGCAATCAACATTTAGTGCTCTAATGACAGAGGTTGTAACAAAGAAATAAAAGGAAAATAACTCCTAAAACTCAAAGTTAAGTACTAGTTTGTATGGTGATAGACTTATTAAGGGGTCATGTTTTTGAGCCCTTCTTCTGGAAACGACAGAGCGGGAAGGTTGAGGCTCTTAGGAAGGGAGAGAGGAAGATCTATGAGTCCTCTCCAGCCACACAGGAGGAAGGGCCATACAATAGTCCTGAGTCTACTTTTACTTTTCTTAAAGATGGCTTCAACAATAATAATTGCTGCATTAAAGCAAATGAAAGTACTTCTTAGAGAAAAAATATTTTCTTTATAGTTTTCAAAATAATAGATTTGCCATTGACAAGCGTATGAGTGCCCAGAGTATGTTTGGCATAATATTTCCATATTTGCTTAATAATAAGGATTTTTTCAAGGTCAAGATATTTAGGGTACTTCTTGCTTAGAAGCCAGAGTTAAGTTAGATATAAATCCCTCTAGATATTTGCTTCATGTCTACTGATTTAACATAATGTGAAGGGTTAGATCCTAAGTAGACACAAAAGGTTCCAGGGTAGCATTTTCCAAAGTAATAACAAAATCAAAGATGGTTTGTTCTCAACTCCATTAGAAGATGGATATGTGGTCCCCCAAACATCTGCTTGTAAACGTCCCATATGCCAGTATTATTTCATACATTCATAACTGGAATAGAAGTATTTAAATATTTGGACCAGTTCGAATCAAGAGGTATAGTATCGCAGCCTCCTTATAGGGAGTATGTGCTCCCTATAAGTGACAGCTAACCATAAAAATGAGTGAGTGCTACAGACAATTGGTAAAAGAGGAGGTGAAACAGACCATAGGTGTCACTGAAATAAAATCTGCATATGTATGCATATCTTCTTGGGCTCACTGTGCAAGAGGATCTCAAGAGTGGATAGGCACTGGAAGAATTCTAATGTGCATGTTCAGTTTTGCCAGGTCCCTCCTAATTACTCTAATAATTTCATCTGTTATGGTTTAGTTATGAGGTGTCCCCCAAGAGCTTGTGTGAGACAATGCAGAAAAGTTTAAAGGCAAAATGATTGAGTTATGAGAGCCCATGTGCTTAACCTAATCAGCACATTAATCCGCTGATATGGAGTAACTTGGTGGTAACTGCAGGCAGGAAGGATGTCTTGGAAGTGGTGGATCACTGGGGATGTGCCTTTGGGATTTCTATTTTGTCCCTGGTGAGTGAGGGCTCTCCCTCTGCTTCCTGATGCCATGTCCTGAGCTGCCCTCCATCTGTCCTGTCCTTCCACCATGATGTTCTGCCTCATCTGGGTGAGCCATCCATGGACTGAGATCTATGAAACCATGAGACCCAAAATAAACCTTTCTTCCTCTAACATTGTTCTTGTGAGCTTCTGGTTACAGTTACCAAAAAGCTGACTAAAACAGCCTTTTCCCTAGCAACACATAAAAGATCTTTTTTTCACATTGTTGCAAATGTTTAAGATTCAACTTCTAGAAATCTTTTTTTTTTTTTTTTTGCAGGGCTGGGGATTGAACCCAGGGCCTTGTGCTTACAAGGCAAGCACTTTACCAACTGAGCTATCTCCCCAGCCCAAGATTCAACTTCTGATTCCTACCAACTTGATGGATGTGAAATGATATCTTTCTATTGAAATCGGCATTTCCCAAACACAAATAATAAGCACCTTTTGGTTCTTCTGGCCCATATTCTTTGTTCATTTTTCTATTAGAGCATTTTTTTATAAGATATTGAGAAAGATTCTTGATGAATTAAACTTCTGTAAAAAAGATTCAATAACTGAGTTCAAGATGACAGAACATTTGGAAAATGTTTGTAGGGAATGCTTCTTCTTCATTGTAGCAGATATTTCTAGTTGATAACCTGCTGTTCACCATACTCTCACAGAGACAATCACAAGGGTAACTACTAGTTGTCTTCTTGTTATTCATTCTCTGGTTCTTACAAGCAGAACCCAATTTAAATGGAGATAGAAAAGACTTCCACTCAGAATCTATGCTCGCCGGCTCTTTGCAGTATGGGTGATTATGTTATCCAATACTGTCCAATAAGATAAAAGTAGGACCTGGTGCTTAGAAATTCTGGAAAAACTCTGGAGGTGGAGTTGAGCTAACCTGGAATGTACATTAAAACTCGCCCTCCTTCCTTACCTTCCTGCCTGGATCATGGTCTCAGTGACAGAAATGGTGAGGAATGAGATACTATGACCACAGGGTAGAACCCAGGCCCTGAGGGCGGTGACAAAGACAGATGAAAAAGACTGGAGTTCTAGGTCCTGTGGAGGAGCCGAGTGAGACAGAGAATCCACTTACAAATGTATTAAAAATCCATCCCGTGACATTGCTGTTACATGAGTCTAACGCAATTTCTGATTCAGAGGATATGAGATTTTTGATTTGGTTGGAACAGCAGTAAACTCCTAAATCACCAAAAATTATTCCCTAAAGGGAAATTCAAATTAAAACAACATTGAGAACAATATAGAGATTGAGATCAAGAAAACAGTAAACAATAACTGTTAACAAGGATGTGGGATGAAAGGAGTCCTTTACACACTGTGGATGGAAATGTAGATTAGTACAGCCACTATGGAAATCAGCATGAAGTTCCTCAAAACACTAAAAATGGAACCACTGTACAATCCATCTGTTTCACCCCTGGGTATATATCCAGAAAACAAAGTCAGCATATTGTAGAGATACCTGTATAACCATGTTTATTGTTGCATAATTTCTATAATCTGAGTTATAGAAACAGCCTGGGGGTCCATCATTGGTTGAATGGATATAGAAAATAAGATATATATACATAATGGAGTATTATTCAGCCGTATAGTAGAACAAAATCATTTCATCTGCAGGAAATAGATGAATGTGAAAAGAAATAAGCCAGACTCAGAAAGACAAATATCACACATTTTCTCTCACATGTGGAATATGGGGGCAGGGGGAGTTGACATGAGAATGGCAGGCAGACCATTAGAGAAAAGGAAGTAGATGGAAGGCCATGGGGGAGGGGGGGAGTGGGCATGACCAAAGTGTACTACACGCACGTGTGAACGTGCCACAGTGAAGCACATTGTTCTGCATAATTAAGATGCCCTGACAAAAATTATTTTCCAAGGAATTTCTTTTTTCTCGTCTTACATTGTAAATTCAAATAAAATTTCTTCAGGAAAGGATACCTTAAAACATCTTAATTTGGAGTAAATGAAAATAGAGCCCCTTTTGGTAGATATTACCTAATTTCAGGCATATCTGGGATGGTTATGTTGGGGAGTTAACCCAAGGACAAGTCCGCTCGGGTCAGGGAGAGGCTGCAAATAGATTGGATGACAAGTCACAACCCAGGGTTGTCAGAGGTGGGAATTTCACAGAAAAGAAAAGAGACAAAAATACAGCTTTCATAAATCCAGTGTGGGGAGGCAGACTAGAGAGAGACCACAGAAGAAACACATAGGGGATAGTAGATTAAATGAAGGGAAGGGAGGCAGAATGAGGGGCCCCAGTGTCCAAGTGCTGGAGGGTCGGCAGAGTCGTGGGTCCTCCTTAGGGAGACTTGCCAGGAAGGCTTTCCTCACAAGTGGGTGGTTAAGTGCCTGAGCAAGAGAGGTGAGATCCCCCCAGCGCCCGGGTGTATGTTGAGCACAGGGCCATTAAGGGCCTGGTCCCTAGGAGCAAGGAAGAGTAGGGGGCGGGTGAGTGAGGACAGAGACCGGGCAGTAGGCCTGGGGTCCACCTTACGTTGAGTTCTGACTTCTCAGGGTTAAAGAAGACATGGTACATGAAATACCTGGCACATAACTCGCCTGTCACATGGGAAGGTGGATGTTCAACAACTACTTTTATGCCGGATGTGCCAGTGTTCCTTGAGCGACTCAGAGGGCAGAGCATCGGTGGCATGGTAGAGTGTAGTAAAGGCGGAGGCCCTTTCTGCATGTGGACTTTAGAAAAGGACATCTCGAGAACGGAGTCCGCTGGGCAGGCCCGCGCTGAGAGCCCAGGGCTGGTGCGTCAGAGCCCTGTGGCGCCCACGCTGTGCTGGGCCTTGACGTCTCTGGGTCAGCGCGGTCGCACGCCCACCTCGCAGGACTATTTCTTACTCATTTTATTTCCAACCCTGAACATCATCCACTGTTCCAAAATAAGAGATATACATTTCTGGCTGTCTCAATTTTTCATGCAAATATAGTCATTTGAAGTTTCCATTAACTATGTGTGATTGTTTTGCCCATACTCTTTCTGGGAAATTTTCTTTCATTTTTAAATTTTTTTTTATTTTCACAGACTACATTTTGACTCATTGTACACAAATGGGGTACATCATTTCGTCTCTGTAGTTGTGCACGATGCAGATTCATACCATTCGTGTAATCCTACATGTACACAGGGTATGGGAATATTTTTAAGAATGAAGTGTAGATATCAGAAAGACTTCATGTATTTTTTTTTTTTTTCATTCAAATAGTTGTTTTTTTTCCCTAAAGAACTATGAGTGAGCTTTCACACATCATACTGACTTCCTGGTTAGTGAAATAATACGTAGACCAAAGCCAGGTGACAAAACACTCTTCCTGTTGGCCATCACTTCCCCATAGCTGCGGGAAGTCTCTCTTTTTCTTACATGAGGTAGTTATTATCAGACACTGATAATAGATCCAGTAACCCCTTCTTGAAGCATCATTTAAATTTTAGTGCCACATTCGGATTCTACAAGCATTTTAAACTCAGGGATGATGTAGCGATTGTAAATTCCCAGGATGTGAGGTTCTTCCTTTCACTCTGATTAATACCTGTGACAGGAAGGATAGAATAAAGAATATTGTACATGCCAGAATTTTATAGTCACTCTGTGTGCCCTGGGGGATGGAAGTTGCAAGGAAGCTCATATTCCTGTTCTCTTTACACATACGTCCATTAAAAAAAAAAAAAAAAAAGTTCAATAGGTCCAGGAAGAAGATTATGGAGTCTGCCAGGTCATGCTGGTGAAGTCCTGCTGTGCTGGGGTAGAGGGTCACGCAGCTCTCCTTGTCATGCTCCAAGGAGGAAGCCTGCTGTGGTTAAAGTATGTGTTCCTATTACACATATATCGTAAAGTACCCCTGTTGATATTGCTAAACCCCTGCCATAAAAAAGTTGTATGTAAACAACACACCTACATTAACATTTCCATGGCAACCCTAGCATTAAAACTTACCTAATACGATATTAACCCAAGTGGTAGTTTTGCTGTCTTATTTTGTTGTGTTTTTCTTTGTCAGACACACATGTGCAATAGGAAGTGTTTGCAAAATCATAATAAACTGCAATGAGGACACAGAGTTCTCTTGTCAATAGTATTGGTCAAAACTTGGCTTTGCTGCTAAGAATGGAGAAACCCAAGTTCCTACAGCCTTCTACCAGCTTGCAGGTATGTATTGACTCCTATACAGAAATTCAATTTTCCTTGAAAACAAACAAACAAACAAACACAAGAACAACCTGTTTTTTTGGTGCACATGTAATGGGTCCATGTAGCTCATTTTAAATTATGTTAACATAAATAAGAGTGTCTATTTACAGGGATTTTAATTGAACGTTTATTCTATTTTTTTCATTTATTCTATTTTTGAACATTTATTCTTAATACAGGAAAATATAAAATGCAGTGTTAAATATGAAATACTTTTAAATGGAATCACTATGTAACACAGAGCATGACATTGACTTATTATAGCAGATGTTTCTGATTCTGGATCCAAGAATCAATATATTTTAACATAACTACAAAGCTCCAGAAAACCGTAATTCTAATAGACCATCTAAAAATAGGTGGTCGGTATTCATCTTTGCAGATTTTAGTGTGAGAAAAGTATTGAAATTGTAAAATGTCAAAACCATCAGAATAAAATAAATTAACATTAGCTGTACATTTTAAGACGTGTTTATAATTCTATCATTAAATCCAGCCTTTATAAAAGACTACCATCTTGGAATTACCATAATAGTTAAGATTAAATCTGGCTTAGATGGTGGGATTTGTCCTCCCTGGCACATGAACCATTTATTTCTAAAATGAAGCTATTTTATCCCCTGTCATCACACAGCCATAAAAATTGCAGGCAGTCAGAAGCCAGCCATGACTGCCTCACAGACCCACAGCAATGCTTAGTAACAGAATTTCAAAGCAGTTCAAAGAGTCCAGTTTCCATCTGTGTTTGGTGAAGGATGCACAAACCTTGAGGCCATCTGAAAACTCAGCTTCATGTCTAACACTTGGAATAACAAAGGTGTCATTTTTCAAAGCTGCATTCTCCCCTCCTGGGGTGGCTCTGCAGATTCAGTTCAGGGAAAGTGGGAAGCTTCAGAGCAGGTATTCTCCTTCTAGACTTTCCCTCCTTCGGGGGGGTCTTTTGAGGGTGTCACAATGGTGGCCTCCTGAACATGGGTTACTGCCAAGAGAGGCCAAGAGTTAATGAACCTTGTAGACAAATCCCTTCAGATTTTCTGAGCAAAATATTCGCATAGAGCCAGCCATCTCCTTTCTCCCAGATTAGGGGTGCTATTTATTCAGGAGAAAGTAGAGGGTGCTCTCTACTCACAATACAATGAGGAACACAGGTAGCTTTTGAAAAGCCAAAGCAGAACATAGCTGGGAAAGGGATGGTTGAACATCCTTGTCATTGAAGTGCTAAAGATGATTGCAATAAAACCACGCAGTGTATCTATTCATATATATGCATATTCTCTCCTTATTTTGTTTAGTATCCCATGTATTTGTTGTCTAGAAACTTGGATACAATGTTTTTATAAAGATGAGTTAATAATAAGTTTCCACACACTTAAGACACAGTAGAAACACAGGAGCTGTTCACGCTCTTTCTGTGATACTCCACCTTTGAAACTCAGATGAGAAAAATAAAAGAACAATGTAAACACTTCACTCCTCAGTTCTTCGACATTTTGAGTTATTCTTTCCCAAAAGTTCTCTGGAATTACATTCTAAATTCCTTTTAGAAAGTTCAAAACCAACTGGAATTATTCTTCATTAACTCAAATTCCAGCACCCAAATATGGACAGTAGTTTTATTGGAGAATATGTAATCTGAAAAATTATAAATCTCACAAAAATCACTGACTGATATATCATAAAACATATTTATGAGAACCTAAGTTTTGATCATAGAAGGATGAGCAAAAATATATCTTACCATAAAATGGGATTTAGTGATGGAGGTAATAGAACTTATGCATAGTTCTTATGCCTTCATTGTAGACTTTTAAAGAAAAAAAAACTTAAATGAGAAAGAATGGTCAACAAAGTTTAATTCATTAAGTAAAATTTATTGTAGTTAATAAGTAAAAGTAGCAAAAGTGGTAAATTAAAAAGTGATACTTTTAACCTCACAATTAAAATTTTTTGATATGACAAAGCACTTTGAAGTAGCAGAAGAGGTTTTCTATGGTGATATTAAAAGGATAAAGAAGACAAATGATGCAAATTGCCAAGAGAGTCTGCTTTGCAGAGAGTGAGGTGGCGAGGGACTGAGGAAGGGTCTACTGCTCTGGAGATCCCAGTCACATCCCTATTCATTTATTCACTCCTGTTCCTTCGGGAGCAGCAGTGGTCCTCAGTGTGAAACAGCCTGGCAGGACTGGAGAGTCGCATGGACATGATGGCCTACAAGATTGTTTCCGCGTTTGAAACTCTCCTGAATTAACAACTCTTCACTCTCAATGCCTGTATGAAGAATACCAAGATAAAGTGGAAATCAAGAGGAGAATCATTAAAAGATGATACACCCAAAGGGCCACTAAAGAACAATGCAAAACAAGGTTCCTAGGAGCTGTTGGGGTACTGAGTATCTAAGCACCACTAGGACGCACCATGCCCTTCTCAATCCTTTCTGTTGAGTGAAGAAGACTATGTTTTAAACAATGCTAGTGATGCATGGTAATAGCAGCAATACTAAGGGTACATGAGGCAAGGTACCCACTCTGGAGACACCCAGGGCAAAGCAAGCTTAGAAGATCAATTGTCATTGGATGACCAGTTGTTGCAGCTGAATGCTGCTAATCCGGTAGCTGGAACATATTATAACTTTTACATCTCCTGGATCCTTTGTTCTCATTTGTGTTTGAGTCTTATTTTCTTAAAAAAATTCTGATCCCTGCTCATAAAACATTCTTTTAGTGATTATGCTGACATTGAAGGCAGTTAAAAATCTACTTTATTAATTTTCTTTAAAACATATATATTTATATCCTTTTCCTGGGTGGCAACTTTTAGGAGGAAGCAGGTTGTAGTTCCTAGTAAAATTAGGAATATATATTTATGAATGAGTCTAAAAATCAATTAATATTGAAATTACACAGATAGAATTTTTATCAGTCTATTTGCAAAAAGACTCAGAAGAGTGAAGCGTTACTACAGAGGCAAGGTTGGTTCCACAGTCTAGCTGTTGTGAATTGAGCTGCTATGAACATTGATGTGGCTGCGTCACTCTAGTGTGCTAATTTTAGGTCCTTTGGGTATAAACCTAGGCCTGGGTTAACTGGGTCAAAAGGGGGCTCCATTCCAAGTTTTCTGAGGATTCTCCATACTACTTTCCACAGTGGTTGCACCAATTTGCAGCTCCACCAGCAATGTATGAGTGTGCCTTTTTCCCCACATCCACACCAACATCTGTTATTGCTTGTGTTCTTGAAATACCCATTCTAATTGGAGTTAGAGAAAATTTTAGTGTTGTTTTAATTTGCATTTCTCTAATTACTAGAAATGTTGAACACTTTTTCATATATTTATTCATCACCTGTATGTCTTCTTCTGTAAAGTGTCTGTCCAGTTCCTTGGCCTATTTATTGATTGGCTTCTTTGTATTTTTGTTGTAAAGTTTTGTAAGTTCTTTATAAATTTTGGAGATTAGTGCTCTATCTGAAGTGCATGTGGAAAAGATTTTCTCCCATTCTGTAGCCTCTCTTTTCACATTATTGGTTGTATCCTTTGCTGATAAAAGCTTTTTAGTTTAAATTTATCCCATTTATTAATTATTGCTTTGATTTCTTGTGCTTTGGGAGTGTTGTTAAGGAAATCTGATCCTAAGCCACTATGACAAAGATTCAGGCCTACTTTGTCTTCTATTTGGTGCAGGGTCTCAATCGAGATGCCCTTCAATGGATGAATGGATAAAGAAGCTGTGATATATATATATGTATGTTTGTTGTACATATATATGTATGTTTATATTTATAAACATAACATATATATAAACAACATATATATGTTGTTGTACATATATATGTATGTTTATATATAAACATACATATATAAAATGGAATATTATTGATCCATAAAGAAGAATAATATATGACCTTTGCAGATAAATGGATGAATGAAACTGGAGAATATCCGGCTAAGTGAAATAAACCAATCCCCCAAGACCAAAGGCCGAATGTTTTCCCTGATAAATGGATGATGATATATAATGGGGGTAGGGAGTTGAGGGGTGAGAGAAGAATGGAGGAACTTTAGATTACATCGAGGAAAGTGAGAGGGAGGAGTGGGCGGGGGTATGAAAGATGCTCTGTGTACATGTATGACTACACAAACGGTATGAATCTACATCATGCACAAACAGAAATGAAAAGTGGTACCCTGTTTGTGTACAATGAATCCAAATGCAGTCTATAAAAACTAAAATAATAATAATAAAATTCAATAATAAGAAAAAAAAAGAAAAAATAAGTAAAGCAAGAGGACCAAGGTGAGAGAGGGTTTTTTGTGTGTGAATCAGTTCAACTAAAACTTTAGACTCACAACTAACTGAGATCTGAGAGGCAAGTGTAAACTCAATTGAACTGGTGCCTAGGTCAAGGACATTTGTCCTGTGAAAGGGCATTGAGGAGCTACTTCTGACCCACGGAACCTTTATCATACTGTGCAGGCTGCCCAATGGTGAGCATGTTCAGAAATAAAAACCAGTCTATGGTCTTTCATTTGCACGGTCATCTTCTGGTCATGAATTGCAAATTTAGAAAGAGTGGGTGCCTTTTACTTATCTCAGTGACTGGAAAATGCCGCTGACATTTGGTGGGTGAGATGGGCAGGAGTTCTTCATGTCCTGCAATACTTAGGATAGTTCAGTCCATGGGAAATTGTAGCATCCAATGTGTTTCCCTTGAAAAGGGCCTTTAAAAGTTTTTTTTCCTTGCTTTTCTGGAAGAACTCAATAATTTTCAATTTAGTTGCCATATTTTTACATTGTAATGCATATTTCATATCCCAGTTGTAAAAACACTACACAAATATTAAATCTTACATTTTAAAGCATTATTTTGATAGTATTGAGTTAGTTTTTTCAAATTGCCTATATACAGAACACAAACAATAATAGATGTTGGCGTGAATGTGGGGGAAAGTATATACGTCATATTCTTAATGGAAAAATGTGAAGAACATAATTAAAACAAATGTATTCCCTCACACAGAGATTTGCTCTATTATACTTTTCATGTTTCTCTTCAGGTATGTGTGTCTGCATATGCTTGTATATGGATTTAAAAGTGTTATCCAGTTGTATATGTGACTTATAATGTGTTTTGTTAACTAAACAATGAATCAATAATTTCGTCTGAACCATAAGATAGTTTTGATGAAATTATTTTAGCATCTGCATGTCATCTCATCATACACATATACCATTTTCCTCATAACGAATGATGAAGAGAGAAGTACATCATTGTATCTACATCACTAACTTACCCTAAGAATAAATTCTGTCCTAAGAATAAATTCTAGAAGTGAAATTTTCTAATTCAAGCAGTGTTTCATGATGAGTTAGTAGCAATCCTAAGTTCTTTGATTTCTCATGGGCTTCTTTATAAAGTCAATTAGTTACTTTTGCTATCATGTTTGATGTCAGTTATAAAATGCTGGCAAAGCAAATGATAGACAAGTAGATGTAGGAAGAGGAAGGGAAGGTAAAGCTCAAGAAATAAAAGCCAAGAATCCAAAAGGGGGAATGGTATCAAATTAAAAAGCTTCTGCACCAAAATGGGAGCAAGTATATGCCAGGGGATTAATATCTAGGATATATAAAGCACTCATGAAACTTATTAGCAAAAAAAGAAACAAAACAAACAAAAAACTCACCAAAATCCCAATAAATAAATGGGCAGAAGATATGAACAGACACTTCTAAAAGAAGAAATGCAAATGAACAAGAGATACATAAAAAAAATGTTCAACCACCTTACCAGTCAGGAGATGCAACTCAAAACTACAGTAAGATTTCACCTCACTCCGATTAAATAGAAATCATCAAGAATACAAATACCAATAATTCCTGGCAAGGTTGGGGTGATACATATATTGTTGAAGAGTCTGCAAATTAATACAACCATTTGGAGAACAGTGAGGAGGCTCTTCAAAAGACAAGGAATGAACCACCATATAACCTAGATATCCCACTCCTTGGAATTTATCCTTAAGAACTAAAATCAGCATACTATTGAAATTAAATTCATATCGGTGTATACAGCAGAGCTATTCACAATGGCCAAGTTATAGAACTAGCCTAGGGGTCTGTCAACAGACGAATGGATGAAGAAAATGTGGTGTACAGACACAGTGGAGTTTTACTCAGCCACAAAGAAGAGTGAAACTGTCATCTGTTGGTAAGTGGATGGAACTGGAGAACATTATGCTAAGTGACATAGGCCAGACTCAGAAAGTCAAGGGTTGAATGTTTTTCTCATATGTGGAAGTGCACAGATGTGCATCGAAAAGAGGAAGTTGGGGGATGAGAGAGAGAAAGAGGGACTAAGAAGGGGGATCTCATGAAGTAGGCAGCAGACCTATAGAGGGGAACTGGGAATGAGAGGAAGGAAAGAGAAGGACATGTTCCCATGTCCTGGGAATGAAATACTGGGGAATGAAATCTACCAAATGATGCTCTGTCCATGCGTGAATTCACCACCACTAATCCTGTGTGTGTGTGTGTGTGTGTGTGTGTGTAACACACTAATTGAAATAACAATAGCAATAACAAAAGACAGGTCAGTAGAGTAAGCAGATCAGTGGAGGGAGGGAAGGAAGGGAAGGGAAGATTCTGGGGATGGAGATTGATTATGCTCTGTGCATGTATGGCTATGTCATAATGAACCCCACTATGACATATACTTACACTGCATCATTTTAAAATGCAATCAGTTTTACAAAAGGCAAAAAAGAGAGTAGGTGGAAAGAAAGGATACAAAGGAGAGGAGAATGGAGGGAGGGAAAGAGCGTTCACGATATTTCGATATCTAAATTTTTTTCAAATTTTTCTTTGTAAAATACCAATAAAATCAAATGTGTTCTGCTTTATTTCTATCTGTGTCAATGGCCTTTGATTTTTCATATATGCACAGGTACTTAATAAAGCAAAAAGTTATGTAAAGGTGTGGAAGAAAGTCATGGAAAGCTTGACTCAGAAGTGAGTGGGGTGCTGCGGCTTTGGGTCCACTGAAGCATTGCTGGTCTGCTCCTTCTTCAGAGGAACTGGTGCTCAAGAGACCCTGAGGAAGGGTCAGAGGGCAGCATCAGAAGAAGGTGAGGCTGTCCGACCCCTGGCCCTGGTGCAGTTTCTCACCCAGGTACCACTTGCTCTGACTCAGCATCCCGAGGTGAAGTTCTTGATGAGCAGCCTCTAGGTGACCTTTTCATTCCTAACCCTCCAGATGAAGACAGCGAGGACACGCATGTTATTGCTGCATGAAGAGATCAAGGCACAGACAAACAGATGAAATCACTCTGCAGGCAAGAGGAGGCATAAATGTGCAAGTCCATCCAATCAGTAGTGCCACATTGAATGGGTTACCTAACTTGCTTCCTCTTCCTAGATGGGTAAGAAAATGGTCATGAGTGTCAACTCAAACAATAAAAAATAGGAAAAGGAAAATTGTGTGTGTTGTTATTCAAATTAACATAATCTCAAGGCATTCTCGATAGGAAATCTAGACTCCACCCAACTCTTCTGTAGACCTGGGTGCGTCTCCCTCACTGTTGCACAGATGCATAACACCCTCTATTTGCATCTTCCTTGGCACTTGAAGGTCACTCAGGGAGAGGCTGTTGGAAGTCAGTCAAACTTTAAAAAGGGATGGGGCTTCTTGGAAGGTCTTTAGGTCATTGAAGACATAACCATTGATGGGGCTTGTGGAACCCCCAGACTCTTCATCCTTCTTTTAGTTTCCTGACCATGAGTGTAGAGGTGTTGATCTACCGCCTACTACCCAGTTTAAAGTTCTCTCTTCAGCTTTGGAAACCTCAAAATACCAAATAATAGGACTTACTCTGTTAATACTTTCCACTTGCTGTCTCATATTTTTCTATTTCTGGCCCAAGTTTCTTGACTTGCAGACTTCTAGAGAATAGTGAGCAGATGCTCATGTTTTCTCATATTCCCTTGAGTGCTTTTCATACTATACGGCATGGGTGAGTGAATCAGTGAATATCTGAAGCGTGATTACCACCTTCTTGTCACTTTCTCTCCTTCCTTCTCTCTTCTTTCCACAGACGTCAATTGTACATCTGTGCCTATACATTTTTGGACCGGTGATGCACCTCAAATGTTTCAGTGGTAGCTCGAAGTGGCAACTGTAATAGTGACATAATCGTTCAGCAAGGTAGTTGGTCTAAACATTTGAGACTAGGTTCATTGACTGTCACACCTAAAAGCCATTGTCTTAAAAGCTAAATTATGCTATAATTATTACCTTCTCTCTCTATTTTATACTATGATATTTGACAATAACAGATTATAATTAACTTTTACTTTCATAGCTTTTTTGTAAAGTTTCCACAGTTATCTAACCTGCCTAGACTTCATATTCACCTGTTGTTCCACTTCAAGCACACAGCATCTGAGACAAAAACTTGGATGTATATATTCAGAGCAAAACAAATTATTCACTGTGAATTCATTTAATGGAGCTTAACTAGAAAAGTGAATGTATAGCTAGTAAATTTGTGTGATTTAGAAAATTAAATAGGTTTATAGTCCATGCTATCGAATAAAACTATAGAAAAAGAAACATGCACACTTTGATATTAGGAATATGTGATATCAAATTAAACAATGTCGAATTAAAATAGAATAGTATTAAAATGATATGATCAGGGAAACTTTATTCTAGGAATGCAAAGTTGGTTCTACATTAAGAAATCTATTACTCTACCAATAACTTGGTGCAAAGAAGGTGTTTAATTTAATTCAGTATCTAGTGCTAAAATTAAAATTTTCACAGTAATGCAGAAATTAAAAGAAACTATTAAGGTCAAAAGTATATGTATAAAATACAAACATTATCAAGTAGCACAAGTGAACTGGAAACAGAACCACTTAAGTTTGATTCTGGCCTTTATATTTGGAAAACTTTTAGCTTTGACCACATTCTTTGTAAATTTTAATAGACAAATATTTTTTTGCTAATATTTACTAGATTATCTGAGCTTTTACATGATCACTAGTCTGTAACAGCATCATTCAGCATCACCTCTTGTCAAAGTACACAACTACAAAGGTTTGCCATTAAGATTTATTTATTTTTTTTATTTTTGCAGATTGCATTTCAATTCATTGTACACAAATGGGGTAGAGATTTTTGTTTCTATGGTTGTGCACGATGTAGATTCATACCATTCCTGTAATCGTACATGTTCACAGGGTAAGGATGTCTGTCTCATTCCACTATCCTTCCCCCCCACCTCTCCTCCCCCTCTCTGTCTCTTCCTCTTCAAAGAGAAGTAAGTATGTTAAATGTAAATGGAAAAGATTTCAAATGTTGAATTCTGACTCACCGAAGTCATTATTGCATATCTGTTATTACAATGACAAAATGCTACTCTTGTCAATAATGACAGAAATACTAAAATAACATGAATAAAAATTATGATCAATACTGCAAGGCTGAGTATTTATTAATACCATAACTGTGGATTTTTGTGAAATTCCTTCATGTGATCACATTCATAATGCCAAACAAAATAGCTTGTAAAAGATGCATCCATAGTTATCTGATTACTCATAGGTCATGACCATTTTTTAAGTCTGATTGGGAAATTCCTGCTTTATTATGAGAATAAGTTAAAGGCAAAACAATATTTTTCAATGCTAAAATTTATTGGGAAAGAAAACCCCCAAAACATAACAGATTAGAACATTTAATAAAATACCTTTTGGGCACAGAAAAGAAATGTTAAGTAATCAAAAACTATGAATAGAAAATAAACATTGTTAAAATAAAATTAAGGTTACTTCTTGATATTTTGATTCTTTATATTACTATTGGAAATCAGTTTCTACTTACATTCACATCATTTATATAAGAATTTATTAGCAAGTATTAAATGATAAGGAATAAAATTATTTTAAGTTTAGTAACATATTACAATGTTTAATCATGATAATTTGATGATATTTGAATATTTGTATTCTAGAAGTTTATTCTCAGTCTTTATTTCAGGTTTGGTTCTGGCTTCAAATGAATATCAATCTTAATACTTGGTCAGTTGATATTTAATCAAAAGTATTTTTGAAGCAATTCCATGAATAAATTTCACACAAAATGTTCAAGGCATGTATTATAAATCTATAAAACTTTATTCAAAGATAGACTTCCTGAATAAATATGTATTTGCCTTAAAAATACTATAAAGTTGTAATTTCTCTCCAAAGTAATATCTAGAATAAAGTAACATCAATAAACATCTCCATAAGTCTGAAAAATTGATAATAAGGAACCAATGCACATACCTCCAAATAATAACATTCACATAAGAAGAAGCTGGAGCAATTATACTCCATAGGGAAATACTGCAAACTTTTTCCTTAAAATCAGGAACAAGGCAAAGACGATCACTTTTGACTCTTGTCTCCAACATAGTATTGGGTTTCTAGTCAGAGCAATTAGGCAAGAAAAAGAAATAAAAGGAATCAAGATTGGAAAGGAAGAGCTAAAGATTTTCACAAATGGTATATTTTTATGTAGAAAACCCTGCAGTTTCCACATACAAAAGCCTTCTAAAACTAATAAATGAATTCAGTAAAACGGGAGGATACATAGGTAACACACAAAATTCCATGATTTCCTGTACTAGCAGGGAACCATCTGAAAAAAAATTATAAAAGCAACTCAGTTTGCAATAGCATGTGTGCAATTCCAAATCTGAAACATACCCTCAAAAGCTTAAAGAAAACATAGAAAAATGAAAATATATTTCATGTTTGTGAATTAAAAGGCTAATACAGTTAAGATATCCCAAAAGGTAGTAATCCAGAGTAATACCTATTAAGATATCAATATTTTTGCAAATTATAGAAGAACCCACCTTAAAATTTATATGAAATCTCAAGAGACTACAAATAATCAAAACAGTCTTGAAAAAGAAAAAGCGAAGTTGAAGGACTCACACTTCTTAATTTCAAATCCTAGAGAAAGATTCAATAAACAATAGTGTGGTACTGGCATAAAGACAGACATAGAGACCAAGGGAGCTAAACATAAAAGCCAAAAATAAACTTTAGATAGGTTATTTGAATATATGGTCAAATGATTTTTGATTATGGTGTCAGGATCATTCAGTGTGGAAAAGACTGTCTTTTCAACAAATGGTGCAGGGAAAAATGAATATCTGCTTGCAAAAGAATTATGTCAAACCTTTACTTTGCACCATATAAAAAATAGTTCAAAATGGATCAAAGACGTAAGAGATACTTTAATCAAAATGTATAAATGCATTCTACTGTCATGTACAGCAAATTAGAACAAATAAGAAATCTTTTTAAAAACTCAGAAGAAAACTTAGGGCTAACATTTCACAGAATTTGATTTAACAGTGACTTCTTATACATTGCATCCAAGGAACAGGAAGGGATTAATAACACAAAGATATGAGAATATCCAGAGAATAAATAAAACTCAAGAACAACAAAAATAAAGTACAATCTGATTAAAATATCGTCCAAGGATTTGAATAGACATTTTTTCCAAAGAAAATACACAATAAGACAGTATGCAACATAGAAAGGACTTGTAGACAATATGGAAAGATGCTCAACCTAACTAATCATTAAGGAAATATGACTCAAAACTACAATGAGACACCATCTCACATTCATTAGAATAGCTACTATCAAAGAAGAATGCAAGTGTTGGCAATGACCTAGCAAAATTGTACCTATTGTGTACTGTGGAAGGAACATAAAACAGTATGACCCTTGTAGAAAACAGTATGGGGGATGTGGTGAAACTCAATGACAGAGCACTTACTTAGTCTGCAAAAGGCCTGGGGCTCAATCCCTAGCACCACTTAGAAGTCAGGGGTTCAATCTCTAGCACCACTTAAAAGAAAGAAACACAGAATGACAATTCCTCAAAACAAATTGGGATTGGCTTTTTTCACTTAGCATGATATTCTCCAATTCCATCTATTTATCTGCAAATACATAATATTATTCTTTTTTGTGACTGAATAATATTCTATTGTGTATATATACCACAGTTTCTTTATCCATTCATCAACTGAAGGGCATCTAGGTTAGTTCCATAATCTAGCTAATGTGAATTGAGCTGCTATAAACACTGATGTGACTGTGTTACTGCAGTATGCTAATTTTAAGTCCTTTGGGTATAAACGGAGGAGTGGGATAACTGGGTCAAAAGGTGAGTCCATTCCAAGTCTTCTGAGGAATCTCCAACTGCTTTCCAGAGTGTCTGCACCAATTTGCGACTCCACCAGCAATTTAAAAGTGCCTTTTTCCCCACATCCAGGCCACTGTTTATTATTGTCTGTATTCTTGATAATAGCCATTCTAATTGGAGTAGAGGGAAATGAGAGGGAGGAGCGGGATATAAAAATGGTAGAATGAGACAGACATCATGACCCTATGTATATGTATGATTACACGAATGGTGTGAATCTACATCATGCGCAACCACAGAACTGAAAAGATGTACCCCATTTGTGTACAATGAATCAAAATGCAGTCTGTAAAAATAAAAAAATAATAATTTTTTTAAAAAATCTGGTGTATCTAATAATTAGAACTACCACCTGAGCATCTTGGATTCTGCACCCTTTCTTCTTCAGAAACTCACCACCTAATGCTCTCCAAAAGTATCTCTGCAAGAAGAGACTTAAATTTGTGACTAAAAACAAACCAAGTTTCTGGTGTCATCTGGATTTCATGCAGTCAATTAAGGGAGTATCAAAACATATGAGGCCATGCTTAACCAGTGATAGTTGCCTCTCAAGCAGTGTCAATAATGCTCATTAAACCCATGTGCTCCCCTGTCTTTTCTAGCATCTATTGCAATTGGATTTGATAATATGACCGTGTGTTGGCAAACAGGAATGTAAGTGGAAGTGACACACAGTTGTTCTGTACCTGTATTGTGCTTTGGATATGGACTTTTCCCCAAAGTCTCATATACTGAATGCTCGGTGCTCAAGACCAAGGTTTCTGGAAAGAGATGGGATCATGAGGGCTCTAACCTCATTAATGGATTAATCCATCCAGTGAGGCGTAGTTAGTGGACTTTTGGGAGGAGGTGGGAATTGGAGGGGATGAACCTTGTGGAAAAGAGGGTTCTTGTGGACAAGCCTGTGGGGCTGCGTCTTGCTCTGGTCCCTAATTCCCCATCCTTCTTGGCTGCCATAGTATGAGCAGCATCCTCCACTACACAGTCCCGTTTCCATGAAGTTCTGCTTCACCTCAGGCCCAAAGCAAAGGAGCCAGTCTCTGCAACCGTGAGTCAACACAACCTTTCCCCTTAAAATCGATTTTCTCAAGTATTAGTCACAGTAATGGGAAGTTGGCTAAGACAGCCTGTCAGAGACTTTGTTTCTCCTTGGTGCCCTTCTTTTCTTGACAAAGAGAGCGGAAGCCACAAGTTGAAAAGGTTGATTTCATACGGCCATGCCAGTTGCCTGGGTCTCTGTGTCCTTAGGTGAAGGAGAACCCCATATACCCACAGTAGGCTTCATGTGAGTGACAAATTAACTGTATTAAGCAACTAATATGTGAATTATAATTTTTATTACAGAGTAGCATGGCTCATCCTGACTAATACACATTCTTTATTATGACTTTCCTATCCTAACTCCCAATAGAAAACTGACGTGAACTTAGTAAGGGCATAATATACAGATAACTACGCTAATAGGGAAAATGTTAGTGATTCTGCAATGATTTTTAAATTTTGATTTTAAAATAGTTAATGGTGATTTTTTAATAATTTTGAATAATTGGTTAAGGTTATCTTATTTTCTCTTCTATTTAGCCCCACTTATAATTTCTGGGACTTTTGCCAAATACAATACAATTATTTACTGCTTTACTGATTGCTTGGAACATTCATAAATTTTACCATTGATCTGAGGATCAGGATTTCAAAAAATTGAATGCCATTTGAAGGAAAGAACAACTCTAATTAAATGTCAGCTTCTCAGATGATTTTCCGTTGGATATTTTATAGCTGCAGTTTTTCATGAATAACTTATACATGCTGATATATAAGGTTATTTTATATGTGAAACACCATTGATGAGTATTTAAATTTCAACTAAATATTTTTCTGATACTTACATTTTATGTTAAATATTCATAGGATTATATGAGTTATGGATGTATTATGTACATATTTATCTATAGATTATATAATTATAAATTATATATGATTATACTGTAATAACATGGATCTTTAAAGTTGTTGTTTTGAAATTCCCCACTTTATATCATCTCCTTCATTTCCCCACCCAAACTGATTCTCCTTTATCAGTAAGCAAAGGTTGCTTATACTGTCTAACATGCTGGAAATTTTTGAGTAATCTTAAATTCCTTTCTTTGTTCCCTAAAGAAAATTGGTCCCAAAGTTCTGTTTATGGTCCTGCAAAATCACCTAATTACTGATAGAGTAAAAAGGCAACTAATAATCTTATTCAAAATGGACAAAGGACTTGAATATTCATTTCCCAAAGAAGACATACAAATGGTCAACATGTGTAGAAAAAGATGCTCACGTGTTACTTATCACTAGAAAGGAATGCAAATTGAAATTATCATGAAGATGTGGGGATATAGCTCAGTGGTAGAGCACTTCCAGGCATGCTCAAAGTCACAGTTCAACGCCAAACAAAAGAGAAAACCCACTGAAATGTCATGTAACTCATATCAGGGTAGCTGTTATCAAAAATCGAAAGACCAGAAGCGTTGACAACTCTTTGAAAAAATCGGAGCAGTGCCACACTGTGGATGCATCAGCTATGGAACATATTATGGGCTTTGGAATACACTCTGGAGGCTCCTCAAATCATTTAAAGTAGAGCAATCCAGCAATCCTAATCCAAAATGACCGAAATATGAATCTCCAAGTGATAGGAACTTTCTCAAGTTCCTTGCAGCAAGGTCTATGATAGGCACCCTCTGGAAACAACCTGAATATTCTCCAAGATGAATAGACTGAAAAAATAGTACACACACACTATGTTATATTCTTCATCCTTAAAAAACTGAAGAACCTGGAGCATAGATGATAAATGAAATATGGAAATGACAGAAGGGCACACGTTACATGATTCTGCTTATATGAAGCTGCCAGAACCCGGGGTGAGGCAGAAATGGAAGTTTGATTATGACCACATACAACATTTTAGTTATGCAAGATGAATGAATTCCAGAGATTTGCTGTACGACATTATGACTATAGGTAATAGTGTATTATACACTTTGAAACCTGTTGAGAGTAAATCTTTTTAAAATTAGTTTGCTAATTTACTTGTTTTTTTTTTAAATAATTTTTTTTTGTTTTTACAGACTGCATTTTGATTCATTGTATCCAAATGGGGTACATCTTTTCGTTTCTATGGTTGTGCACGATGTAGATTCACACCATTTGTGTAATCATACACGTACATAGGGTAATGATGTCTGTATCATTCCACCATGTTTTATACCCTCCTCCTTCTCATTTCCCTCTATGTAATCTAAAGTTATTCCACTCTTCTCTCACCTCCACTCTGCTACCCCATTATATATCATCATCTATACATGTTGGCCATTTGTATGGCTTTGGCTTTTGTTTTTTTGGAACTTGCTTTTTTCACTTAGCATGATATTCTCCAATTCCATCCATTATCTACAAATGCCATGTTATTCTTCTTTATGGCAGAATAATATTCCATTTGTATATATACCACAATTTCTTTATCTATTTATCTATTGAAGGGCATCTAGATTGGTTCCACAATCTAGTTATTGTGAATTGAGCTGCTATGAACATTGATGTGACTGCGTCACTGTAGGATGCTGATTTTAAGTCCTTTGGGTATACACTGAGGAGTGGAATAACTGGGTCAAAAGGTGGGTCCATTCCAAGTTTTCTGAGGAATCTCCACACTGCTTTCCAGAGTGTCTGCACCAATTTATAACTCCACCAGCAATGTAAAAGTGTGCCTTTTTCCCCACATCCATGCCAACATCTATTATTTTTTGTGTTCTGTTCTTGATTTTAAATACCATTATCAGTAGGAGAGTGCGTCTTGTGTTGAGTGTTCTTACTACAATAAAATGTTGGTTTTAAACCCCCAGCTGTATCTTCTTCTGTGATTGCAGAAGTAGGTCACCTTTCTTCTACTCAATCCATTCCTTATACATCATTTCCTTTGCTTGAAGGTGTCTCATGAATTATTGCCTTTTGGATGAAGACTCTATCATTTTAGGCTGATATAAAAGAACCTATATGATTTACATACTCAGCATTTATTTCTCCCCTTCTCTCCTCTCACACTGAGATTTCAGCCACACCCAGCTTTGTGATAATCTACTTGTTCACACGCCCATAATTTCACTTTCTTATTCTCTATGTAGATGCTGTCCATTCCATTGGTGGCAAAAGTCTTCCTCCTCCTTATAAGACCCATCTCACGGTCACTGTCTGCTATTCTACCATCAATTCCTTCAGACATTATAGATTATTTCTGGTCTATACACCCAAGGCACATTGCCTGCAATTCAATTACATGACAGCTTTTTAAGTTTTTATAATCGACTTTATGGTTTCCATTGATTTCTGGAACAGTGTTTTTAAAATATTCATCTTTACATCCTAAATACCAATCAGGATGTCCTTCAAAAAGTAAGTAAAATCAAGTAATGCATTATTATCCATATGCTTTTCTAAAAATTATTGTTTCTTGTTATACAAAGGGGCTGACTACACAGGATTCTTATTTGGAGAGGAGGGAGAATTTGGTGGATAAGTACTCTCATGCAATTTTGACAAGAAGCTGTGGCAGAAAGCACTCTGAAACATTTATTGAAACAAAGATTTAGTACTTACTGTTTGGATATAATTCAGAATTTGAGTTTTATCCCATTATTTTATGTATAAATAAATTTTTACTGCAATATAAAATGGATTTCAGATGAGCTTCTTAAGCAGGTTAAGCAAGTCCAAAGTCACAAGATCTCTGATAATAATCCAAGTGGTACAGATGGATGGGAGAATTCAGGCCATGAAGATACCAGAAGCACCAAGCAGTTATTTCTTGTCATTGAACCAATCTAGAATGGGATATCACATACTGAAAATTCATTGAGTGTACGTGAATCAGTCAGATTTATGTTGCTCTGACCCACACACATGAGAAGAACAACTTGGTGGAGGAAAGGTCTACCTCGGCTCACTGTTTTAGACTCTCCAGTACCTGGTTGGCAGGGTTTTTCTTTGATTTGGAGGTGATGCAGAGAACTATGATGGAGATCCATGGTTGGAGAAGAAAGCTACCCAGTTTATGGCAGCTCGGAATCAGAAAGTGTGGGGCCAGAGAGAAGATCGGCCCCCTCTGACCTACTGCCCCCAACTAAGTCTCACTTCCCAGATGACATGGGACCCTTATAATCCAGTCACCTTCCTAAGGACCCACCTCTGGACACATGAGCCTGGAGACATTCTAGATCCCAAACATAAAAATCGGGCAGTACCACGTTCACCTATGGTAGCACTGACTTGGTGAAAACAGTCGGGCAGTACCACGTTCACCTATGGTAGCACTGACTTGGTGAAGCCAATGAAATTCATGCCTAGATGGCATTAGCTACAGTGGTAATGCACTGATGGAGGATTTAGGTATTTGGTAGTCAGGTGAATTGAGGATAATTGTAATCAAAATCACTCCTTACAAATCCCTTATAAAGGTGTACGCTTGGAGTTCCACATGCAATCTGAGTATTTCTAATCTATCTGGTATTCCTACATTAGGATATAAGGCTGTTTCTTCACCTGGAAATGAGTGAAGAATTTGGCCCCACTAGGGGGCCAAATTAGGGGTCATTTTGTATAAAAAATGTATATACTAACGTCACGTGGCATTACAATTAAGGTGTAACAAAGGAGATGCTGACTCATGCCTTCAGTTTATGCTCATAGTGACACAGATCCTCACTGAGAATACTAGGCTGCACTTCCTTCACTGCTTAAGTTGTTTTTCTTTCCTTTTAAGTAAAATATGCATTTCCATGTCAATAATTACATATAAGATTTATGGAGTTTATTATCCATGTCCATACTGCAGTCTCATTGCTGATTGTTTTAAAAAGGTGTGTTCCTGAGGGAACAAGGCAGGAAATATACCCTCCAATTCAAGCCAAGAGTCAATCTGAGAACCACAGTTCAATAATATTATTTTGGAATTAAAAAAAAATGATACTTTAATAATTTAAATATATTCAGTGAGTGCTTTTTTGAGATCTAGAAACTGTAATTTTTTAATGTCAAGGTAACCAATGACATTCCATTTTGAGGAAGAGATAAACCTGCTACTTCAAAGAAAAGCATAGCTAGCACTTAATAATAATCATGTGTGTAATGCGATCTATGCTCGAGGCCAAGTTATTACTCTCATTTAATTCATAGTCAAGGAGTTTTTACCTAATCTTATCCAGTAAATTATTTAATTCTTAGCTATGTAGTAGGCAATTATCTTTGTTCTTCCAATAATATGCTCACTAGACAAGAAGAAAGAAAAATGAGTCATTATTAATACTCTAATATTTTAAAACATGAACATATTCCCAGTTTATGGAATTAAAGCAGGAAGTATCTATATTAATATAGGTAATACACTGATAAGATATTATGTGGTTTCTTTATATGTCACCCTGTTTTTCTTTTTTAAACTTTGGTTATTTGAAATCGTTGTGTTCTTTATTGCAAAGACATTGTTGATATAACTGATTTACTTTAAAAGAATTTCATAAAAACAAAAGAATCCTCGAGAACTTATGGCATGTGTGAAATTCTCAGAAAGAAGTATGTGCTGTAAGTTCTAGCCCACGCATGATGGTTCTTTAGAAGTGGTAAAATCTCACCTTATTTCTTCTGCAGAGATCCGGTAAGTCAGAATGAAATCGGAGGAAATGAGTTGGTCTGTACATTTGTTTCTTTCAGATGCAACATACATTTCAGAAAATTTTACAGAAATGATAATGCTAGGATCTGTAAAAAATGAAGCTAGGCAGGGAGGCACAAGCCTTGATCCCAGAGACTCTGGAGGCTGAGGCAGACAGATTGCAAATTCGAAGCCAGCTTCAGCAACTTAGTGAGACCCTGACTCAAAAAAAAAAAAAAAAAAAAAAAAAAAAAAAAAAAAAAATTATAAAGGGCTGGAAATGTGGCTCAGTGGTAAAGTGTCCCTGGGTTAAATTCCCATTATCTGACCCCTGCAAAAAAAAATTAACGACAACAACAAAAAAATCAAAGACTTTTAGTGTAGAACATGGAGGCCCTTATTTTAGATATATGATGCAGATGGGATGGAGCGATGACCCAAGGTATGCTATGAATGTATAATTACTTACTTTTTCTGTGTTCTCATAAATCCTAAGTATATTTTAGAGATTCTGTTGGGAACTTTCCCTAACTCTCCTCATCTGAACAGTGATCTCTGTGAGGTGTGGAAGTGGGCAGAGGGAGGGGTTGGGAGGTGGGAGGAGGCAGTGAAGAGGAGGGTCCACAGGCCTTGCCTCCCTCCTCATGATTTCCACATCCCACCTCCTGTGTCAAACTAAGATGGAATTCATGGATGATTTAATTTAGTTGAAACAAAGTAGCCCACAGGAAATTAATACTGGACTTACACAATGACTTTCAAAATAAAACAATAAAATGATCCAAGATGATGGAGCTACAGGGCTTTTGCTGCCTGTTCAAGTTCTTTTTGCCACAGGCCTGCTGGAACAATGACTCAGACCTAGGCACCAAAGAAGTAAGCAAAGTGAGCTGAAAGGATCAAGACCCCTCCAGTGTGTGAATTTCATGGTAAAACTCTTCTACAGCAACAGCTACCTCATCTCATCCATTATGGCCCCTAATGATTGACAAAAGCTAAAGGTAGTGCTTCACATTAAAAGTTGTTCATCCAGAAATATTCAACAATATTTTCAAAATCATGAAGCATATCTAATCAAACCTTTCATCTTTAAGTACACAATTGGGGCAAATACTATTTTTGTGCTTTAAAAAAGAATTTCATGTTGTTAATGAGTAAGTAGAATTAAAGTCACAGGATTTGTTTCATCTTTTAATTACCGTAAAATTTTTCTGTGACCATCAGCGTAATATAATTTTTGTGTGAGCATCCCAATGTGTTATATAACTCAGAGATAAATATGTATGTTGGGGTGCTTACTCAAAGTCTTTCCTTCAAAGTTTGGAATCTATTTATTTAAATGGTGAACATTATAAATTGTGGGTTCACTGGTAGCAGAAGCAAAAATGGCAGAGAGAATATATTTTAATGCTAAGGTAAATGGGTGAGGGAGAGTTCGATTTAGGTCTCTGGGTTCTGAGACTCGAGTGTGAGTGTTCTCTGCAACTTCATCTGAAGTACCTCAGGTTGCCTTCAGGACTACGTTGTCCCCACCTGTCCCTCAACCTTTTCAGGTGCTCTCACGTAGCTGATAACTCAAGGGGAAAACTTGGTGGCAAACAGTGTTGCATTTAATATTTTTGGTGGAGCGGACACCTATTCTTCAACTTACATAATATTGTACACATATTACAAAATATTTGAGGCAGAAGAATTATTTTAGCCAGGTGGTGCAGCGGCACAGAACTGTAATCCCAGCATCTTGGGAGGCTGAGGCGGGATGATCACAAGTTCAAAGCCAGCCTCAGCAACTTAGTGAGGCCCTAAGTAACTTAGTGAGATGCTGTCTCAAAATTAAAAATATAAAAAAATAAAGAGAGCTGACTGGGGACGGGGCTGAGTGGTTATATGCCCCTGGGTTCAATTGCTGGCACTGAAAACAAGAAAAAGAAAAAAAATTAATTTGAAATTTTGTATCTCGATTACCCACAGGTTAAAATAGTATAGAAATTGAAATCTCTCTCTCTTTTGCCCACTTCTTCAACCAGCTGTTTCTAGTGAAGAAACATGGAAATAATAAAACACACATTTGAAGTATGCAATGAACTTCTTAAAGGTTTTATTTCATTTTCTTATCAAACTTAGAAGGCTAATATTGATCCTTTTGAAGCCTGTAAGGGAAGATGAAAGCGCTCTGACGTGCCAGCTACAGGTGTCCACAGTGAATTACGATCCTCGCCTAATCCAGGGAGTGAAAGGCTCCGGTACCTCGCCAATTGTTAATCAGCACAGTGGCACAGAAGATCAATCTTTGATTCCTGCATTCACAGCACTGTTTATTTGGCCACGTAAGAGAACAGGCTGGGGTGTTGGAATGGATTCCTAGACATGATGGATGCAATTGTCAAAACTGCCAAGGTCAATGTATAATGTTCATAAAAGAATCAGCCCAACGCCAGGACCTGCCATTTGTCATTCATGCGGTGTGACCCCAGTTCCCTTTAGAACAACACATGAAGGGGGAACAACTGCTGTGTTCAGTTCAGTGGCATCTTGTGCTCTCTCCAGATCATTCAGGTCACAGGCTTTCTCAGGCTGGGGTCATTTGTACCTAACTTTTCTTTCTCTGAGGGCACTGGACCGATCCGTTGAAATATGGATTTAATTAAAAAAAAAAAAAAAAAAAAAAAACTGATCGAGGAATCTATATGTAACTGTGTAGACGGGTCTGAAATTCCAAATGCATCCGAATCTTTCTGGTCACCATCTCCTTTCTCCTGGAATACGCTCTCAACTTTGACATTGACAGCACTGTGTTATTCTCATATCAGCCTTTTTATAGATGAGTTTTTTCTAATCTGCAAGGACTAACATGTTGAGTATATTTGAATTGGAAAAAGAATCCACAAATATCCATCCTATGTATTTTTCCTACTATTACTAGAATAACATAAATTTGGATTTTTTTAACTTATTTTGCTTGGACAGCTGCTTTTCTCTTGTAAATTCTGGGATTATGGGTTCCTGAACACTGTCATAAATGCATCCAGTTAAAATCATACAGTTTTAATTCTTCAATCAAATGATAACTGTTTAGAATGCTGATGGTTTCTTGATCGTTAGACTCGTGTGTTTGCAATAATTTCCTAAATACTTGTTATGGGCACTGGAATGTAAATGTCAAGAAGGTCAGACTTGTTCTCCACTCTAACATTTATGTAGCAAAATGTGGAAGAATGAGCACATTATACAAGCTTAGTAATCATTTTTGAAAGAAGAAAAAACAAGGAAACAAAAACGAATTTTAAAAAGTTGAAAAAATAAATCAAAATATATATTATTTTTAAAGTATGCCACTATTGAAGTAATTTGGGATATATTTCTTAAATGACAAATAATGTATTATGAGATTAACAAATGGATTACATTGCCCACTTTTCTAAAACTAAAACTGAATTTCCTAAGTTAGAATAGATAGCTATCATCTAAAATACTACTCAAATGGTCACAGGGCAAAAGCAGTCAACATTTAAAAACAAGCAATCGACCTGGTGTGGTGACACAATTGCAAATTCAAAGCCAGCCTTAGCAACCTGGAGAGACCCTAAGCAACTTAGCAAGACCCTGTCTCTAAGTAAA
This sequence comes from Sciurus vulgaris, assembly GCF_902686455.1. Classification (NCBI taxonomy): domain Eukaryota; kingdom Metazoa; phylum Chordata; class Mammalia; order Rodentia; family Sciuridae; genus Sciurus; species Sciurus vulgaris. The sequence continues at coordinate 133,021,567 of NC_136470.1, forward strand.
ATATAAAAAGAACTGAGGATGTGGCTCAGTGGTTAAGCAAACCTGGATTGGATACCCAGGACAAACAAACAAACAAACAAACAAACAAACAAAAAAAAAAAAAAAAAAAGAAAGAAAGAAAGAATGAAAAAGAATCACAACCAAAATTACATGTAAAATCATTGATCAATACCACACTGGTTCTCTTCTTTACCTGAAGATAAGTATATCTTTTTTAAAAAACGCTTTCAAGAAATCTGAATTCTGAGAAATAAAGAGTTCTCCAAACCTGAGTACTAAGTAAAAAATTATTATGAAGTGACCTAGCATACCCACTTTTATTAAAATTTACAGATATTTCATAGATGGTTTCTAAAGGCTATGAATGGGACCAAACCCTGCTGGGTGCTCAGAAAGCATGGTCTTGCTCTAACTGAATGTGCAGTTCTGGCTTCAGAAAGATGAATGACAAATGACAAAATGTGACAATTGTAGGAGGCAAATACTGGAAATAGGACTTAAGGCCAGGGTGACAATTCTGATACATTTAATGCTAATAAGCAATTGAAACTGGAAAAAAAAAAAAAAAAGACTCATGACTTTAACGAAAATTTCCTTTTGTTAGAAATGTTTCAGCTTCCATGAGTGACATGGTCATAAGGAAATGTAACAGCTCTGATTCGTAATAAAATCCCCTCATTTGTGAAACAGGGATTTTCAAAGTCTTTTGAAGGTCAAATAAGAATCTTTAATAGCTCCATGTAAACTGTCAAGTGCTACACAAATGTTAGTCGTTATTCTTAATTATCTCTAGCATGTGCATTTCACATGATTCACATAGGAGTCTCCCAAAAGAAACCTCAGAACTGTCTCTATTGCTCTGTTTAATTTGCAACTGTCTTCAGTCATTTTATTTCTGATATGCTTATTGAAGGGTATCTAATTTTTAAAAAAATACAGACTAATAAGAAGGTAATAAAATTATGAGACTGTAATCATAATCATTTTATTAGATTAATTTTTTATAAAATAGTTTACATTAATTCCCCAAAGTTTTCTGAAAGTTCTAAGCTGCTGTACTTTCATTAAAAATGGCTACAAAATTCTTGTTTAAGGTAAAGTTATATAATTTTTATACATGCCTGAAGATGCCATGACACTTCCCTAGGATAAAATGGAGGAAAAAGGGTTTTTAGTCCAACTTGTTCTTACCAGGAATAATTGTAAATTTTAAATGTCCTTTATGTTAAATTAAATTATTTATTTTTTCACCTCATGTTTTGTATGAGGCATTTATTTTTTTATTTTAATGCTTCTATTGTTCTTCTGTAATACCTTGTTGAATTCTGTTCATAGCACAATTATGTTTAAGTTTTATTTTTTTCTGTTCCAACAGAATAATTGGATGAATAAAGGATTCTATCATGGTAAGTGATATAAGCCAAACCCAAAAACGAAACGTGGAATGTTTTCTCTGATAAGTGGATGATGATACATAATGGGGATGAGGTGGGGGGAGGGAAGAATGGAGGAAGGATGGATTGTGTGGGGGGAAATGAGGGGTGGGGAGGGGTGGGGGAGAAGGAAAGATAATGGAATTAGACAAATTCATTACCCTATGTATATGTATGATTACACAAAGGGTGTGACTCTACTTTGCATACAACCAGAGAAATGAAAAGTTGTACCCCATTTGTGTACAATGAATCATTTAAATGAATAAATAAATAAATAAATTCTTTCTATGCGTATGGTTTTCATTAATCCTTTTTCATCTAATAATGCATGGAGTGCTGCAGAAATCAGGTAGAAAATTTCAAAGAGAAATGGAAAATAGAAAAAAGAAATCCAACTTTGGTCTTCCTGTTCCCAGACATCACATTGGGAAATAAACACTCATTGTGAAACTGAAGACTGAGCAAACTCAACACTATGCCAGACCAAGATTGGTCTATGAGGGGCCGGGGTGTGACTCAGCGGTAGAGCGCTTGCCTAGCATGTGTGAGGCACTGGGTTCGAGTCTCAGCACCACAGATAAATAAACAACTAACATAAAGGTCCATCAACATCTGGAAAAACAAAAAAAGATTGTAGTATGAGATTTTAAGACAAAGAAAGTCAGGATAACTAGTTGAAACAAATCAAATTTTCTAATGTAATTAACATTGTCACTGGATTTATCTCAGTGGAAAGCAAACAAAAATTCAAGTCTTTGATTGACTTATAAAAATTAATATTTCTATCAATTATAACACAAAGGCAACAAAAATGCATAATAAAATTATACATATAGAAATTCCTCAGTGACAAAAATTGAAACTATTTACTTTATGAAAATCATAAAGACTGCTTCATGTAACTTTATTATTTAGAAATTTTTAATTTCTAAATTAAAACAGTGAACAAATTAAGGGTCGTTCTTTAGCATTAATTTTTGCCCAGTGCTATTCTAGTTATAATTTCTTTAAGATTGCATATTTTATATAGAACATTAAAAGCATCTTTCATGGACAAATTTACCTATTGAATAAAATCTGTATCCATAGTGAAGAGTAGTTCAACTTCCCATTTGCTTCTCTTTCCTTTTAATATGATGTAGTTTTACTAAATCCATGTGTTACTTGCTGCCAAAGAGTAGATAGGTTTCAAATTGAATAATATATGTGATAAAATTCTGGGAAGGATATGGGAGAATGGGAGAATAATTTCTTACTTTTAAACTGTGCCAATGAATTAGGACACATTTAAATATATATAGACTTAGGTGCACCCTGTAATTTCACAAATGTGTGTGCATATTATATTTATGTTAAATACATACATATATATTATATCATTTAATTATTCCATAATTTAATATTTAGGGATTCTGATAAGGGAATAACTTATTTGTATTCAAACTGACGTAAAGCCAACTGAATCTCTGTCCATATTCATTTTAATTAATCTAATGATATTAGCTGCTGAGACCTTCATTCTGCCCATTCCTGTTGGCAACCTGAAAGGCAATTCTCACTCTGACTCAACTCCTGGGGTGCCATCCAGGAGAGATTGTCACCTTGCTGTGAATCGTAACCTCTGACCCTGCCACTTTCTTCCTGTAACAGTACCACCTTGCACATTTAATGAACTTCATACATGGTTAAAAAGGTATCAGCTCAGTGAAATGTTAGGTCATGCTGTGAAAAGTTCCATTGTTTCTATACATCTAATTGACCTTTCACATTATAGAAGATAAGAAAAAAATCAATAATGTTATTTAACAGCCAGTCTGATGCAATGTTTATTATTAATATGCTAAACACGTTGCTTTCAAGGCATTGACACCTAAACACCACTAGAAGTATCAAATGACTTCTCATTAATAACCATTATATTAATCACTGTTGCCCAGAACTTGAATCTGACTGCGAAATCCCCTGGTGGAAATTGCTATAATCGTTCAAACTACAGGAATGAATATTTTTCAGCATAATTACTGCTGTCGTCTTATTGAAAAATATCCCATTAGATGGCAGCTTTTAGTTACGTAAATCGTGTTGATTAATTTTTAATTTCCAGCATTTATATGACATTGCACAAGTAAAGATCTTTGATAATTTAAATGGTTAGCTGAGCAATTATTAAAATAACTCACAGCAATTGAAACGTTCATTTACTTACTCGAAGTACCATACATCATTAACTCCTGATTAAAACAAAGTTTGGGAAATTGCAAGTGCTGAGCTGAGCACTAAGTTATGTATCTCAGGGTGTTTGACAAAAAAATCCAAGCCATGAAGGACACCTCAGCTGCCAGGGTAAAGCTCTATTGTAAACATGGCAAGGCACACTGGCAGTATGGAGTGCCAGCCGTGTGCTCAAGGGCGTATCTGCCTGTAGGCAACAACTTAAATGGTGCACAGTATCCCCACATTTAGTCATCTCACTACCTCCTTCATTTGAAACAAACAAAAACTTTCAGTACTTATGAGCAAATAATGAGTTCCCATCTTAGTTACCTATTGTATTTTTACTGATGTGTTTGAATCTTCATATTGACTGTGATATCTTAGATAACTTCCTTTATTTTTACATGGGGGAAATAAGTATACTGAGTTCATAATGCTGTACTAGGGGGTACCATTACTCAAGAAATGTATGACCGACTAGGTAGAGTAATAAGTAATACATAAAAAATAATATGTAATGCTCCTCACATCACGCTTATACCATAATTTTTAAAATAAGATATATACTGCTTAAACGATAGGAGCACATTCTGAGAAACACAACGGGCAATTTTGTCATCATGTGAACACAGCAGTGTAGTTGTGCACACTGGTGTGCTCTGGTCCATGAGTGGCCTCTTAGTGTGTTCAAGAAATGTAGCAAACCCAAGGCAGTTGAGGCTGCTGCTGGTGGGTCAAGGCATGCTGTTGTATAGCAAATATTTCTATGAGTACAGGAAGAAGCACACTGCAAAATAATGATTAAAAGTATAACACCATAAATACAAGCCAGTAAAGTAACCATTTAGTATTGTATACTAAATATAATTATATGTACCCTTATACCACTGGAAATATAGTGCATCATAGTACATATATCAGGACCACCACAGACATTGGTTAATGCATTGCACTAGGATGTTGTACCATAGTCAATGACGTCACTGGGTAGTCTATCTTTGCCTGAGATGCCATTATACTGGACACGGCTATTATGGCCACTATGCAGAAGCCAATGTTTCTACATAAAAAAGTGAATGTCCCTTTCTTTGATCCTTAATATCTCTCTACTTAAAACTTCATGAGTTAAAAACAAAATCAAGTACCTCCATGCACATGCTCCTACTACTTATTAGGTTTCAATAAACAAGCATGCATTAGACAAGCAGGGATTCCTTCTTTCTTTCCTCCTCATATGAACCAGCTGTAGGTAAGCAGGTGTCACTTCTGGTTTAGGTGCTTGGCTATGTGGAGGTATCATAGTAATCCATCTTCCACTGCTTTTCCCATGAGTTATACAATTCTAGGCATTAACTCGGGAAGGACGCAAACAATGGCCCCACAAGTCAAATATATCCCTTTTTACCTCAAAAGCAAAAGCTTTCTCAGAATTCTGTTGACTTTGTAAAGTCCTGTTGTCCACAAGTGTGTCATGTGACCACAGTTGCACTGGTGGCGGACAGAGAAAATATTTAGAATTTTCATCCTCCTTCATGAAGGCCGGAAACTGAGAATGTGGTTGAGAATCAGGGATGGATCAGCCAGTCCACAGAAAGGGAAAAGGAGCCATTTTAACAGTAGATAAGCCAATGAATGCCTGTGTTAAAATCAGTAAATTGTGTTGCACAAAATCTTCCTACTAGGAAAATAATCTGGCTTGTGTCCAACTTCAGGTAAATGACATTCAAAAGTGTTGGACAAAGTCTACCATCACAAAGAGAGATTATCATATGTAGAAACTGAAACTCAGAGGTGATCAAACTATGTTAAATGGACCTGGTATAAATGGCAATGCCAATTTTCTGAACTAACTATTTTAATTTTAGAGGATTCAAACTTTTTTACTGTAAGGAATGGCCACAATATGGTTTTTTACATGTTACCAAAGAGTTGCAGAAATCTATGTATGCATATAACCAAGGCATACACTGTAAAAACAGCATCCCTCCACAAAGACTAGTATACTCCAGAGCCACTCTCTAGATTAAAAAATATGTTTTCATTTCTATGAAATGTTTTTAGAAAGAGAAACAATAATAGTTTACTTTTCCCTAAGACTCAGATCTTCTGGAAAGAGTAGAGACTGTTGGACACTGTACAAACTAAATTTTTACAATAGGGCAATTCTCAAAATAACTTTAAAGAAAGAATACAGTCTGTATGCACACACTGGTGTAGTGTAGGCCTGAAAATGTATTTCTGAACTGCATTGGTGCTCTTTGTTTTTCTAAGTGTCTTATTTATAGTTAATTTTGATGTCTAACAATTTCAGTGATTGAACATCATAGCAATATAGCTAATATTTCACTCCTTCTGCCTTTTAAAGTGCTACCTGGATATTCTGTTTTTATTCAACTATTTCCTACAGCATTCCATCCAGGAACTAGCACAGAATAGACTCTCACCTTCCATTCTTTTAGTTGCTTCTTTACAGGTCCAGGCTCACATTTTGCCTCCCACACACCTCCTTGGTGACATTTGGCTTAAAGAAATGTCTTAAAGTGTCAGAATTAGACACCACAATGGTAAACCAGGCAAACAACGGCTTACAGTTAATAACATCTCAAGTGACAGAAACTGTTCCAGGAGTTCTCTGTGCATTATTTCATTTACATCACACCAGCTTTTAGAAGCAAAGGTGAAGCAGTTCATCCGACCCTGGCTACCAACTTGTCTGCGCCTGCTGAGACAGAGTGCATGCATGTGCAGCAAGTTGCATGAAATGGGAGTATTAGTGGCAGTTAAATCACTAAGTGAGAGCCAACAGAAAGCCTGGATTCAGTGCAAGCTGGTTCCACAAGGCTGAAAAAAATAGCCTAGGCCAGAATCTGCAGCTGCTTCACTGGCAGCAACTTGAAGCAAATGGGGGACCCCAAATGACAGCCTTCTCTGTTATGTACAGTGGGCACAGGGGTCATTGGGATGAAGCTGCAGTGGAGCTAAGCTCCTTCCTCATCTCAGGACATTGAGCTCCCAGGACATCCTGCAGTTATTCCTGAGAAGTCAAGTGAGAAAAGGCAGAGAACTGCTTCAGACCAGGGTCACCTGGAGAACTGCTCATTTTTTAATTTTTTTGTTCTACCATGAGTATTCATTCCTCCTGTCTCCATTAGTAATGAGAAACCACTCTTGGGAATACTGATTACCTTGAGCTTTCATATTCCAGAATCAATGGATCATCTCTTGAATGTATTTTTAAAATAAATTTCCCAGATACTATAGTTGTATTTTAAAAGTTATTAAAACAGAATTGCTCTCACTGTATAAATAATTTTATTCTCCTATAAAACTGAAACATTTATCCATATCAGAATTGAAAACTTGCCTGTCTTACCAAGATAATTTTTAAAAATTTATCTATTAAAATTCTACTCTAATGAATTTCATTCCTTCACTGGCTTATAATCTAGTTTGTGAAAATAAAATACATGTCGACAATGTCACTTAAAAGTCTTAACAAATTTTTGTAGATGATTTCTATTTTAATAGGCTATAGTAACACAATAGGGATATATTAGACATGGTTTTCCTAAATACTGGGAATCCTTATAGAACTTAATGTTCACTTTCCAACATTTATCCAATAATTTAGCATTCTCATATTTTTATCATACTCCCAGAATTAAGTGAAACAAATAAATATTCTATTCTCTATGAAAAATAAATGTTTATTCTATTCATTTGAAGTGCTCTGAACATTTGTCACAGTACCAACATAAGAGAAACAACATTCTTGTACTGTTAATTTATTTGAAAAGTTACACATTTTGCATAAATCACCCAAATTAGTTTTACCACGGTAAAACAAGTGATTTCTCCAGAAGCTGGAGGACTGAGGTTGAATTGGCCATTGTTATAATAATAAACTTAAGGTAACTTTATATTATTTGCTTTCAGTTTAAAATGAAGGTCCATTTAGGCCGTTATTTATGATCAGCATTTCAGGGTCCTGAATTCACGTTGTGACACAGTCGGGAGCCGCTTCCAAGGTCACTCTCCTTCATGCTAATTTATCTGAAGTGATAACATCTTTCATAGAGAAAGTGCTCCTATCAGAAATAAGAGTGAGTGACATGTTGACTCCTATCATCTGTTCAACCTGTTTCACATTCTGTGGGCTTCTAGGGTGGCAACCAGCTCCCCATGATTCTCAGGCATCTCTCCCAAAAGAATCTAATGTTCCCTCTCATGCATCATTTATAGGTCTAGGCTTACTTTCCAAAATCTACTATCCACACTATTTTTTTTAATTCTTCATAATATAAAATCTACAAATTTATATTAAATAATCAGAACAAATTATGGACCCTCATGCACTTATATGAAAAAAAAATGTTTTTGAGTTAACTTTTAAATAGTTTTATATTTGATTTCTGATCAATGACAAAATGGCAAATTAGCAACATGTGGTGGCTCTATAATCCAAAATTACCTCTAGGGAATATAGAGACATGAAACATAAGTAAAGATTTAGCAACTAACCACTACCACCAGAAAAGTCCGTTTGACCCTCTGCAAAGAATAAAGCACAGCTTCATCTGTATATATAGCTGTAATGTGGGGGTCCCGTAAGGCTATAGGAAATCCTCAGCACACACCAGGTGCTACTGGCCTTGGGTTACTATCAGGGCCTTAAGTGGATTAAGTAATTTATTCAAAGATATGTTGACTTATCAACTAGTCCTAGGGGCTGGTGGATCTTACCCAGGGCATGTGACCTGGAGAAGGTTATTTCACTATGAGCCTGGAGGAAGGGCTTCATCCAGGTGGGATGAACACTGAGAGCTGTCCCTGGACCCTTACTTACCTTGTGCTGCTGGAAGAGTACTCCAAGACAAAAGGAGCTGATAGTCCAAAACACTAAACACCCAAGCATGAAAATCTTTTCACGGGAAAGACATCAAGCTGAGCAATCTACATTTATCTGCTGCAGTTTTCAGAACTGAACGGACAAGAGTGTAGCATAAGTTTATGAAGTGCCTTTAGGCTTTAAGTGATGATAATAATAATATAAAGTGAGATTTCTTTCACCATACATCTAATGCAGATTGATTTTTCTAGCTTTGCATTTGACAAAAACAAAGAAACAGTAGCAAGATTTTTGTTACTAAAGCTGGAGGCAATCTATAATAACATTCAACACAGAAAAACAAAATAAGAGTTTGTTGTTTGTTCATTTGATACATTTAAAGTTTGTGTGTGTGTTTTAAACCTTAAGTATAGCCACTGCAACAGCTAGAGTGATATAAACTCCAAAAATAATAATATCCAAAGATAAAATTCAGTAACACAGAGTTGAGCACCTACACAGGTAACTCCATGTATTGTTCTATGTGGTATACAGATGCAGACAGAGAGAGAGATACAGATATACATACAGGTATAGATAGATATACATACATATATACAAGCACAGTTACATAAATGTTTACTTTTTTCAGGTAATACTTGCATATTATGTAAAAATAAAATTTCACAGAAGAATAAAAGTTTAATGCTGCTGTCTCCTGCATGACTTTCCCTTTCTCCAAGTTCTGTTCTTAGCAACGACTTGCAAATACTTAGTAGTGACTTCAGATTCTTGCTAAATATTGGCTCTGAGAGGACAGAGATTCCCTGTGCATTGACTGTGGCTTCTTACTGGCATGTGGGGACAGTTATTCAATTGTCCCCACATTGTGTGCTCTTTTTTAATTTATTTATTTTTATTATACACAAATGGTGCTCTTTGATAATTAAGAGTGATGCGATAAGATGAAAAGAACCTATCTGTGGTTTGGTTTGCTCTGGTGGAAGAAGAAAGCAATGTGCCCCTTAGCGTGGAAGGTCCTGGTGCAGGGAGAGGTGAAGGCTGGGTGTTCACTTCACGGGTGATCCACACTCAGGCCCTATTTCCGTTCAAGGCAAGGCTTCAGTTTCCTTGCAGATTCTGAGATGCCTTCTTGTTCGGATCCCTTTAGACATTCTCTAGGCAGTGGCTTTCATCGTCTTGTATGTAGGTGACTTTCCTCAGGCCTGTCATTTATATTACTGGTCTTCTGGAAATGTTCCAAGGCGGCAGACATTCTAGTCTTTTAAACTGTTGAGTTGCCATTTGAAAAGGCCACATCCTCCAACCTCCAGCTGCATTCCTTTTAGTCACTGGTAGGAAGCGAGGGACATTAGGAAGTGCACGGAACTGTCTCAAGGAACAGGGAATAGTGAGCGATTGGAAGGTGTCTCCAGTGCAAGGGAAGAGAGGTCACAGAGGCGCAGAGCCATGAGGGTCTGTCTGTCAGTTCCAGGAGCTGATGTTTGCACGCAGGCCCATGAGCATCAGTAAAGATTTGTGAAAAGAAATGAACTGGTTTTGGAAAAGGTCCTGTTTTACCATCCCATTAAATGACAAGAATAAAATACAAGTGATGGGAATAAAATGGGAATATGAAAATGTGGTCATAGATAATAGAGACAAAATAGATCACACAACCCAATTTCTCTATTTCCAGCTGATTCTAAAATAATAAATGAATTTAGCTACTTCATAGAAAGGAGATATATATATCACAACTACAAAGAGAGACTAAAGACCATGGAATGGAAGAAAGAAATCTACCATCCGCTGCCATCACCCACAGATGGAGAAAAGTCAACGTCTTTGCCTTCCTGATCAGTAACAGAATAGCAGGCTTGTTATATAGGGGATCTATAGTTTGAATTTTTTCAAAACTTTAATTTTAAATTTCTTGATCTCATGAAGTCTGAACTTGACTCAATATTTCTGGAAGAATTTCAGTGAGTTTGTAGGAAAGAAAAGGGATTTGGGAGTGAAATGAATTGGGCAATTGCATTGCCACGTCTCTTCAAGAAATTACCAGAGTTCATTTTTTTCACCTTTATGTTCAAGGAATTTCATCCTGCGCTGTGTTCCTGACAACAGAGTTCAAGAGGGGTAAGTTTTAAAAGTTTAAAATACACCGACCACATCCACTGTTCATCCCAGGCCCTTGCCTAACCCACACTCAAGTCTAGATTAGAAAATCTAATCTGTTTTGATCAAAATCTGCATTCTTTTTCCTTTAGTTTGATTGCAGATGACCCATTTTTAGACTGATACACTTAAGATACACAAATATCACAGACTCTGAGTCTTTTCTGCTGAGAATTGGAGTAACACTTTTTTTGTTGTTTTAGTGTCCCTAAATACTGGCAAAGAAAAAAAATCTCATTCCTGTGAGTCAATGTAGTCATCTTCCTGCAAACTAAATTAACAGAACAATAAGAACATAAAGAAAAACATCAATAAGAATCAACCATTTTTTTGAATAAGGGGATCTAAACTCACCAGACAGATTTATGTGCACAGATATTTCTTCTAGAGACTACAGGAAAGAACTAACTAGCTTCAAGGCACCCTTGAAAATAATTATTCCCTTGTCCTTCTTCTGCCCTTTTTCTCCTTGGTGGTCTTTAGACATTCTTTTTCTTTAATAGCTCCAGAAGTAGTAGGGGGTAAGAAGAAGGGGTAGACAAGGCGATTTTGTGTACAGTTGTAGAAATGGCCTTTTGGAGGTTAATTCTTGAAACTGCAGTCTTGGGTTCTTTGAATCTATTTACACAGATGTTGGGGAAGACGGCTTGTAACCATCTACCACTGGCCCTGTGGTCACCTTTGCCTTTAAGCAATCTCTGGGAGGTACATTAAAAATGATTGTGTTAGACACCCATTTCTAAGATAGCATGTTTTTATTCCGCGTTGTCCTTTTGGAATGTAACCTAACCCATGTTCTTTAGACACAGGCATGTTTACTTAGTATTATGTGATTAGTTCCTTTGGAGACCTGTAGTTTTCTCATGCTAATATCAGCGCTCTCGGAATACGCATAAGCCAACCCGCCCCCATGATGCTATTAAAACTTTGAAACTGTTGTGACTGAATTTTGACATTTAATATCAAGAATTAACAGTGGAAAGAAAACAAATCTTACCTCATTCAAAATGTTCAGACTTTGATAAAAGGAAAGACATTTTCAGAAGGTAACAGTGAATACAGAGTAACGGAAATGTGGAAACAGATCATAGACACAAGCAGCAGTGTCACTGAAAGCCGACAGGGACAGGCTGTTGGGCTCTGTTATCCATCATCCTGCTTTCCTGGCTACTTTATGGAACTTTAGTGTGGATACAATGAAACCCGCTTTAATTTTGCATTTAGAATCTTGTTTCTCTCTCATGCTTTCAGTATAGGCCAGAATGGGTAGGTTCTTCTTCATTCCTGTTTTAAAGGACATGTTCTCTTTCCTCAGCCTTTGCAGGTGCCCATGTCCTGCTGCTGTGCCAAATGCTTCTTCCCACTGGGAGTTCACCTGGCCAGGTGTCATGGCTGCCAAACTGAGGAATGAACACTGAACTGAACCGTCAGGGAGATACGTGCAGAGAGGCTCGCACCCTCCAAGTCAGAAGCGTCACCTCCACGTGGCACGGAGGAGCCTGCAGTAGTGACTGGGCCATTTCACCACTCCAGTGAACTCTGATCCTGCTCACTAACTGGTCATGTGGACCTCCTGCCGCTGTGCCTAATAACTGTGGCTCAGACGCCTACGTCTTTTCTCACCTTTTTACCAGGAAGGAAGCATTGTCTTTGATTGTCCATCAGGACTAATCCTTTCTCAGCGTGATACTTGTTAGCATAATTGCAGAGAAAGAACCAAAAAAGTACATTAGGAGTTATTCCTTTTGAAAAGATATATGTAATTTGGATGAAAAAGGCATTGTATGTATTTCCCTACTCTGATAGTTAAGATTTCTTGCATTAACCTCGTTTCCAGCTTTATGCTTTCGTTGTTTGTATGTAATTAGAATCCATACTTTATTCTAAGAAAATTTCATGAAAATATTTATTAACATCACCACAACCCAGAGAAGTGTTAGCTAATACTTTTAAAGATGCTTAGTTACAGAACATGAATTCTGAACAGCACCAGTTACTTTTGGATCACCTTTGGTCATGCAATTGGGTTGCTGATGACTTACTTAAAAATTGAAAGGAAAAATTTAGTTTTGAGATCTCTTTCCAAAAGGATTTGAAGTCATAAAATCCTTTTCTTCAGTCTGCAGAGAGTAAATTGAGAATGAAAAGTCCAGGTGTCCATTAAGAGAAGAACCTGCAAGCACAGAAAGTAAGACAAAATGGACAGAAAATGTATTTTGAGGTGGGTACTGGGGAGTGAACCCAGAGGTGCTTAACCACTGAGACACATCCTCAGTCCTATTTGTTTATTATTTATTTATTATTTAGAGACAGGGTCTCACTAAGTTGCCTAGGGTCTTGATAAATTGCTGAGGCTGGCTTTGAATTTGCAAGCCTCCTGCCTCAGCCTCCCAAGTTACTGAGATTATAGGCATGCATCACTACACCTGGCTCAGAAAATGTATGCTGGAGTGGGAATAATTTCTGTTTAGTCAAAGAATGATATAGTTGAACTTTGAACAACAGAAAAGACACCAAAGTTTGTTATTTTAAAAAGGGTAAGAAATCACAATTGGTAAGCTGGTATAAAGACTATATAATTTATAGAAGTTTAGCATTAATGTTCAAAGTGAAAAGCAAATATCAATCAAGATTGGAAGAATAGAGAATCACAATACATTATATCATTATTTATTCATATTATTATGATTTATCAACCTGCAATACCTTAGTGTTTACATTTTTTTGCCTATATTTAAGAACCGCACAGTCTCAGGAGAGTAATTGAAATTTTCTGGGACTTTGTTTGAGGCACTCTGTGAGAAAAGAAAAATATAAGATTAAAGAAGAAAACTGGGCTCAGGACACATTTTGAAATGTGTCAAAAATATAATTTAAATTCCTTGAATGTTACTACAGTGAGGAGTCCCACTTTCTGCTTATATTCCAAAGAATATGTAATGTCTCTTGCCAATACTGCTTGTGCCAAAGATCTTTGTTGTTGTTGTTGTTATTTCTTCTTTGGTATAACTCAGCTCTTAGTGTTTGAAGACACCGATGTCTAAACAAGGCTCGTTCTGAAGAGCAGTCCTCTTGCTGCAAACATTCTCTAGTGTTTATCAGTCAGCAGGGCAGCTGTGCCACCACGTGGAGCAGAAATCCCAAAGATCCCAGGAGGTCCTACCTGATGAACATCAGATAAGAACACAATGAGCATCTCTTCATCTCAGTTAAACAAATTTTATAGAAGTTAAAATAGTCTTCCAGTCTCTCATTAATCATCATAAGGTCTTCATTTCTATTAATGAAGGAAAACAACAGGAAATCAAAAGGTTTCTGTGTAGCTCACTTCAACGTGTATTATGAGTAACTCTGATGTGGGACATTAGGTGATTTACTCAAAAATCTCAGACATGAATTCACACATGCAGCCCGAGACACCACAGTCTGCCATGTCCTTTTGCCTAATTTCTTTAAGAGCATCGATGAACCAGTTTCATTTCCTCAAATACTACTAGGATCTGAATGGTTCATACATGTCTGGCCAGGATACATGGCACTGTCCTACTGCCCCTTAGCAGCACGTCATTTGTCTTTAGACCAACTTCTCAGGCAGCTGCTTCCGGGACCTTCTATAACCAGGATCTGATGTTTGGTGCATTTTAAGGAAGGGTTAGAAATAACACAAGGGGTTCACAGAGTAGAAAAAGACCTTCTTTGTTTAGCTCTTACTGGTCATCAATTTTTTAGTTCCTCTTATCACAAATGAGAGACCCAGAACGAAGAGCTCCCTCTTCATGTCAAGCCAAACCATCTCAAGAGACTTAATTTCCTCTCTCATTGCTGTTCTATGAGGTTCCCATATTGAATCTCCCTTCTGTAAGCAAATGTTGCAGGATTCATGTATGCCTTCAGCCCCAAGAACCCACAATAATTTGGAGAAAAAGAAAACATGTGTGATTACACGAATTGTATGAATCTACATCAGGTACAGCCATAGAAACGAAAAGATATATCCCTTTTGTGTACAATTAATCAAAATGCAGTCTGTAAAAATAAAAAAAATAAGAAAAAAAGAAAAAAAAACCCAAAAACCACATTAAAAAATAAAACAGTTTCAAAACATTAAACAACTGGTAGAAATGCTACATAATGTAGCATGAGAGCAGTAATATGGAAATGGTCACAATTCAGGCAAACTTTAGTACTACTGCACAGAGTACCATCCCTTGAAGCCCCCTCATTCTGACCCCCTTCATTACAGCTTTTTGTTTAACCATCTCATAACCAATGATCTACTAGGTGAGATTTTCCAGGACAGAGTGTTGAACTGAAAAGTCAGGAACTTGACACCTTTTAAAACTTTGAAATTCGTTTGACCAACGATACCCAGACTAATCCTTAGAGTTCAATCTCAAACTTTAATAATGGAGCTTTTCCCAGAAAACTGGCTTGAGTCAGGCTGATGTTTTCAAGATTGTGATCTGCCTGTGGAAAGTCTGGTCCTAAAGTCTGAGCATGAAACACTGTGTTCTCATGAAGAAGCCAGGACTGAGGAAGGGGACGATGGCCTTTCTCTCTTTTGCCAAGTAGTGATATTCCCCGTCTTTCTTTGTCATCCATACCCAGCTGGAATTAAAATCAAAATATGAAAAACAAATAAAAAGAATATTTGAAAAATAAACATTAGCAAATATCAGCCTTTGAGGACAAAGCTGACCAATTTAACTATACAAATTCAGTTACCAAGAAAGTGTTCGCATAAGGTCATCATTTCCCTACATAGTAAATACTTTTTCCCGTGGTGTCATAGGGACTTTAGTGAAACAGGTCATCTATTGAATGATAACTGTCACCTTAATACAAGTAGTACACTAGAGAAATTTAAAACAGACCACATAAATCTATTGGACAGTTTTCCAAATGTACTTTTGCTTTTATATTTGTGCATATGTGTGTGTGCATTTCTATGCAATTTTAAATATACAAAGAGATTAGATATATTACAAGTAATTAAAAGGTCACCATAATTTCTTTGTTATAAAAAAAAGCATTGATTTTCAAACTAATTTTCAGTTAAATAGCAAAACTGGGTAAGGATTTGCCATATTTCAGGGAATAGGTCTACATCACTTCTCAGACAGAGTGTTGTTTCCTGGGTGACCCAGGGACGGCCTTACTGCAGGAGTAGATTTGTTTTTGTAGACCCCGGTAGCTAACTACCTGCAGAGCGAAGCGAATCCTGGTAGAGAGAATTCTTAACACAAAAGTTAAAGATTCTTTTATTTGAGTGAAGCTTTCACATATGGTCTCTCTGATTCACCATAATTTGTCAACTTTTAATTTGAAAACACCTTATTCCAGAAAAAAAAATATAATAATGAAAATTAGCGAGAGAAATAAATATTCAGCCTGGAAATGTTTTAGCTTATTCAAACCTAACAAGTCCGCTCTGGACTAGCTGAGAATAAGACGTAAAATGAACGAGGAGAGAAAATACAGCAGAATGCACCAGATGTTTTTCATGTGTTGACTGAACATATATCTTTCTTTGTCAGCTTTTCGTTGGAGATTGAGTGCAGTGTACATCATTTTATTCGCAATAGATGGCCATGCGTCATGTATTCACGTATGGAAATCATCCCCCTGAAGATTTATTGAAATAGAAAGATAGGAGAACATGGCAGACACACCAAATTCTATATAAGGACGTGTGAATCGTAGAGTTAGATGCTCTCTTCAAGGGGTTTCTTATCACTCTCTCACTGGGTAGTGCAAGGATTAATTAGTTAAAGTTTGTAGGCTCTTTGAAGCTAGAAAGTGCTAAGCATTATCATGGTAAGGCGAGAGTGAAGCAAGTGATTTGCAACCTCATCAGTTCTTTGAAATGTGTGTCTAGCCTGATTCACAGTTTTCTCTTACAGTGTTTTATGGATTGGAAAGTTCTCATCAGATTTTGAAGATGAAACATGATCTATTGAAAGCATACTAATCTGCACAAGCAATCTTTTTTTCTATATATCTCATAAAGGGATATTTCTCAGAATAGAAGAAAACTTGATCTGTTTTTCCAAAGCTAATTTAATAAAGTCTGATTTTGACATCAATTATAACTCATCTATTATCGTTTGATTGTCTGTGATACGTTTCTCTTAATTAGTGCAGCTAAAATCTAGTTAGTTTGCAAGAGGGAAGTTATTCTCATCTTTTCTACTTTAAAAGACAGTGAGGCAAATACCCATTTCTATAAATGTTTTGTAGTTGTTTTTAGTCATTTATATTTTTATTCATAATTTTAGCATGTTTCAATCGTTCATCACTGCACTAACATTAGCTATGCAAGGTAATTTATTACTTTTTACAATATGACAAATGGTTAAGTGTGAAAACTATGTCCTCTAAGCCTAAGTCAGTTTTGGCATATATTTCTCTGTCCTCCCCTGCACTATAATTTCATGTAAATAATGAGGCAAGGAAAGTTGCTGGCTATGTATTTTATTTTGTACTTATGTTTATAAAAAGATGCTTTTGGAAAAGCACCACTTGTTTGAACACCTTGAAGGCAGAAGGGGTGGCAAGATATTTTTAAAGCAATATAATCATGTGACAAAGTTATTCCACGTTAAAATGAGTGTTGTTCATTATTAAATTGTTTTTGTTTCAGAGCAACATTTGAAGAACATAAATACAAAATAATGTAACTCCACCCAGAAATGACTATTAATGCATGCATACCTTGTGCTATTTATATGGCCTACAGTTAAATTGGAATCAGCTTCTCAGGTTCATTCCCTTTTCTTTCTGTCCATAAAAGCCATTATGATGAACCTGGTGTTTAACTTCCCCTGTATGTTTTTATAGTTTCATTAGAATATTTGAGTTTATTAAAAGTATTTATAGGTTTGGCTTGTAGCTCGGTGGCTCCCATATTCAAGGACCTGAGTTAGATTTCTCAGTTCCACACACACGAGAAGATTAATAGCTCCTATTAGAGTTCTGTGAGTTGCTGGCCTTCGTCCATTGTTTCCTGGCACATGATTGGTTGATTTTATTTTATTTTTCTGTGGTGCTATGGA
This sequence comes from Sciurus vulgaris, assembly GCF_902686455.1. Taxonomy (NCBI): domain Eukaryota; kingdom Metazoa; phylum Chordata; class Mammalia; order Rodentia; family Sciuridae; genus Sciurus; species Sciurus vulgaris. Next base: position 133,039,281 of record NC_136470.1, read on the forward strand.
TCAGACTCAGGGACTCACTCGTGCTACGTGAGTACTCTTCTGCTGACCTAATACCCCAGTCCCGAGTTTTGTGACTTTTTAATGTTTAGGTGAGCATGATTGTAAGTTGCATATCATTTCACAATTTTGTTTCCCTTCACCTTCTGGCTGAGATCTGGTCTTACTGATACCTTAGCTTACCCTGTGCTAGTCTATTATGCTGCCACATGTGCTTCCTGAATACCGGACACTTCTCTGTGGCGTTGGGTGTAAGACTTTCTAATGAATGTACTAGAGGAAGAGTCGCTGGATTAGAGTGTGGACAGTTTCAGCTCTGAGATCAAACATCTCCGTTGCTTCCAGAAGGGTCACTTTACCTCTGCAGCTATATTTCCTAATCGGCTTAGCATATGTCCTGCTTTTTTCATTGTGTAATAAACTATTACTATAAGCTCCACAGATTAAAACCAGCTTTGTGTGCATTTCTTAAAAGTTCATTTTGTCAAAGACCCCTGGCTACTGTTGTGCTCTACCCAGTATGTGGAACAAATGAAATGCTAACAGATTCCTGACTTCAGTTGGGGGTTAAGTCTAAAAATTGCCTTTATTTTCCCCCACCCGTTTCACATAAAATATAGCTACTGCCTCCCTTTCAAGGACAGAGTACAGAACACCTCATAATAAAATAACAGGCTCTGGGTCAGCAGGGCTTAGGATGGCTAACTCTTGCCAATCTTCCACAGTAGTGGGCGAAGTGTTTAATGCAGTTTTAAAATGTTGTCCTCCTACATGAAACTGTAAGGTCACCATATGGTAGCTTTGAGAAAGGGGAAAATAGGTTAGATATGTGTGCATTATGTGCAGAGGCTGGAAGCTGAGCCTGTGGAAAGTGGTTGAACTTGCTGTAGTTTTTTTTTTTTTTTTAATTTCTTATGTACTTACCTCTGCTTATTTATTGAGTTGTTTTGTAATAACTATTTATTTTGAAATTGCATGTTTTAGTAGCAATGTCTTAAGAGGAAGTACATGTTTAATTAGAAATGACTGAAGTTCCTTTCAAGAAAACTCAGGGCAGTCATAAAACTGGCGCAAGGTTTGATTGGCATTTTCGATCTACTGCTGTGGCCACAAAGACACCATAATATCAGGATCCCAGAAGGTACAAATCTCATTGATAATATCAGCCGTTATTTTAAAATCATTTAGTTACAGTAAGAACACTGTCTAAGATGTCGTTTTCACAGTTTTAATACAAGGATCTGGAGAAAGTGTGAAGCACTTTCTAGAACGCATTCTATTAGCATTGCTTTTCCTTTAGATCGAATTATTGTGTTTTAAAAATGATGTTTGTTTTCAACTCTAATTTTGTCTCTACTTAGTAAAAACGCAGCAATAATTGTTCATATTTTAGCTCTATTATTAGCACCAGAAGAAATTCAAAGGCAGTGGAACAATGTCCTTCAGAGGTTTTGAACAGAAAATTTGTTCTAAAAATGGTTCTATTCTGCATCAAATTAATGGGACTGAAGTGTTCATTTAAAAAGTTTATTCTGTTGGGAATAAAATGTTTGATAATTATTTTAGAAATGCTTTTAAAGATTCAGTCCAAAAGTCAAGCATTAGGTGCATGGTGGCACACACCTGTAATCCCTGCGCTCAGCAGGCTGAGGCAGGAGGATTGTGAGTTCAAAGCCAGCCTCAGCAACAGCAAGGCATTAGGCAACTCAGTGAGACCCTGTCTCTAAAGAAAATATGAAATAGGGCTGGGGAAGTGGCTCAGTGACTGAGTGCCCCTGAGTTCAGTTCTCAGTACTACCCCCTGCCAAAACACATAAATAAATAAAAAATAAAAATTAAGTTGAAAAGAAAGCCATTGATCAAAAGAAAATCAGGGATAATTAAGACTAACAAGGGGATCAAAGTATATAAAAATGTTCCAGATACATTATTTGGCCTGGTATTTTTAATGTTTTCATAATAAATATAAAGATGAATTATTTTTCTGTTTTACTTAAATGTATGAAATTAAGGTTTATATTTTAGAAGAATTTTATTTTAGAAAATGGTTTTGAAGAGAACTATGTTACACATCTATTAATGCACTAAAACAACTTATCAATAAGTAAATATACTTCAGATTTTTTGTATATTAAATACTACACAATTTCAAAAATCTTTCATTCTAAAAAGTCTGTTTAGATAATAAATTTTATAGTAATTCTAAGTTTACTAAATATCATTAAATAGTTCTGTGGATTTGTGGAGCAAATTTATTCTTTCTTACAACCTTTTTTGACACTTGGTATTCTTTTTTTAAAGCTGACAAGCTAATGAATGAAAGATGGAATTTCATGTGGTTTTAATTTGCATTTCCCTGATTACTAATGCACTGAAACAGCCTGCTATTGTATTAGTCATTTGAGTGCCCTCTTTAAAGATATGGGCTTATATATCACTTTCTTCTTCTTTTAATTGTTAGATTGATTATATTTTTCATCTAAATTTATAAGATCTAATTTGTTATTTTGGGATATTAGTACTTTTCCCTTATATATTTTTTTAATAATGTTGATCTGAATTTTATATATCATCCCCAAGATAATTTTTGGAACTTAGAGCTCACAATCTGAATATGTACAAAAATCCAACTCAGAAGTCATTCTGAGGCCATAATGCTAACTTCAAATGAATTAAAGCATGTTGCCCCTCCAGAAAAATGTACTTAAAGATATTTAAAGATCTATAGTTGGAAGTGTTAAAGCAATTTATAGAATTAAAGCAAACCCTCTTAAAATACCAATGACTTTCTTCATAGAACTAGAAAAACAATTTTAAAATCTGTATGAAACCATTTTGAAAAAAGCCCAAATAGATGAAGCCACCTTGAGTTTAAAAGAAAATAGCAGGAAGCATGTTACCACCTGATTTAAAAACATGCCTTAAAGCCGTAGTAATCAAAACAGCATGTTATTGGCATGAAATGGTCATGTGAAGTGTAATAAATTACTTAGAAGTCAACCTACATTATCTATAGTCAAATGATTTTCTTATAAAGTGCTAAGTACATGCATTGAAGAGTTTTTTCAATAAATCATGCTAGGGAAAACTGAATATTCACACTTGGAAGAATGAAAGGAGACACCTCTCAGCAAAAATCAATTCAAAATGGGTTAGAAAGACAAATGTAGGAGCTGAAACTCTCAAGTTTTTAGAAGAGAAGGTAGGGGAAATGCTTCAAGATATTGGAAAGAACAAGTATTTTGGGACAAGAACTGAAAATCTCAGAAATGAATGCAAAAATAGACAAATCAGATTGTTTAAAACTGAAAACCTCTAAACAGTAAACCAACAATATAGTGGATAAAGAATGTTCAGAATGGAAGAAATATTTACAATGTATATATCAGATACAAGGTTGATAGCCAGAAAATACAAAAACTCCAAAACTTGATAACAACAACAACAACAACAAAACTTGTATACTATTAGATTGCAAATTAGTAGAGCTATTGTAGAAAATGATATGGAAGTTCCTTGAAAAATTGAAAATAAAACTAATGTATAAACTAGCAACCCCATTACTGGGTATATATCCAAAGGAAATGAAAACAGTATTGAAAAGAGACATCTGCCTTACCATGCTCATTGCAGCACTATTTGCAGTAGTCAAGCAATGGGATGACCTGATGCGTGGATAAACTGATGAGTGGATAAAGTGTGGTACATAAGGAATACTATTCAGTCCTAAAAAGGATGAAATCCTGTTATTTGTGTCAACATGAATGGGACTGAGCATCATCATGTGAAGTAAAAGAAAGTCAAGCACAGAAAGACAAATATTGTATGATTTCACTCTTATACGCAATCTGCAAAAAAATTGATCCTAGGTTGAGACAACAATGGTACCTACCAGAGACTTGGAGTGGAGGATGGATGGGAAAGTGCTTATTAATATGTGTGGAGTTACAGCTAGATAGGAGCAAGAAATTGTGTTACCCTATTCTACAGTATGGTGTTTGCAGATGACAAAAAGCTAGAAGAAAGGATCTTAAAAGTTTTCACCTCAAGAAAATCATAAATGAGGAGATCGATGTACTTCACCTGATTTGAGCATTGTGCAAGGTATATGTGTGCATTGCATGCACCCCATTAACAGACAACCTTTATGCTGTCAGATGTGTGCTTTGCAAATATTGTCCATTCTGCACTCTGGTGGTTCATCAGTTAAAAATGAATTTAAAAAAAAAATTAAAAATAATACCTAAGGCTGTGGCTCAAAGATTCTGTATTAAAATAATGACCACTTATGAGATTTGCTTTATATGTTTCCCTGCAGCAAAGACACCGTTTACTTGGTATCACTTCACATGAATATTTTTAAGAAACACCTTTCTATTGATAAAGAAAATAATAGTTATTCTGGAAGACTGTAGTGTTTACTCCAAGATTAACTTTACAGAGCTCTAGCTGTTCTCTGAAGAAACTTAGATGACTTGCAAAAAACTGGACAATTTTGGGTTATTTAGGAGGCAGCCATTATTTACTAAGTCTGTATAATTTTCAGCCAGGAGCAAGCTGTACTGAGCAGTTACATGTGAAGGGTGAAGTGTCATTGATAAAGGCTTCCTCAGAGGATGAATCCTATACATTTCTACCTTGAAATATGAGTGAATTCTGCTACTAATTTCCAAGAGAGCAAAGCACACAGGAGAAACCATGTCCTCAGGGCAAAATGAACGGACTGCTTTTGAAGGTGGAGATAGAGAATAGGTCATTAGGCCTGTGGAATGTGGAGGTCGGAACAAAATCTGTCCTGGAGATAGAAGTGTGCTAACAGGCAGCAGAAAAGGGGTGTTTTAAGACCTGAGGATGTCCACACCAGAAATAAAAGCACAGAAGACCCATGACCAAGACTTGAATGGCTCCAACACCTAGAAGTTTTCTAGGGGCGTCACCAAAGACATACCAAGTCCTTGTTAAGGTTAATGGGAGTTAGTAATTAGCTCTTCAGACCACTAGCTCTTAGCTAACAAGGGAAAATCATATTCATAGACAATCTTTGATAAAATATTGTTCTGGTTTATGAGGTGTCACCACCTGCGGCAACAGTTGCGCGGGTATTTATCGGAGGGGCCTGGAAATAAACTACTTTTCCTATATTCACTAATTTATAGAGGAAGAGAGACTTTGAGAGAAAGATAGGTTTTGCTTAGAGGTTAGAGGAACTTTGTTTATCAGGAAGAGAGACTGCTTAGAGGAAGAGAAACTTTGCTTAGAGAGAAAGTTTTAGAGAAAGAGAGGCTTCTACGCTTATCAGAGATCTATTTCTTCTTAAAGTTCTGCTGCTTCTTGAAGGTGCATCCTGCATCCTGTGAACTAGGTACTATCTATCTGAGAGCTAGCTGCTTCTTCTAGCTGCTTTTCTCTGCTAGCTGCTTCTTTTCTCTGCTAGCTGCTTCTTCTTCTCTCTGCTAGCTGCTTCTGCTTACTGCTGCTGCTTCTTTCTGCTTGCTGCTGCTCTCCCTGCCTTCTGCCTACTGCCCACTTATATTCCCTCCAGGAGGCGGAGGGCGGGGCCACACCAGTTGAGATCAGGCGAGGAGCCAGCTGCCCTATCATAGCAAAGGTTAAAATGAACAGGCCCGAGCAGGAGCACGTGGGAACACCTGTGCACGCGTTGTGTGCATGGACTTAATTGAATACGGCCAATGACAAATCACCTGAGTGTGCTTATGTTAATTAAGCTCCTCATTGCCAATGTGATCAAAGCAACCTCCGGCTGGCTGCCAGGCGCCATCCAGGCACTGTCCGCATGGCATAGCCCCCAACAATGAGGGACACGAGATACTCCCCAACAGCTCACCTGTGGACAATGCAAGAACTTCAGATGACAGGATTAGATTCTGTAACCTAATCACTGGATTATCTCCGTGGTAACTGTAGGCAGGGAGGGTGTGGCTGGAGGAGGTAGGTCCCTGCGGATTGCCTTTGAGGTGTATGTTTTGTCCCTGGTGAACACAGCTCTCTTTCTCTCTGCTTCCTGGTGCCATGTCCTGAGCTGTTTCCTCCCCCAGGCCCTACTGTGGTGATATTCTCTCTCGCTTGGGCCCAGAGTTATGAAGCCAGCTGTCTGTGGACTGAGACCTTTGAAAACTGTGAACCTCAGAAAAACTTTTCATCCTCTAGAATTTTTTTCATCAGGTCTTTTGATAAGAATGATGCAAAAGCTAAATAAAACAGATGTTCAAATGTAGAAAAAAATGAAGTCACTCATATGCGAGAAGTAAATACATAAAATTAATTTTTTTCAATACAATTTTATTCTTAAATTTAAACGTTGCGATGGTAACTGAGACATGACTTGAAACCTAGTTTCTATGGCCCACACCATCAGCCTCCACTCTTAAATCTTCCTCGGCCTTTATTTGACTACATTTTCCTTTTATTTATAAATATTTTGGAGGAAAATCTATATTTTTGAGCTTTTCAACATGTTTCAACATGGCTTTTTCATCTACAGAAGAAAATATACTACATAAGAAAAATGAAACACCATTGTGGGTAATTCACAGATTATATCCTACTTCCTACTTACCATGTATAATTTTAAATATTTGGAACAGAATATGCTTTGCAAATCATCTCACTTAAACAGGTCTTGATATGCTCATTAGTAAGAATATCAATATCAATAGCAGAAGCATTTATGGATGTAGCACTCTATGAGGTGTTTTACAAGCCTTTTAAATGTATTTATTGCCATGATTCTATATAAGAGGAATTTTAATGGCAAATTTACATAAGCAAAACTGAAATAATTAATCCAATTTAGATTATCAGTTAATATCCCATTGCCCCTTGCTTTTCTTCTCATTTTATTTGCATGTCATTTTAACAGACCCATAACTTTTCTTTGCCCAATTATAAATTCTTAAAATTATTTATTCATTTATTTATTTATTTATTTTAAAAATAAAAATAACCATTGGATTGGGTAGAGGCCAATTGTTATCTTTATTATTGAAGTCTCTCTCTATTTTAATTATGGGCAATATGACTCAGAAGAGAAAAATTTCTCTGTAGGAAAAAAAGCAGAATTCATACTACTATATTTAAATCACTTTTGCTTTTTTAGAACTGGGCCTCTGGAATGAGGTTTATTTCAGGATTCTCATCAGGTCTTGGTTTTTCAGGTTACTGTGATTGCTACTCCAAAATAATCAGTGTCTGAAGGTGATGACTACAATGAAATTAAAATTATGCAGGCTTTTAAGAAAATTGTGTGTAAGTGAATTCGAAGCTCTTAGACTTGAGGCCTTAATAACATCACTTTCATCTAAGTGAATTTTGCATTCACTTTCACTAGAATCTTATTCCTTTTTCCCCTCAGACCGGATATTACAGCTACGATCACTGTTACGCTTGCGACTCACATCTGAGACTGCAGAAAAATCTGTGACCATGAAAATCATTTGGTGCATTCCCAACATGAAATTTTGTTGGCGTGAGGCAGTGAAACAGGAGTATTGCTCTAGTGTCCCTGGTTCACCTTCTTCCTTCCAGGAATCGCCCTTCCTCACCCTGGGCACCTGGTGTCTTTGTGTGCTCCAGAGAGAGAAGATTCAAGAAATCACTTCACCCTTTTTATATGTATGGAGGGAAGTCATATGATCGAGTATGCACGGGAGGTGTTCTACTAGCAAGAGTTTTAGTCAGCTTTTTCATCGATGTAATGAAGAGACATGACAAGAACAATTTTAGAGGAGGAAAAGTTTATTTGGTGCTCCCAGTTTTAGGTATCATAATCAGCTGGCTCCATTGCTCTGGGCCCTTGGTGAGGCAGACATCATGGCAGGGTGGGGGCAGGAATATAGTTCAGGACATGCAACAGGAAGCAGGAAGAAGGAGACATTGAAGATGAGGGACAAAATATATACCCCAAAGACGCACCCGATGACCCAGCTCCCTCAGCCACACCCTTGCTGCCTACAGTTATCATCCAGTTCATCCATTCAACTGAATCAATTGCACTGATTAGGTTAACTCTATTATAAACAAATTATTTCACCTCTGAATTTTCTTGCATTGTCTCACTCATGAGATTTTGGGGAACACCAAAAATCATAACAGTGAGTATTCCAATGCATGTGCCAAGGCTAAAGCTAAGTGATAGAACCACCCCCAGTCCCTTTTATAAGAGGAGATACTTTGGGCAGTTTTCTTAGGCACATTCTATATTTAAACCAATTTTTTATATTATTTGCAAGGGATATATTTTTATGCCTAAAGTACTCAAAAACATCAACTGTGCAACTATTAGAATTAATAAGAAAGCTCAGTGAAGAGACTGGTTATAAGGTAGATACACCAAAATCATAACATTTTTCTTTACTGGCAATAACTAACTAGGAAATATGACTATAAAATATCTTATTCACAATAGTGATAGAAAATAGAAACTACCTATGAACAGCTTTAAGAAATATGTAAAATGCTTATGAAAAAAATCATAACATTTCACAGTGTGGTATAAAAAATATTTGATAGGAACTCTTCTTCCCAGAGTTCTTGGGAAGAAAGCTCAATATTGTAAAATGATCAGTTTTCCTAAGTTAACTTGTGGGTTTATAATATTTTCCAATCAAAATCTTTTTTTTGTATGACTTTTATTTGTTGCTATTATTATTTATTTGTTATAATTAGATATACATGACAGTAGAATGCATTTCGACACATCATACCTAAATGGATATAACTTCTCATTCTTTTGGTTGTACATGATATAGAGTTACACAGGTCGTGTAATCATATATGTATATAGAGTAATAATGTCCAATTCATTCTACTATCATTCCTACCCCCATATCCCCTTCACTCCCTTCAATCTTCTTGTCAAATCAATGTACTTTTATTCTCCCCCAACCTTATTGTGAATTAGCATCTTCATATCAGAGAAAATATTAGGTCGTTGGTTCTTTGGGATTGGCTTATTATGCTAAGGATAATATCCTGCAGTTCCATACATTTACCAGCAAATGTCATAATTTCATTCTTCTTTAAGACTGACTAATATTACATTGTGTGTATATACCAATGGACAATTCTGTATCCATTCATCTGTTGAAGGGCACCTAGGTTGGTTTCATACTTTAGTTATTGTGAGTTGAGCTGCTATGAACATTAATGTGGCTGTGTCACTGTAATATGCCGATTTTAAGTCCTTTGGGTATAAACCTAGGAGTGGGATAAGTGGGTCAAAAGGTGATTCCATTCCAAGTTTTCTGAGGAATCTCCTTACTGCTTTCCAGAGTGATTGCACCAATTGACAGCAATGTGTGAGTATACCTTTTCCCCACATCCTTGCCAACATTTATTGTATTCTTGATAATTGCTGTTCTGACTGAAGTGAGATAAAATCTCAGTGTAGTTTTGATTTGCATTTCTCTAATTGCTAGAGATGTTGAACATTTTTTTATATATTTATGTTGATTGATTTTATTTCTTCTTCCATGAAGTTCTTCAGTTCCTTAGCCCATTTATTGATTGGGTTATTTGGTTTTTTGGTGTTAAGTTCTTTGAGTTCTTTGTATATCCTGGAGAATAATGCTCTATCTGAGGAACCTGTGGTGAAGATTTTCTCCCATTCTGTAGGCTCTCTCTTCATGTTATTGTTTCCTTTGCTGTGAAGATGTTTTTTAGCTTGATTCCATCTCATTTATTGATTCTTGATTTTACTTGTTGTGATTTAGGACTCTTGTTAAGGAAGTCAGGTCCTAAGCCAACACGATGAGGATTTTTGCCTACTTTTTCATCTATTAGGCGGAGGGTCTCTGTTCTTGAGCTTAAGTCCTTGGTCCACTTTGAGTTGATTTTGGTACAGGGTGAGAGATAGGGATTTAATCTCATTTTGTTACATGTGGATTTCCAGTTCTCTAAGCACGATTTGTTGAGTAGACTCTGTTTTCTCTCATGTATTTTGACACCTTTTTCTACTATAAGATACCTGCATTTATGTGGTTTTGTCTCTGTGTCTTCTATTCTGTATCATTTGTCTATATGTGTGTTTGGGTGCTGTTGGGGGCTGTGCCACGTTGACCGTGCCAGAACGGCGCCTGATCACACCCGCAGCGAGGAGGTTAATTGACATAAGCACACTCAGGTGATTTATCGTCCTCGCACACAGTGTATGCGCATGTGTTCTCGAGCACTCCTAATTGTGCCTGCTCAGCCATCTAGCGTCTTGCTAATCTTTGTGTAAGAGGCGTGGCCCTGCTCTCCGCCTCCTGGAGGTGATATAAGCATAGGCAGAGCGAGACAGCGCAACACACAGCAGCAGCTAGCAGAAGACACAGCAGCTAGTAGAAACAAGCGGCACAGAAGCTAGCCGAAAGCGGTGTAAGGCAGATCACAGAGCGGAGAACTGAGACGCATCACTAAAGCACCTTAGGTAGACATACCCTTAGTTCACAGGATGCAGGATGCACCAGTAAGAAGCAGCGGAAAAATAAGAAGACATCGATATCTCTGAAAGCAAAGTCTCTCTCTCTCTCTCTCTCTCTCTCCTCTCAAAGCAAGCAAACCTCATTTCCTCTATCCTCTATAAACAAGCAAGCAAGGAAGCAGCCCAGAGATAGAAGTGGCTCAGTTTCCAGTCCGCCACCCATAAGACCCGTGCAAATTGTTGCTGCAAGCGGTGACAAAGATCCACGGATTTGGTACTGCAAAGAGCCAGCGACAGGGTGCCAATACCATGCCATTTTTGTTACTATTGCTCTGTGGTATAGCTTAAGGTCTGGTATCATGATGCCTCCTGCCTCACTTTTTTTGCTAAGGATTGATTTGGCTATTCTGAATCTCTTATTTTTTCCAAATGAATTTTATGATGGCTTTTTCTATTTCTATGAAGAATGTCTTTGGCATTTTCATTTAAATTGCATTAAATCCTTATAAAATTTTTTGTAGTATGGTCATTTTGACCATGTTAATTCTGCCTATCCAAGATCATGTGAGATCTTTCCATCTTCTAAGGTCTTCTTCAATTTCTTTCTTCAGTGTTCTGTAGTTTTCATTAGAGGTCTTTCACCTTTTTTGTTAGATTGATTCCCAAATTTTTTTTTTTTTTGAGGCAATTATGAGTGAGTATTTTTCCTCATTTCTCTTGCTGTGGATTTGTCACTGATGTATAGGAATGTGTTTGATTTATGGATGTTGATTTTATATCCTGATACTTTGCTGAATTTATTTATTAGTTCTATAAGTTTTCTGGTGGAATTTTTTGGATCTTTTAAATGTAGAATCATGTCATTGGCAAATAGTGATAGTTCAAGTTCTTCTTTTCCTATTTGTATTCCTTGAATTTCTTTCATCTATCTAATTACTCTGGTGAGGGTTTCCAGGATTATATTGAATATAGTGGTGATAGAAAACATCCTTGTTTTGCTCTGGTTTTTAGAGGGAATGCTTTCAACTTTTCTCCATTTAGAATGATGTTGGCCTTGAGTTTAGCATAGATAGCTTTTACAATGTTGAGCTATGTTCCTAAAATTCCTAGTTTTTTTTTCCTAGTGTTTTGAATATGGTGCTGTATTTTGTCAAATGCTTTTCTACATCTATTGAGATGATCAAGTGGTTCTTAAGTCTATTGACTTGATATTTCATGTTTACTAATTTCCATAGGTTGAACCAACCTTGCATTCCTGGGATGAACTCCTCTTGATCATGATGCTCTATCTTTTTACTGTGTTTTTGTATGTGATTTGCCAGGATCATATGGAGACTTGGCATCTATGTTCATCAGGGCAATTGGTATGAAGTTTTCTTTCGTTGATGTGTTTTTATCTGTTTTTGGTATCAGTGTGATGCTAGCTTCATAGAATGAGTTCGGAAGGGTTCCCTTCTTTTCTATTTGAGAGGTATTCATGTTAAATCTTCTTTTAAGGTCTTGAAGAATTTGGCTCAGAATTTATCTGGTCGTGGGCTTTTCTTGGTTGGTAGGCTTTTGATATCTTCTTCTATTTCATTGCTTGAAATCGATCTGTTTAAATTGTGTATGTGCTCCTGATTCTGTTTTAGGTAAGTCATATGTCTCTAGAAATTTGTGGATGTCTTCAAGATTTTCTGTTTTATTGGAGTATAAATTTTCAAAATAATTTCTGATTATCTTTTGTATTTCAGTAGTGTTTCCTTTATCATCATGAATTTTAGTCATTTGAGTTTCCTCTCCCTCTTCATTAGCATGGCTAAGGGTTAATCAATTTTATTTATGTTTTGAAAAAACCAACCTTTTGTTTTTTCAAGTTTTTGAATTGTTTCTTTTGTTTCAATTACATTGGTTTCAGTTCCAATTTTAATTATTCCCTGTCTTCTGCATTTGGTGTTGATTTTTTTTTCTTTTTATAGGGATTTGAGGTATAATGTTAGGGCATTTATTCATCGAATTTCTATTCATTTTATGAATGAGTTCAATGCAATGAACTTTCCTCTTAGCACTGCCTTCATAGTGTCCCAGAGATTTTGATATTTTGTATCACTATTCTCATTTACCTCTAAGAATGTTTTTATTTCATCCCTGATTTTTTCTGCTATCCATTCATCATTCAATTGCATATTATTTTATATTATATCATCTCCAGAGTAACTTCTACTTTTTATTCTATCATGGATTTCTAATTTTATTCCTACATGATCTGATAGAATACAGGGTGTTATGGTTTGGATGTGAGGTGTCCCCCAAAATCTCACATGTGAGACAATGCAGGAAAGTTCAGAGGAGAAATGATTGGGCTGTAAGAGTCTTAACCCAACCAGTGAATTAATCCCTAATGGGATTAATTGAAGTGGTAGGGTGTGGCTGGAGAAGGTGGGAATTGGAGTGTGTCTATGGGGCATATATTTTGTATCTTGTGAGTGGATTCTCTCTCTCTCTCTGCTTCCTGATAATGTGAGCTCCTTCCTTCTGCCACACTCTTCCACCATGATGTTCTGCCTCACCTCAAGCCCCAAGGAATGGACCTGACCTTCTATGGACTAAGACCTCTGAAATGGTGAGCCCTCAAATAAAATTTTCTTCTCTACAATTGTGTTGGTCAGATCCTTTTAGTCACAGAAGCAAAAATGCTGACTAAAACACAAGGTATTACCTCATTTTTTTTTTTTTTTTTTTTGTATTTTATAAGAGTTGCTTTGTGGCATAAGATATGGTCTATTTTTGAGAAGAATCCCTGTGCTGCTAAGAGAAAAGTATATACAATCATTGATGGATGGAATATTCTATATATGTCTGTTAACTCTCAATTATTCCTTGTCATATTTACTTCTATAATAACTTTTTTTTTTAACATATCTATTTGTTTTTATTTGGTCACAATTTTTGGGTGGAGGGCAGTTTCCAAATATATATTTATTATTCATTTCTTACATGCATTGGACCAACATATACAATTGTAGAAAGTTTTATTTTTTATTGGTTGACTAACACAGCTATCTATATAGATGTCAAAAATCCAAAGATAATAAAAGCTAATTTCTAAATCCCACACAAGATGGCCAACAGCTTATTTTTTAGAACTATCTTCCAATCATTTTAAGAATATGAAAATATTCAAAAACCCCATGTGGCTGTACATGTTACTTCTATAGTTTCTGTAAGAAACCCACAAAAACCATGGGAAATCATTTAAGAGGGTTTATTAAGCAAACAAAATGTCTCCCTGCAGGGTAAGAGAGGAAATTAGAGGAGAAGAGAAAGGGCGTGTGCTAGAGAGAGTGGAAAGCCAGGAGGAGAGAGAAAGAAAGTGAGTAGGAGAGAGAAAACAAGAGAAAAGATGGCGGGGAAGCTATCCTTAAGCAGTTGAATTCTGCCGGGCTAACAGGGGACCAATAACAGAGAAGGATACTTGCAAGCTGACTGATGAACCAATAATTAGCTAGGATGTTTGGACTGACAAGTAGTTGGGAGGCGGAGAAATGGCTGCAGTGGAAAGGGTGGGGAGAGCAGCTTTCAGACTGAGAAGCTAGGCTGTGATGCAATGTAAAGGGTGGGGGAACAGCTTTATATTACAGTTTCTTTGTTTCATTTTTGTTTGGAAGATCTATCCAGTGGTGAGAGAGGTATGTTAAAATCACCCCTTATTATTGTGTTGTGGTCTATTTGATTCTTGATATGGAAAAAGGTTTGTTTGATGTACATAGATGCTCTATTATTTGGGGCATAAATATTTATGATTGTTATGTCTTATTGATGTATAATCCCCTGAAGCAGTATGAAATGTCCTTCTTTGTCCCTTCAGAATAACTCTGGCTTGAAGTCCACTTTATCACATCTGAGGATAGAAACCCCTGCTTGTTATGTGATTCATGTGAGTAACATGTTTCTTCCCATCCTTTCACCTTCAGTCTGTGGATGTCTTTGCCTGTGAGGTGGGTCTCTTGGAGACAGCATGTTGTTGGTCTTGTTTTTTAATCCAATCTGCCGATCTATGTCTTTGGTGTATGATGTTAGACCATTCATGTTCAAGGTTATTATTGAGATCTAATTTGTACTCACAGACATTTGGGTTGATTTCTAGTTTTTAATTTGAATTACTTTCTCCTTTGTTTGACTATTCCTTTAGTGTCATTCTTCCCTTCACTAGTTTTCACTTTTTTTTTCATTTCATCTTTGTTGAGAATATTTTATAGTGCAGGTTTTCTAGTTGCAATTTCTTTTAACTTTTGTTTATCATGGAAAGTTTTTCTTTCATTTTCTAACCTGAAGCTTAATTTTGCTGGATATAACATTCTTGGTTGGCATCCATTTTCTTTCAGAGGTTGGTATATGCTATTCTAGGACCTCCTACCTTTGAGGGTCTGGGTTGGGAAATCAGCTGAGATCTGAATTGTTTTCCCCCTATATGTAATCTGATATTTTTCTCTAGCAGGCTTTAAAATTCTATCCTTATTCTGTATGCTAGGCATTTTCATTATAATATGCTTTGATATAGGTCTGTTTTAATTTTGTAAATTTGTCCTGTAAACCTCTTGTATTTGATATTCCATTTCATTCTTTAGATATGGGAAATTTTCTGATATTATTTCATTGAGAATATTGTGCATTCCTTTGGTTTTATCTCCTTGCCTTCATCTATTGGATAACATATTAAATTTGGTCTCTTTATGTTATTCCATAGTTCTTGGAAGTTCTGTTTATAATTTCTCAACATCTCTCCATAGTCAATTCTATTTTCAAAATTATATATTTTGTATTCTTTGCCTGAGGTTCTGTCTTTGAAGTGGCCTAGTCTGTTCATGACACTTTCCTCTGAATTTTTAATTTGGTTTATTTTCCCCTTCATTTTGAGGATTTCTTCTTTTTTTTTTTTTTTCTGAATCTCTCTCTTTATTGAAGAGATTCAGAAAAAAAAAAGAGATTGAATCCTGTATTTTCTCTCTGATTTCATTCCTTATACCATCCTTTACATCACAGATCAGTTAAACTATGTACATTATAAACTCCTACTTTGACATTTCTTTCACTGTGGTTTGGTGGATTCTGTTTTTAGAGTATCTTGGTTTGTTTGGGGTGATTTGATCCCTTGTTTTTTCATGTCTTTTGTGTGTCTACCAATCTAAGAGGATGAATCTGAGGCTGTAGATTTTCTACCCTGTGGACTTACAGTTTCCCTGAAGGTTTCAGTACCTCACTGTTTAGGGAAAGACAAATAATAACAACAACTAATGTAAACAATAGGCAGCATTAAACCAAATAGTTCTTACTCATTGGAACCACAATGTTATAATGTCTACAATGTTAATCATCACAATGAACAGAAATAATATGATCAGTTATTGCCTACAATAAAAATAGACCATTTACAAAAGGGGTTACAATTTTAATTGGTAGACAGAGAGTGAACAGAAGTGATATAGAATGTGATGATTATGAGGGAGGAGGAGAGAAGACTGAAGTAAAAGAGACAACAATAGAGATTGGTTGTTATCGGAAGAAAAGAGAAAATCAAGGGAAACAGGTAGGAGGAAAATATATATATATGGTAAAATTTTTTTAAAGTTAAAAATAAAGGAATATAAAATTAAAATACACTAATCAAACATCCTAGTAAACAAACAAACCAAAAAAAAACCTAATCCATGAAAAATAACTGGGTTCAAAAATTCTATAAATGAAAAAAATTTTATGAAAATATATGAATGATGATGTACCATGAAGGTCACAATTAAACAAAGCATAAGAATAATAAACAAACAAACAAAATCTTAATGAAAAGTTAAAGAATTCTCTCCATTTGTGTTCAAATTATTCTCAGCTTCTCTTCTCAGTAGTTTTAGGTGGGGTATTCTGGAATGTGATACTCTAACCTCTGGATTGCTGGAATGAGAGAGGTTATCCCCTAGGCAGATTTCCTGGAGGCAGGGGTTAGGCGTAGGTGGGTTCCAGTCTCTTGCCTGAATGCCAATTGGTTTGGAAATTTTAAATTAGCACATCTCCAGTGCCCAGTACTTGCTGATCCATGCTGGAAGACTTTACCCCAAGTTCCACTCATGTGGTGGGGGAGCCAATTCTTAGTCCCCTTCATCACCTGCAGACCCCACATTTCCTGGTCTCATGTTCAATCTCCAGACAACCTTTCCCATTCCCACTCTTCTGAGTTCCCTGCCAGATACATTTCTCCCAGCTGGTCCTGCATGCAGTAGGTTTGGAGGGAGAGGAGTAGAGCTGGGTGGGTTTCCATGACCAATTGTGGAAATCTTTCTTCATGTTTGCTTTTCTCCTGGCCACTTAACCATGCTGTATGTGATGTAGTGTGTATTTACTGGACCTGTATTTCAGGCCAAACGTGTGTTTGCCAGGACTCATCTTGCTCAGTTGTGTGGCTGCAAAATGGTTCCTTCCTTTGTCCTCTTCGTGCCTCCTGGAGAGATGGCAGTGTCTTTTCCACACAGGGATCTTATGCAGGGAGTTTTTCAGGTTTATTGGGCAATGTCTTTGATCTCTAAATGCTCCTTCCCCAAACATGCCTCAGGTCTCCCCAAAATGCGGGTTTCTTTAATTCCTTTATCCTCCTACTATGCTCAGAGAGGGCCTGCTCAGGCAGTGCTTCTGGCTCAGCCAAGGCAGCAGCTGTGCTGCTGGGAATTTTTTCTTTATTCTATCAAACTTCCTATGTCTCCAGTC
This sequence comes from Sciurus vulgaris, assembly GCF_902686455.1. NCBI lineage: Eukaryota > Metazoa > Chordata > Mammalia > Rodentia > Sciuridae > Sciurus > Sciurus vulgaris. The sequence continues at coordinate 133,056,433 of NC_136470.1, forward strand.
TTCTTTGAATGACAAGTTTTAAATTCCAGTAAGCCCCCCCCCCTTTATATTTGTTTACCCACCTTGCAGAGAAGTTGCCTTTCTGCTTTCTTTGCCTCATGCCATGGAGTAACCAGGAACACAGCCTCCTCTATTCCACCATCTTAAATAATCCTAAACTAATATTTTTAAAGTGGAAATATACAGAGGAAATGAAGAAAAGCTAGACAATACCAAAGAATACATGATCCCACATATCTAATTTTTCCTAATAAATTGATCTTTAATAAAACCTTGGTTAATTTCTTATAACTTTATATTATAAAAAGATATATTTTAAATAAAAATGAGCACATAGTCTGCCCACTGTTCCATACCTAATTTATTTCTCCTAATATTCTGTGAACAACAAAGAACTTTGTTTTCTTAATAGTGCTAATGTTTATAATGTGCCATTTTCCAGATGGTCAATACTTAATTAAAGCATTTCATTCTTTAATGATAGACATTTATGCTGGTTAAGGATTTTGCTCTAATAAACAATACTATAATGAAATCTTATACAACTATTTGTAAATATGTAAGTACATTTGAATGTTTTAGTTTTTATTGTTCTTTGATTCATGGATATACAAGATTCATGGAAACTTGTTTATTACGCTCTTTAATTTCTCAAATAAATGAGAATTTAAGCAGATCTTTGTTATTGATTTCCAACCTAATTGTTTGGACTTCTCAGACACTATATTTCCTTATTTTGAATGAAAAAATAAAATATTAGTGATTACTCAAAATTTTTGGTGTCATTTCTTGTAGGCCCTGAGATCTCTTGTCATATGAACATTGAAATCTATGTCACTAATTTCTCCAACACAACTGCCGTAAAGAGCTTCAGTTCCTTGTTCTGAGCTTTGCTTAATATTTCTTTTTCAATTTCAGGTTCTAAGAATTTTCCTATGATACCAGTGAGTTCAAATTTTTTAAAAATATTGACCTATCATTTCTAATAGCTTGTAGTGATAGAGTTTAGACTTCTAGTTTGCAATGACAATCAAGGTGTAGGTTTACATATTAATAATGAATACCAGTTAGATGTATATTAGTAAATTATTTCATTTTTATTGTTTTTGCTATTAACTGGTTTGAAATTGTTTATTTATAAAAATGTTGTAACATTGTTTCACTATATTCTTAATTTTTATTCTTTTTTGACATTTTAAACCTCTGAATAGTATTTTATTTGTTCTGCTTGTATTTGTTCCATCAGGGGAAAGGACTATAAGAATGTTCTTTTTTTTTTTTTTTTTTTGATTTTTTTTTCTTTTTTTTATTGTAAACAAATGGGACACATGCTGTTTCTCTGCTTGTACATGGCGCAAAGGCATACCATTTGTGTAATCATAAATTTACATAGAGTAATGTTGTTTGATTCATTCTGTTATTTTTTCCCTTCCCCCCACCACTCCCACCCCTCTTTACCCTCTATACAGTGCTTCCTTCCTCCATACTTGCCCCCCTCCCTAACCCTAACTCTAACCCTAACACTAACCCTTCCCTCCCCCCCATTATGTGTCATCCTCCACTTATTAGCGATATCATTCGTCCTTTGGCTTTTTGAGATTGGCTTATCTCACTTAGCATGATATTCTCCAATTTCATCCATTTGCCTGCAAATGCCATAATTTTATCATTCTTTATGGCTGAGTAATATTCCATTGTATATATATACCACAGTTTCTTTACCCACTCATCAATTGAAGGGCATCTAGGTTGGTTCCACAATCTGGCTATTGTGAATTGAGCAGCTATGAACATTGATGTGGCTGTATCTCTGTAGTATGCTGATTTTAAGTCCTTTGGGTATAGGCCAAGGAGTGGGATAGCTGGGTCAAATGGAGGGTCCATTCCGAGTTTTCTAAGGAATCTCCACACTGCTTTCCAGAGTGGCTGCACTAATTTGCAGCCCCACCAGCAATGTATGAGTGTACCTTTCTCCCCACATCCTCGCCAACACCTGTTGTTGCTCGTATTCTTGATAATTGCCATTCTAATTGGGGTGAGATGGAATCTTAGGGTGGTTTTGATTTGCATTTCTCTTATTACTAGAGATGTTGAACATTTTTCCATATGTTTGTTGATTGCTTGTAGATCTTCTTCTGTGAAGTGTCTATTCATTTCCTTAGCCCATTTGTCGACTGGATTATTTGAATTCTTGGAGTAGAATTTTTTGAGTTCTTTATAGATTCTGGAGATTAGTGCTCTATCTGAAGTATGATTGGTAAAGACTTTCTCCCACTCTGTAGGCTCTTTCTTCGCATTGCTGATAGTTTCCTTTGCTGAGAGAAAGCTTTTTAGTTTGAATCTATCCCAGTGGTTGATTCTAGCTTTTATTTCTTGTGCTATGGGAGTCCTGTTAAGGAAGTCTGATCCTAGACCAACAAGGTGAAGATTTGGACCTACTTTTTCTTCTATAATCTGCAGGGTCTCTGGTCTGATTCCGAGGTCCTTAATCCATTTTGAATTTAGTTTCGTGCATGGTGGGAGATATGGGTTTAGTTTCATTCTGTTGCATATGGATTTCCAATTCTCCAGCACCATTTGCTGAAGAGGTTATCTTTTCTCCATTGCATATTTTTGGTACCTTTGTCTAGTATGAGAAAATTGTATTTATTTGGGTTTGTGTCCGTGTCCTCTATTCTGTACCATTGATCTACCTTTCTATTTTGGTACCAATACCATGCCGTTTTTGTTACTATTGCTTTGTAGTAGAGTTGAAGATCTGGTATTGCAATACCCCCTGTTTCACTTTTCCTGCTAAGGATTGCTTTAGCTATTCTGGGTTTCTTATTCTTCCAGATGAATTTCATAATTGCTTACTCTATTTCTGTAAGGTACGTCATTGGGATTTTAATTGGAATTGCATTGAATTTTTATAGCACTTTAGGTAGTATGGCCATTTTGACAATATTAATTCTTCCTATCCAAGAACATAGAATATCTTTCCATCTTCTAAGGTGTTCTTTAATTTCTTTCTTTAGTGTTGTATACTTCTCATTGTAGAGGTCTTTCACCTCTTTTGTGAGATTGATTCCCAAGTATTTTATTTTTTTTGAGGCTATTGTGAATGGGGTATTTTTCCTAATTTCTCTTTCTGAAGATTCATCACTTATGTATAAAAATGCGTTGGATTTATGGGCATTGATCTTGTAACCTGCTACTTTACTGAATTCACTTATGAGTTCTAAGAGTTTTCTGGTGGAATTTCCAGGTTCCTCTAAATATATAATCATGTCATCAGTGAACAGGGATAGTTTGAGTTCTTCTTTTCCAATTCGTATCCCTTTAATTTCTTTGGTTTGTCTAATTGCTCTGGCCAGAGTCTCAAGAACGATGTTGAATAGGAGTGGTGAAAGAGGGCATCCCTGCCTTGTTCCAGTTTTTAGGGGGAATGCTTTCAGTTTTTCACCATTTAGAATGATATTAGCCATGGGCTTAGCATAAATGGCCTTTACAATGTTAAGGAATGTTCCCACTATCCGTATTTTTTCTAGTGTTTTGAGCATGAAGGGGTGCTGTATTTTATCAAATGCTTTTTCTGCATCTATTGAAATAATCATGTGATTCTTGACTTTAAGTCTATTAATATGGTGAATGACATTTATTGATTTCCTGATGTTGAACCAACCTTGCATACCTGGGATGAAGCCCACTTGATCATGGTGCACTATCTTTTTAATATGTTTTTGTATGCGATTTGCTAAAATTTTGTTGAGAATTTTTGCGTCGATGTTCATTAAGGATATTGGTCTGAAATTTTCTTTCCTTGATGAGTCTGTGTCTGGTTTAGGTATCAGTGTGATATTGGCTTCATGGAATGAGTTTGGGAGGGTTCCCTCCTCTTCTATTTTATGGAATACTTTGAGAAGTATTGGAATGAGCTCTTCTTTAAAGGTTTTGTAGAACTCGGCTGAGAACCCATCTGGTCCCGGACTTTTCTTTGTTGGTAGGCTTTTGATGACTTCTTCTATTTCAGTACTTGAAATTGGTCTATTTAAATTGTTTATGCCCTCCTCGTTCAGTTTAGGCAATTCATATGTCTCAAGAATGTTCTTTAAGTTTTTAGATTTTTTAAAATTTTTTAACATATTTTTTCAATTTGTCTGAATTTTCTCCTCTATCCTTGGTTTCTGTCTTTGCATTTCTTTAATACAGCTCATGATTTTACGATTCTTTTTTTCATTTTTTTCCATTCACATTTTATTCCTGAGATCTTCAGACCCTTCCTCATTCTGTTACCTTGTTGTTTCTTCTTTGAGCTAATGTATCTAATGTTTGAATTTTGTTTCATAGATGCCATATTTTTTCAATATTTTGGATTTCATTGAGAAAAAAAAATATCTGCTTCTTGGTATAATCATCTGACTGTGCATTCTCCATTCACTGCTTTTTACACCATTTCTTGATTCATCTTTCACCCCACATCATTGCTGATTGCCTTACTTACTACTTTTTAATCAATAGTATTCTTGCATAAATCCCTTCTCCCTGTGTGGAGCAAGCTGAGGAAGCGGGTGCAGCAAGTGCCTTGGAGAACGGTTTGAGAAAGAACACTCTCTCCTAGCGTCTAAACTGGGAGTTTGCCTTTTTTTTTTTTTCCAGTTTTATTAAGGAAAGTTGTACATATTTAAGGTGTATAATATGATTTTCCCACATGCCCACACGCACATTGTGAATTATGTGCCAATATCAATTGATACATCTGTGACCTTGCAAAATAGTTAAAATTTTTGGTGAGAACAATTAATATCTTCTCTCTCAGCAAATTTCAAGTACATTAAAAGATGAAAGAGCATTGTTAACCGTAGCCACCATACTGGGAGTTTGCCTTCTTCAGGTTAGGGGAATGTTTTCATGCACTACCAGCAAAATCACAGGTCTCAAATTTTACTGTGAATTAGAGGTTTGCTTCTCTCCAGGTCTTAATCCAGCAATTGCATGGCTTACATCTCCCCAGCATTTCTTTTTAAATTTTTATTGGTTCTTTTTACTAATAAATGTCAGCAGAGTCCATTTTGATATAATTATACAGGCATGGACTATACTTCTAATTAGGACCCCGTTCCTGTGGATGTACATGTGGTGGGATCCACTGTGGACTATTTACATATGTACATAGGAAAATTATGTCACATTAATTCCACTGTTTTTTCTTTTCATTTTCCTAAAAACCAGTAGCTAGTTCCTGCTAAGGTGACAGTTCTGCACTCTCCCCCATTCAGTATCACATCCTGCTACCCTGAGAATTTCATGTGAGTAGAAATTTAATGCATTCCAACTGGTCTGCCAAGCCCAGGGCATGCTGCCTCCTTGAGAAGCGAATTGTGCTTTGCCTGATTATCTGCACAAGTGTGTGTAAACTGCACATGCTCTCCAAGTTCCCCAGCACCAATTCTCCTCTCCAACAGCCTCATGTCATAGCTGTGGTTAAAGATCAGTACAGAGGCAAGCAGTGGCTTACTTAGTATCCCCCACCCAATGCATAACATTTACTTGTGCACACAAGTAATGTATTTACAATAGAAATACAGATTCAATATCTGTTCCTTAACATCTTAGATAAAAAAGCTTAAAGCTTAGCCCTTATGAATTTCCCCATGACACTATTCAAGCTTCTATAGAAAATGATTTTCCTTTTTTCTTTCTTGTTTGTTCTTGTTCTTTTTTTTTTTTTTTTTTCTTTTTTCTAGAAAAGAATAAGGTTGAAATATGTTTACACAATCTTTACACAAACAACCCTCTAGGTTACTTAAGCTGTGTATGTGTGTGGTTTGATATTACCCTTTTATTCTTTGGCTACTAAATCAATAGAAAACACTTATGTTCCTTTTCACTTTAACAAAAAATATTTGTGAGTATGAATTGTGTGATGTCAAAAGTTAAAGTTATCGATGAACTAACGTTTTATTTTTGTGAACTTACAGATAATTTCAGAAAACCTTTAAGTCAATGTTCAGACATCTCACTGATTTTAGATTCAATTATATAGCATTTTTGTCTTGATATTCCTATATCCTGCTTCCTGCCATTTCCTTAGAGAAAATTAGCAATACAATATCAGTGTTAGCAAATTGAAAACTTTAATTTGTTACCTCTGCTTGATTGCAAAGTCTAAGCTCATTTTATTAATAGGCTAGACTGTCTTTGAATTAAGTTAGATTTTGGAACATTGTGGTATAATAAGTTAATTATCACCTAGTTCTCTGGCAGAACTACTCCCAATCAGTTAGGGTACTAGAAATTATATCATTTCAAAACCTTCAGTTTCAAATCAGAAACTAAGCCAGACTGAATCCATTGCTGCTTTCTCTTGACCACCTCATATTTTTGCCAATCAGGAACACATTAAGTCAGTATGCCATTTGGAGTAAGCACAAAGCATAGTACAATTTGGCTCCTATTTTAAAACCAGTAGGGAAGATCCAAGGAGTCTACACAAAGCTAAGATCATCAATCCAACTCTTTCCCTGTATTTTTGTATTAAATCTGAAAGTCAAAAATTTTACTATGCAGGAAGCACAAAGGAAAGAAATGGATCTCTGCTATCTAGTACCCTTATAAGGCAGTATTCGACTTCAGTTGACCCAATCAGATCCAGTTTGCACCCTGTGGTATAAACCAGCCATGTCCCTGCAGCTTCTTAAGTACAGTTCACTTTCCTATTTAGTCTTTAATTGTTTAGTGCCATCGAGAGTGTTCTGTTGGCCATAATTCAATCACAGTCCCTTGATTTATTACCTTTACAGTCCAGCCTACTCTATGAAACTCTATATCTTAGGAGAGACCCCTGTAACTGGCACCTCCTTTAGTTTTTCTAAGGCACCATGGTGGGTGATGGACCATTGATTCTCTGTCTTTATAATCTCATGGAACCTATGCTTTGAACTGAGATGTTCATGAAAGACTTGCAAACTCTCATCTACCATCACTCATTTCTTCCCATTCTGCTAATTCACCTTCTTGTCTTCTGAATGGTTTTTCCATTTGGACCTTGTCAGCCACCTCCTCTCCTAGAAGGAAGATTCTCCCTGAACCATGTAGATCTAATCAGAACTTCACAAATGTTTGTACATTGCAACTTGGTGCATTACCTAGGTACCACTGAAATTATTTTAATTATTGCTGCAATACATTCCACGGTGGAGGCTGGGAAAGATGTGCTTTCTGAAAAAAATTATTTCTTGGCTTCACTTTTTTTTTTCACAAAAGTTTTTTTCTTTTTCCCTAGAGCAATAGAAGTGAATAACTTTGTCAGTTGCAATAAATAAATTGACATCATTTCAACTTATTCAATTCCTGAAGGACACACACACACTCCCTTTAAATGACAGTATCACTTTACACAAACTCCTCTTTTAGATAATGTGGTCTTTTAAACCAAAGAATGCACTTCAGTAAGATGGGTCCTATTCTGCAAGTAGCTTTAGGAAGACTGGTGATGTTGCATCAGAAGTTACAGTAACTAGAAAAGAATTATTGCTTCCTTAACTTTGTGACTCTGTCTGTTGACAGAAAAAAAATAGCTAAAAAAAATCAAAGCCAGATGGCTCTAGAGGAAATGCCTCTAATGCTTTGGCTGTTGTTAAGACACCCCAGGAAGAGTTGTTTCATGGCTGGTCACCATGGCCAGCTTTACTGGCCCATCTGCTCCCTAGATCTTGTGTAAGAGAACCTGTGGTCTCTGTTAACTTTACATGAGCAGCAAGGCACCTGGTTCTGGGTCTATCATGATGAATCTTTTTTTTTTTTTTTGTGAGAAATGACTTTTGGGGCATAAATGCAGAAAGAACCAACAACGCAATATCTTGAATATGCCCATAGACTAAAAAGAACTCAGCTAAAACAGGAGAATTTTGAGACAAATTGATATGTCACTTTTAAATCATAAGAACCATCTCCTATTTCTTCACAAGAAGTGACCTATTGGCAATGAGAAACCAGGAAAACCTGTGAAAATTAATTTCTTTCTTCAGGAACCTGCAAGAAATCACCTTTTGTAATTTTACTTAACCCCCTACATGACAGTGATAGGTTATGAGAGGGAAGGTCTGTATATGATTCACATATTTCTACTTCTCAGTGAGGTTTTAGACAGCATTATTAAGAAATGACCATATCTGGTATCTCTGTGGTAGACCCCCCCTCTGAGGTGGGGGGAGGTTCTGATTTATAGGTTTTGTTACAGATAAAGTACTTAAAATTACCAAAGTTTTAAGAACAGGTTTGTAAACTTCATAAATATTTAAAATTTAGATATCAGAGCCTTAATTTAGAGAGATTCATATCAACTATAGACATTTTACAAATAAGTGGCATAGTTATGGTTTGGGGCAGGCCTGTTCTGAGATGGAATGGTTTCTTGCAAAGCCCTAACAAGAAGGAATCTAATACAAAAAGCATGACATTCTCTAGAACAGTCTTGCAAACACTCAGAAAAGGAATTGGTTCAAGAGGGTTTTTTTCCAGCTTTTCACAAATGTGTAAAACCTGTTGTTTTCTAAAATCGGTTGTTTTATATTACATAGGAATTTTCATATACAATTTCAGTATTTAAGATAGCTTAAAAGACTTAAGCAAAATTGAAACTTAGGAGCACAGTGGAGAAATTTACTGAGTGTTTCTAATGCACAGTACTAAAGGTAATAGTAGAAAACCAGGTGATCTCACCAAGGAAATCATTCTCTGTCCCTCCAAGGTCAGCAGTTAATCCTACCAATGATGTTTCTGTTTGCAATGGAATTTAAGAACAAACAAGTGGATAACTGTGTACACTTGGAGTGAGTTTGCATCTGATTGCCAGAAGGGATATCTGAGTTGATAAAAGGCGCAAAGTAGGAAACACCTGAAAATTTACAGATTCTTTAGATGGAAAAGAGGGGTCTGATTCCAGAAGTTTTTGGTATTTCTTTTTCTGTTTTACAAAATTCATTGAAAATTATTCCTTCTGCAATTAATAAGCACCACAACAGAAACAAACAAACAAAAAAAAAGCAGGTTATATTTTTATGCTGTAATGTTGTGCTGAGAACTCCAGAATCTGTGCTCTTCTAGAGTATGACTCATTTAAAAATGATTCACGATGGGCGTGTGATGTTTTGACAAGCAGTGGATAACTTTTGCACGCTTGGAACAGTCTGAGGAGTTTGATTTGAAGTCAGTGTAACGTAACTGAAATACACATTGGCATAAATAATCATGGAAATTTTTAAAATGAGTTTTAGTAAATTGAATATTGAGAGGTATTGCATTTTCATAAACTGTGATACATTTGTGTGTACATGTAGCCTTTTTTAAACAATGAGCGTCCTTGAACAATGAGTGTTCAGACTAGAAAAAATGCCCACTAGAATCAAGTTGCTTGGGTTGACAGTCAGATCCTTAGGCAATTATTTTTTTTTAATCTCTATACTTTGTTTATTTTACATGTAAATAATGATTATGATAATAATAGGTAGTGTGTATGGTTGTTACGAAGATGAAATGAATTAACACATCTTCATCAAAAGTAGTGCCATACTAAAAACATTCTTCTGAAATTTGCTTTTTGTACTTCATATTTCTTTCCCTTGGCCTTTCAACTAATTTATTTGTGAAAAATGCCCAATAACATGACTTGTTTTCCAATATTTCATACTATGAACAATATTGCAGTTATTCTTGAATATTCTGAATCTCCACTCTTGATAGTTACTTACATAGTTTTAGACAACCATCAATTCATAATTTTTGTACACATTATTAACCAAGAGGGTATTGACTTAATGATTAAAGCTACGCCATTTTCACTAAAATTTGAGATCTAAAATACATTTTCTATTCTTAAGAAATGAATTCCAATTGTATTTTAATAGGTTTGGGGGAGATGAATGCACCATGTTTGGAGTGCAGAGCATAGACATGCCGCTCCTCTTTCCTGGAAATGTGATCCTCACCATTTTGAAGAGTTTTCTCATTGCTCCTGAAATATAAAATAGACCAAGTGCAACTGGTACCTCTCTCCAACAGTGCTTGCTCTGGTGGGAATCTTATACACCGAATCCATTCCTCATAAACTATGGCAAAGCTTGAGAACTGCCTTGACTCCTAGGAGGACTTTTAATATTGGATTCTTGGAGCCTTGCCTTGGTTTCTGCCCTTCCTCTCTAAATTAATGAGTCCATTATTTGGTGAGAAGTCATCTAGATAGCTATTAGCATTACATGCTGCATGATTCTACAAAGTAAAACTAATAAACTTTCTGGGATGAAAAGTATCAGAACAAGGAAGATTGCCAAAAGGGTCTGTTTTTAACAAGAGCAGTAGAAATGAGCATGTGCATATGTTGAAGGCTGCAAGATGCAGAACCTCCTTGTGGTTTCACAGGAAAAGGTGGCAACCCAACCTCAGCATGATAGCAATTATGTATAAAGAATAATGCATTCTCAACTTCAGTGTGATAGTGTTTATATTTTTAGGTACAGTGTGATTTTTAACTTTGTTCAGTTGATAATTAAAATTAAGGTAGGTGCATGAATAATTCATGACAAAAGAAAATGGCTTATATATATGTATATATATATATATAAATAAATGACACTACTAGTGAGGTATGTAGGAATTCAAAAAATTGATCTCTACTTGCAGATAGTCATTTTCTCCAATGAAAAGTGTTAAAGAGCACATCTTTTTGAAGCTAAGGTAAATCTGATTCTTGAAACATTCCAGTGTGGTTGGAATTCATTGATTCATTTACTTGTAGAGACTTCTAATGACAAAGTTGTCATTGAAGCACAGATCAAAATGGAATCCTGAGATGATCTCTTATATCAACACGAAGAAGAATTTTAGAGGTTCATAATTATTTCAATGTCCGTTAATTAATTTTAATGTCGAACACTTTGTATTTCTTAGTAATGCTGCAGAATCTTTGAGTTAAGTACTTAATTCTCAAAAACAACAAATTTAACAATTCACAGCAAGCACAACTGTGTTTAAAAGGTAAGGTTTTCAGTTGAAATACCAAATTTAAGGCAAAAGTTATGTTGTCTGGCCTTATCTCTTTACTTGTGAAAGATCATAGAGAACATAGGATTCCATGTGTGTACTAAGTCTTCCTGTCGAACCTTGCTGCTCTCTCCTTCATTTTTGATAGGGCACTATTTTTGCCACAAGAGACAAGATTGTACCAGTGGCCACAGAAAAATTAATCATATAATCTTGTTCAGTACCACATTACACTACTAATTGTGCTAAGCATAGTTTAGTGTCTAAAATCCTCTTCAATGAGGCCTTTGTTAATAATTTTCCATGGTAACTTACTTGATCTTGGATCTGGGAAATATATTCTCCTCATTTGGGATATTTAATTCACTAAATCTGGGGTGTGTTGATTAATTCTTGGCTCTTTAGTTACAATGAACTATGTACAATATCTAAACAAATCAGTAGAGGCTCAAGAATATTCTCTTGCTTCATACCTTGTATCAATTAAAGAATACTAGTGTACTTACAAAAATCAGATATTATAACAGACCTACTAAATACATAAATTTGATTTAATCATCTATATCAGTATTAAATGGAGTCTCAGAAAGATACAAAACATTAAATTGTGGTGCTTATATTTGTTAAATAGAAAGGAATTTTCAAATCAGATATGAATTAATGTCAAAATTTGTCATATGGAATTAGTGTGATATATATCGATCCTTTGACAATTATTCTTAGTAATTGACATAGAAAATTTCCCACAATTGGGTAATAAATTAAGTGTTACACTAAGGACAAAAACTTAAGTGAGCAAATCCAATTTCCTTGCACTTAGTCAAAACAGTCTCTACTACTTGTTGGTTAAATTCTCTATTCAGTGTATTTGAATTATAATATTATATATCAAATTAGCCATGGAGACTGTTTACTTCAAAATGAAACAGACACATATGAAAACATCTGTGTATGTATGTATTCCATGTAAAAATGGGGTTTTGTGGCCTGGATATGAGGCTGTGTGGTAGAATACTTGCCCTGGGTTTGACTCCTAGCATCCTAGGATTAAAAGGGAGTTGTGTTACAAAATTATTTGAAAATCAGTCGTTTGGAAAGAATACTGCATTTTACCATAATATTAATTCCATAAATACTGGTAACAGACATAGCAATCTGTGTAATTGCAAGATTCAAGGCTAAAACATCTTAAGCATAAAACACAGTTCACTTTGGTCCTGAAATAAGTTGGAAGAGTTGGAGGAGTGGAGGACAGTGGTCCACGGAGGTGAGAGAACAATCTGGCAGAGGAACATCTCTCAAACCAGAAGCCATGGAATAGCTCTGGGGGTGTGTGTGTGGGGGGGAGATTTCTAAAGGAGAAGAACCATGTGCAAGTCAGTTATCTGAATCTGCACACAATACAGTATCAGTTCATTACATAAACCTGCGGAGATGGTTTTGCCGTTTAGTAAATGCACTTCCCTGCTCCTTGCCTCTGGGCAGGGCTCAGTGGCACCTCAGCACAGGGAACACAAAGAAGGTCTTGACATGTGCTTGGCAAGTGGTGCTCCCTCCCTTGCCTTCCTAACTTTCCTCATGATAAAGACAAACATGACTCGCTGTTGGTTTAAAGAGCACACAGTGCCCACAGTGCCCTGGAGTGAGGTCAAACCAAGATGGCTCCACCCAGTCAAACCCCAGCTGGTCTGCAACTACAAGGGTGAAAATGGCACGTTGACTTTAAAGACCACAAACTCTGGTATGGGGGATTGTACGGCATCACCATAGTGTTAAACTAACAGATATGATCTTTGATGCCACAGGTAATTTAGCGTGCCAGGCCCATCCTGTGGTGAGAAAGCACTACACCGAACCTACACAGGGGAATTCAAAGTAAGTGACATTCACAAGGAAAGCAATGAAAGCAGAAGTGTTTTACCTGCCTTGTCCCATTTTTTAAAATTAACTTCTTTTTTTATTTTTACAGACTGCATTTGGATTCATTGTACACTAATAGGGCACCACTTTTCATTTCTATGGTTGTGCACCATGCAGATTCACACCATTCATGTAATCATACATATATATAGGGTAATACTGTTTCATTCTACTATCTTTCCTTGTCCCGTTTTATACAAAAGTCACAGTTCACATTAGCTTGAATAATTTGTAACTGGAACTTTCGTAACTTGGACCTGGCCTTCCCCACCTAAAGCTGTTCAGCCAACTCTTTGTTGAGGCTGAGCTGCCCCCACCTATACACAGGGCAAGGTATCCTGACTTAGTATGAAAAAGAAGTTGGTTTCCTGAATGAAATAGAAGTGACACTAAATCTCCCTGTCATCAACACCATGTCATTCTTTCTTTTTACCTTCATTTAATTTATTTATTCATTTATTTATTTATATGTGGTTCTAACAACTGAACCCAGTGCCTCACACATGCTAGGCAAGTGCTTTGCCAACTGAGCTACAATTCTTTGTGACTCTCTTATCTGTGTTATTGACTTTAAGATTTGAGTTGGCCAGTCCTGACCTCTTGGCATTGGGAAATACCTCTCCTTAGAAAAGATTTACTCTTATCTCATTCTTTCAGAAGAATATAGCATGATTTGACTAAGTCAGATAAATAAAGGTAATTCCATCTACTTATCGATGACTGTGGAGGAATAGAGGGAGGAGGAGGAGGAGGAAGAAGAAAAGGAATCAAGGAAATAAATGACAAATCGAATGTAGAGTTAAGGATTTTTTTTTTAAAAAAGGCATTATTTCTGCATCTTCAAAGACATTAAAATTTGCCAGAGGGATGGAGTGAAGGGGATTAATCATATCTCAAGGACAGGAATGAGAATATTCAGAATTTTGGAGTATAGTGGTCCACTGGAGAAGAGAGGAAGAGGTGAGGAGATCAGAACATGTGGGCATCAGGCAAGGGGTAGATGGCTGTGCTAGTGGGGAGCGTGGGGATCGTGGGGAGCGTGGGGATCGTGGGGAGCAGGAGGGGAGACAGGAGATGAGAGATTCAAGTGGACCTGTGCAATAAGCACCTGGAAATTAGGTGTTTACCTTTCAGTGAATGCATTAGTGTTTGGAGGGGAATGTGAAGTTTGATCTCATCTGTTTTAGGAGCAAAACTATAGAATTAGTATGGAAAAGAGATAGTGGTGGGGAGGACACTCAGATCACTAAGGTATGTAGACAGGAACCTGGTAGGAAAAGAGGAATTATAGTATTTCGGGTGAGACAACATTTTGAATCTCAAGCAAAGGCTATGAGGACGAAGAGGAAGGATATGTTAAAGATATCCAAAACAGCAATGGAGAATCCATACTTAATTGCTCTGATTTTAAAATCTAGGCCCAGATTCCTGCTCTTTGTGTGTGATCCTTTCAAACATGGAAAGAAGAAACATCTGTAGTCAAACATGAGCCCGGCAAAAGTTAACTGTGTTATTTTAACTCATCAACTGTTTTGAAGAATGCTAAAACTTCAATTATTGATGAGCAAATTGAAGCCAGTTACACATGAATTCCATCCACCTATTGGCACAAGCTCAGAAGGAGATGGTACTTGAACACACTGTTTGCTAATTACCAAATGTATTTGGGAAAAAAAAAAAAAACAAAAAAAAAACTTAAGTTGCATTTTAAAAAATGTACAATTGACTTAGCCCTGACAATTTTCCGTTTTAATTCAGATGGTTCCTCAAGTCAGTATTTTCAACATTGAAGGTAATCCAATATATGAATTTATATGATCATTTACCAATTAATAGGCACAGAAGATAGATCTCAGAAGGAAAACTACTATATCCAACTAAGTATAGTTCTGAGAGTACTTCATTTTAGCATTGTTAATCATATGCAAATATGTATTAGAACAGTTGATACATCCATCTTCATAATGCCTTTTACGCTTGTTAAAGTGAAGTTTAAGACGCTCCTGGAGGAGTAATAGGCTGCATATAATGGACTAGGGAGTAAAAACTTTGGTTCTATATGCTTAATTAGTTTCTAATTTCTCTGTAATCTCATCATGAGTCTCTAACAGAAAATAATATTGACCATACATATGGTACAAGTGGGTGCTGGCATTTCAGAGCATTCTCAAGGGGCCTTGCTGAATTATTTACTAAGCCTAATGTACTACTAACTCAAATTAAACTTCACCTCCAATGTAATTGTAAATTCGGTGAGTAAATGGTCCCCTATAAACATCATAGGCTTATTAGAATTAATTGAAATAAAATGCCCAGCACAATGCTTGTGGATAAATAGGCTGATACCTCACTCTGCTCAATCTAAGAAATGAGATTCACATCATTTTTCAGATCAGGAAGATAGTAAAAAGACAAATACTTTGTACATCTAAGTAAATGAAAACAAAGCAAATAAGTAGCAATGACATGAACAGATATAGAGAATCATCCTACCTAATTCTGACCCTCAAATTAAACCAATATTTTCTTGTAAGTTACCAACTCCTTAACAAATTTAACTTTATTATGCTTTTGCAAGATTGATCTCCAGAGGCAGATGGCAGTCCTGTTGATTGGATAATCACATATAAGAAATTTATGGATTTTTCACCACAAATACTCATTACAAATTTGTTAAATTGAATGTCTAGCTTCTTTTCCTAATTGTAGAAGCAAGAACTGTATGAAGAAGCAAGAAGCTAAACCTGTATTCTCATGAACATTTTCCTGCCAATGAATTTATTTTCTTTTCTAATAGTTTTGTCTTTGTGTTTTGACACCTGCTTTCTAATAAATGGTCAAAACTCTTCTATTGTTACTATTCCTATTATAATGGAAGTCATTTTCATAGTATATAAATGTACATACAGCGATATCTACACTTTCTATGATGAACTTTAAAGCTTCAAGTGTTCGTGTAGCCTCAGCAGAACTTTGGGACATTGAAACCACAGTGGACTTCAATTAGCTTTGTTCCATAAAGCATTGATGTCTGTTTCCCACAAAGGTCAACTGAGTACAGTATTTATGACTACTCCATCTGCAAATAGGGGGGAGTGTTGTGATCACAGCAAACTAGGCCCAGTTGAAACGCCGGAGGGATTCCTGAGAATTTTGAATAACTGGTATTAGTTATTACCTACTTACTCACCAAGTATAATGTGTGAATAAAAAGATACGTTCAATCAGTCTTAGAGAACTGAGCCTACCAGCAAAGAATGACCATTCCCCATAGATAGGTCCTTCCGGTCTGAACACATGGGTCTAGGTATGCTGGGCACTTTCAACTCTTCAGTGATTCTCCAGATATAGGTCCCCAGACTTACCATGCCATATAACATACGAGTGACATCAGAAACGGACAATTCTAAAACAATGAAACCAATCTGGGCATAAAGGTCCTCCCCCTAGCAGTTCAGGAGAACCTAGCCTGTCTTCCACTCTTGCAGGAGAGATAGGAGAAAGTCACGGACAGAGAACATAGACTCTGAGTGAGCCATTGCTATTTTTTTGTATATAAAATGTACAAGATTTCTCAAGTTTCCAGGGGGTTTGATTTCACATGATCCATCCCAGTGTATTATAAGGAACCTGTTATCTGATGAAAACTGCATCTCTTAGGTGGTGGATATGTAGCTCAGTAGTGGAGCACTTGCTTAGCATGCTTGAGGTTCTGGGTCATTCCCCAGGATTGAAAAAATAAATGTGTAAACAAACAATAATTGTTAATAATGTTTTTTTTTTTTCTGGCTAATCAAGGAACATTAATAATTGTTTTAAAAATTTTATGTATTTCTTAGTCCTTAATCTGTGAAATTAGTCAATAAATGTTTATAATGTGTTATGTTAATATGTTCCCTCTTTGGAATTTCAAAGAGAGAACTGCAGGTAACACACATCTTTGCCACTGAATTTCTCACAAGGAAAAACTGAGAGGGAAACTACTTTCTAAAACATTTAATAACAAAAACGTGTGCTCGTCTCCTAACTTTATTATTTAATTAATTGAGTATTGTGTCTGAGATGAAGGAAATTGTTTGTATGAGCTATTTAAACACATATAAACTGCTAATATTTTGGTATTCACAATTAAGATCTGTTACATCAATGAATGTTATATAAAGTAATGTCAATTTCTCATTCATTCATTATTCTGTTCAAAAACAATTTCTTGACCATTTACTGCATATTTGGAATTTGGAGATAAATATGTTGATCCAAAACATATGAAGAATGATCTTCTCTGACATAAATTATACAATCCATATTGTATATGGATATACGATCCATTCTGAAAACCAAGCATCATATTAAAGCACACCTTTAATAATTTTTAAAATCTTAACTGTTTTAAAAATCTTCAACTGTCTTTCAAATTTCTTAGTAATCTAAGGCACATAATTTTTATCCTCTTGACATTGCCTGGCAACTGAATATTTTATTTCTCAATATTTTATATTCCTCCACATTTTTTTTTTTCCTGTCAGAGGAAGTGAAGTCATGTAAGGAAAGATGGAGAAGATCACACAGGAAGTGGGCGAGAGCTGCAGGAAAGGAAAAGGGGGCTGACTGATTGCAAAAAGGTCTTGACTGTAAGGCAAAGGAGCTTAGAACTGATTTGATAAAGACCTCAGAACCTCTGTATTTTTTTTTTTTCTTTCAATCTTACTTTCTTTTGTCAAAGCCCTTTGGCTGTTTTCAGATCTGGGGACCTTGGTTACATTGTTACTTTGGTTCAGAGGTCATACTGAAATTAAAAAGGAGACTCAGTCCAACAGCTACTAGATGGAATATAAACCAAAACAATAATAACAACAACAACAACAGTAATAATAATAAAAATCAAAGGGCTCTTTCTCACTTTCTGCTTTCATGGAGCAAAATGAAAAGATTCTATTCTAAGAAATTATTTTCTTTCCTTAGGCCAAAATTAAGCTTTGAGGTTCAAAGGTAAGTAGAAAATCAAGCATCCCCTCCCCTCTTGCTACAAACAAAAGAAAACAAACCTTGTAGCCAGGACAGCAGGAACCTGGCTTTGTAAAATTGCAATCAAAGCTGCTCTGTTGGTCAGCCAGCGATGGATCTCAAGTGGTGATCTGGGAGCCTGCCACCACCATAGTGCTTTCAATCCTAGTTAGCAAATGCCCCCTTCTAAGATGAAATCTGTCTCCTATGAGTAACCGTCAGGGACATAAGGTTTAGAAACCCGAACGAAAGCATCTTTTCCTGTCCAAATCCCATCATAAATTAGGTATGGTTTTGAAACAAATATTGCTTAATGTTACCTATTTTTTACATTAAACACGTTTGAAAATTAAATGGATCCTGGTATGTGTATACCAATATGAAATAATCATGTTACAGTATTCATCTTTTCAAAAGTAGAATGAATTTGAAATTACAGAACCATGCAATTAGTCCAGTTGAAGAGCACAGAAAAAGATACTACTGAACTTTCTGGAAAGATATAAAAAAAATGACAAAAATTCTGAAGAAACATCACAAACTGTAGCAATATAATTTAATTCATGTTTATTTTCTTTTATCTCAATAAAAATCAACAGGTTACTCTTTGAATGTCTGAAAATGTAATTCTAACTCCCTCGAGGCATGTTACTTCAAATCTTCTACCAAGGTTTTCATGGAATTTGGTGTTGCTATAATTAAACTCAGCTGAATGAAAATGCTTTAAATGAAAATTAATTTAACATGTATTAGTTTGGAATTTTAGGGGAAAATTTTAAAAAATGCAGTCTGTTTATTTTGGTTCTATGAAAAGATCAGTGGAAATTTTTAGTAATGGCAATCTCTTTGAAAGAAGCAAACATCTCAGTGTATGTTAAGTTTAAAATTCTATTTCCTTTCTCCTTGTTCTCAAAGAAACTTGATCATGACAAGCAAAGAATTCTTAAATATGCTCTTGAGAAGTGTATAAAATTTTAAGGAAAATAACTAGAATTCTATATGTAGAAGAAAGTTATTAGTTCTGTAATCTACGTTACATATATATATAGGAGACTCACTGAAAAAGTGGTCTTTAAGTTTTTACCTTTCCTTTTATGTGATGGAGTTTAAAAAGATGAAAGGCAAGCTTTTGTGTTTACATCTGGAGTATAAAAGAGGCTCAGTATGAGAAAAAGACATTCCATGAAATACTATGTCAGAAACATTCTCAGTCAGAATTCCAGAAATAGCAAGATGTTAAATAGATAATTAAAATGTCTTCAAGGTTTAAACCATAGGGACTTAGGGTTTTAATCATGTAGTGTATATTCATCAGAAGTTTTTGCTTTTATCTTGATCAGATTTTGATGCTGTCTTTGGGGGAAGAAAGACCAAGCTCTGTACTTCTGAAATTTTTTTGGTTTGATAGGATCTGATATTAGCATGCTTAACTCAAAATAGCTATCATTTTATTAGATGGCTGGCAGAAGCCTTCAGCAATGCTGTCTTGCAGAAACATAATGGGCTTCTCCATTTCTGATGAAATTGGAAAACTGTGGGAACTTCTGTGTCATGGCATAGGAATTGTGTTATTCATGGTGTAAGATTTTTTTTTTTTTTTGTCTCAGAGAAAGAATAAAACAGAAGACTGCAACTAATCACAGTTTTAATATAGAAAGGTTTTAAGCACAATAATTTTCAAAATGTATTGTAAATATAAGAATATAATTTTGGCACCGAGGATCTTATTGGGTAAACAAGAAAATAACTGTGTGTGTCTGGAAGCTTCACATATGAAATAAATACAGCTTCAAAGTTCACCCATTTGTGTCTCTTGGCATCTGTAGTGTTATTTCGTTTCCAACCTCACTCTCTACTTCTGAAAAAGGCAACATACACCACTTGATAACTGTGATCATTAGAATCATAAACACGAAAGTGATCATATACCAACCTAATATTAATTTCTCATTAAAATTTGTTTCCTAATTTGGAAGACAGCCTTGTGTAACTTTAATAGTGAAAATAGTCACTGGCTCACTAAATATTTTCCTATAAAATTCTCACATATTGGTCCTTTTGTCACACTAAACAAAAGGTAGATATGTGAGTTGAAGTCATTGTATGTCTTCATGTATTAGATTGAAACAAAATGCATTTCCCTGAGAAACAGTCAATGAGTACATTATAATAATATCTAAATATTCCTTAGTCTTTTGTTAATGAACGGGGGATTAAAATCATTACATTATAGGTAATTGAAACATTTCAAAACTCTCCAAATTCTACACAGAGTAACAAAATGAACCTGTCTCACTTGTTTGTCATACTGGATGAGAGAACAAGAGGAATAGAGAAATCATCTCAATGGAAACGCTCTTATTCACAAATGAGTTTTAAGTAGTGAAACTGCAGATGCTGTTTATACTTTAGCTTAATCGCTTGAATACACTTGCAGGTGGAGAAAATGCTAAATTGTGCCTATTAGACAGTGTGATTGTTTGTTAGCAAAGAAAAATACTCCTTGCTTTTAAGGAGAATTTGTAGAATAATATCAATTAAATGAAGAAAATATAATTGAGGCTTTAAAAACATCATTCACAAATCGAAACTGATGTTTAAAATTTAAAAATAGGTGGTCAAAGGCAATGATTCTAAAAATATCATTGAATAGTATGCAAACATATGTTTACATATTACGTAAACATACCACATGAGGATATAGTAGAGAAGTATAATGTAGATAGAATTGAACTTTTGATGAGGATGAGCTTAAATTTGTCTTAAACTTTTAAAAATATCTGAATGCATTAAGCAACTGATTTTCCTATTGCTGATATTAGTTTTGAGGTTTGGTTTCTAATTTTTCTACTACCAGAGTTGATGCAGAGTGAAATTCCGATTTTCTTTGCAGACATTTAAAAACTGAGCTATCCTGCCACAAGCATCCCATTAGAGAGGAGGAGATAAATGCTGGTGTAATGATTAAATATGTGAAATGAAATCAAATGTACTATGGACAAATTAACAAGTTTAAGAAAACAAAAAACAAAACAAAAAAAGAGACCTCCCATAAAAAGAATTTCTTTTCAGTGTTTGCTGGTTTAGCATTTCCAGGATTAAAGTCCATGTGGGCTGCTGGTGTTTGTCGATGTTAGTGTTGCCTTTAGGTGTGTGATTCCTGGCTCCTCTGAACATCAGTGGGCCAGGGTGTGATTCCCAGCACACACAGAGAGAGGCCCTGGCTGCCTCTTCCTCCAGTTCTTGCATGTGGAGTCTTTGAATTCCATCTCACATCAGAACACTCTTGTCAGTTTACCTATTTCCATCCCAAATTCACAGTATTGTTTTGAGCTTGCTTATAAAATCTCTCTCAGCATGAATGGATTTTTCTAAAAATCATTTTGGAGTTAATTGGCAAATCTTCTTTAAAAAAAAAAAAGTATTGTGAGGTTTTAACTGAAAGGTAAAGTTGGAATTAGTATTCTAAGGCAAAATAAGTTAAAGCAAATATATTATTATATTTCCATTTCATTAAATTTTTGGTCTCATATGTTCAAGATTACTAAAACATCTTTAGAACCCGAGGCAGTTGTTACACACACACACACACACACACACACACACACACATACACACACAAACGCCCCTCATACACACACTTTTTAAACAGTCGAATACAATAACATTCAAAAGACTTTATATTCTAGGCAACATACATATCTCAATTTGTTTTATATTTAAAATATTGAGTACTGGATCATACGTTTTAAAATTTTAGCTGCATCCTTCATATATAAACAAATCATAAAATATATTTTCTCATACACTTTTATTTGATTACATTGTAATAGCAATTTACTATAATTTTCAATATATTATATTTTGTTAATCAGGAATTTTAAACAACTAAGCTTGAATACTTAAAGCACAAATTCATCCATTTCAATCAGACATAATTTTTATTTTGCCTTTTTGAGAAATGATCTAAATACTCAATCATTTAGGAATAGAGATTATAATTAAAACAGTATGCAATTTAATGTTAATCAGAAATTATATGATGTACAGTAACAGGTAAAAGATTCAAATGGCTTCCAAGTAACAAGTAAAGCTGAGAGCAGTCTTTTAATAAAGGCTATTTTGCCTGGTAGGAAAAAATTGTTAGTTGTAAAAAGAAACCTTTTAAACTAATATGATGAGGTGCATGTAAAAATTAATATTATGCTCTAATGTTCTCTCTAGTGAGTAGCCTAGGTTGATTTATTCATTTAGGTAATTATGTTCAGCAATATTAGTAATTCACTGTTAAATTGAATTTGGAGAACGCACAATAAATTGAAACTGTGGTCATATTTCTTTCTCACTATGTAACAAACAGAGATGTATTGATGTAAGTTCTGAGTGTACTACATAAGTTAAATTCCCTAGACTGCAATTTGATCAAAAAGCTTTAGACATTTACTTGAGCTATATGAGGCAGCTGCCATTGGATGGCAGTAAAATTCTACATCAATCACTTTAAGCAAAGTGAAGCTGAGAAAATAATGGGACTTTTCTTTTATTATTTAACAGCAGAATGCTGATTTAAAAGGCAAAGCTCAGGGGGTTGTGTATATTGTTGCAATACCAACTAATTTTTTTAACTGTTTACTTCTCCCTTTCACTTAAAGGGAGATTTAATTTGGGAAGAATCATTTATAATATTTTGACAAATTATATTCTTGCTTCTCCTTTATGCAACAAAATATTCATCATATATTTTAAAAAGAAGTCAATGAAGGGAAATAAAAAATTATATATATATATGATGTGAACCCTTTGTTCATTATCAATGCCCATCATGTCTTTTGTTCTTGTTAATGAGGATTGTAAAGTACTCTTGAATTTTTGTTACATTCAATCCTTTATAGGCTAATTTATTTTAAGAGCTATGAACATAATACATGTGAAATTTGTTTTTAAAATTTAAACAAAGAAGAAAAAAGTGAAATCACACAGTAACCATTGCTAAAATGTGCTGTAAGAAAGAGATTTTTCCTTTCAATGAGACTTTAAATTCTATGCTTGGATACCACTGAAAGGGGTCAATATTTTCCTTTGAGATTTTTAAAGACAATGTTGATTTTTGAAAGAAAAAAGGTTAGACCATATTTCTAACCTTATGTTAATTTGTGGTTGCTGAGAAAAATTCACAGAGAAGGCAAATCTGAAGGAAAAGCTTTTTCATCTCAAACCTGTTGTGTTTATTCCATGAAATTAACAGGAATAGATAGCATAGCGAATAAATATGTTCTAGATGCTATGCCACATAAAGAAATGTGTATTCTTGGCTTTCTTCCCTTTCACTGAGGTTTTTATTTGGTTAGAAGTTGGCATCCTCTATTACAATTTATTTGGCAATAAAATGAACCAATTGTTTTCAGGAAATGTTCAGGGTGGTCTGACACAATGTGAAGGCTATTAATCAGGATTTCCGGGGATCAAGCCACAGACTTCCCCGCTATTTATCTTTTTTCCTCACTTTATGTGTGAAGTCTATTAAAAGTTTATAGTCTTCCAAAGATCATATTAGGCATTAAAATTCAGGCATCTCATTCTTGCCGCAAAGATTGTTAGAAGAAAAGAAAATAAATGGCTTATCATGAATCCATTCTCATCATGAGGAGTGTAAAAGCATGCACAGTGGAACAATATTCATTTATTTTTACGACAATGCTTGAGAAGAGAAAAGAGGAAGTGAAATAAACCTAGGGATATGTAGTATTATTACTTCAATGCACAGGGAGTTAGGAAGGTTGGAATGAAATACCTCAACAGGCAGAAAGGGTACATTTAAATTTGCACTTATATGTTGTGTGTGTGTGTGTGTGTGTGTGTGTGTGTGTGTGTGTGTGTATTAAAGTGTATGCTTTATGCAAGTCATGGCTTATTGAGTCAAAGAGTTTATTTCTGATGAAAAAAATTGATGCAACATCTAAATTTAAATTAATATTTTTCAGTATTTTTTTAAGTTCCTCTTAAAATATTTTTGTCTGAAAAGAAAGACATTTATAATTTTTTCCACGTGTACCATTTCAAAAGAAGACTTGATTGAAAATCTATAAAAATTTATATCACATACTTATGGATATAGAAAAATAAAGAAAAAGGTATTCATTTATAAATTTTGCATGTATATAATTTGCAATAACATACATGGTCAAAATGACACATTTCTTTTAATGGAATACACAATTGATTGATGCCCTCAGGTTTATCTTAATTTGATTATTTATGTGTACAAATGCTGATTTTAACTCAAAATTTGAGGAAGTATTGTAACATGTCCTGCTTATTGAGAATATATTTTACCTTAGTGTTATCTCTTGAGTTAATATAAGTTATCCTTTACTTTCGGACATATCACTATATGAAGAAATCTAGCTTATGCACTCACAAATGTCTTCTTATATTCAGTGGTAAAGTTATTGAAAATATCTGTTTAAAAGTCCATAAATGTTGTAGAAAAGTTTCATTGATCTTTGAAAAACTATGTGGTTTTATCAGACTTATGAATATAGCTTTTTATATTAAATGTTAAAATTGCTAAACAAAAAAGGTACATAAAAAACTATGTTCATTTAAGCATCCACAGTGTGCTTTAGAGTCTCTTGATACATATTCAATGTTATTAAGCCTGTGCTTAAGGGTCCTCTCTCAGGAACTGAAATTCCTGGGTTCTAATATTGACCCTGACAGTAACTGTGATCTTGAAGAGTTTAATTAATCTATGCTTATGTTTTAGAATATGTAAAATAGCATTTTCTACATCACTGGTTTGTTGCAGTGAGTAAATGGAAATATATATATATGTATGTATATATATATAAAATGGAGCATATTATATATTCCATATATATATGGGGCATATATATATATAATATAATCCAGGGAAGATTGATTGCTCAATACAAATATTGCAATAGTTATTTTTCTATGCCAGGGAATCAAAAGAAAATACCAGGTTCTAGTTCTGAAGAAGCCATGATCTAGATCTGGTGGAGAGAGGCATGCTCTGAGGCCGGAGCACATACTAGACACTGGAGATGCAAAGATGCTTGCTTCAAAGTGCTTGCAGGCATGGTTGGAGACTCATGAGGACCACAGTGAATTCAATGACAGAATGGCCAGAATGGAGCACACAGAAGTAGATCATGCAATTAGGGGGAGGTTGGACAGAAGAAGAGCAATTCCAAAAGAGTCACACTTCAACTGGATCTTGAAGAATAGGACTCATCAAGGGAGGAAAGGATGAGAACTCTAAGCAGAGGAAGCAACTTGTGCAAAGTTATGAAATCCCCTCAAAATTTGTAATTTATCCATGATATAAACATAAACTACATGTGAAAAGCTGAGCGTGAATCTTGTCCTCTAAGACATTTGTCGTTAATAAGAATAAAATAATATTGCCATTCATATGTATGATCTTACACTGGAGTAGAATTTGACTTTTGTCATTTAATTTGACCTGTAAATCATCCAGTGAGGAAAATAGGACTGGGTAGTTATAATAGATTACATCTGTATTTTATTGTATTTTAAAATTCATTTTAGTTATATATAATATTGGGGTATTTTTTCATAATTATACAAGTAGGGAATAACATTACCATTTACTCCACTTAATTCCCCAGTGTTTCTCCTTTCCTTTCCCTCCTCCCTCTTCCCTTTACTTACATTGTTGATCTTACTTCTATCTAATTATAGTTTTTTTTTTTTTTTAAATGGTGCATTTTGGATACAGACAAAGGTGAAATTTCCTGTGGTGTGGTGTATTTACATGTATTCATAGGAACATTTGCTCAGTTTCATGCCACCATCCCACTCTTTTCCTATCCCTTCTCCCTCCTGCTTGATACCCTTCTTCTCCTCCACTGATCTTTCTTTCATTTTCATGGAATTACCCCTTTTCCTTTCTTTATGTTTTTCTTTGCCTTATTTTGGTCTAGTTTTCATGCATGAGGGGAAACATTTGACACTTGACTCTCTGGATCTGGCATTTTTCACTCAGCATCATGTTCTCCAGTTCCATCCATATGCCAGCAAATGCCATAATCTCAGGCTTCTCTTTGGCTGAGTAAAACTTCATTACACATACCACATTTTATTCTTTCCTCTCCTGGTGGGCACCTGAGCATACTTCACAGCTTGGTTATCATGAATAGTGTTACTAGAAACATCAGTGTGGCTGCATCCCTAGAGTAGCATGCTTTTAAATATTCTGGATACCCACCAAAGAGTGAAGTAACTGGGTCATGTGGTGGTTCCAATCCCAGTTCTTTGAGTAATCTCCATACAACTCCTTTCCAGAGTGGTTGTACCAATTTGCAGTTTTACCAACAATGTGCGAGTATCTTTTTCTCCAAGATTCTCACCAACAATGATTATTATGCGTATTCTTGATAATTGACATTCAGATTGAACTGAGATGAAATCTCACTGTAATTTTGATTTGTGTTTCTAATTGCTAGAGATGTTGACATTTTTTTCATATATTCATTGTCCATTTGTATTTCTTCCTTTGAGAGGTACCTTTTGATTTGTTTTGCCTGTTTATTAATGGGTCATTTTTGTGTGTGTGTATTTACATGTTTATTTTGGTGTTACATTTTTTTGAATTCTTCTTGTATTCTGGATAATAATGCCTGCATAATAATGTCCTATCTGAGGAGCAGGTGGCAAAAATCTTCTCCCATTTTGTAGGCTCTCTCTTCATGTTCTTATTTCCTTCACTGTAAAGAAGATTTTTAGTTTGATGCCATCCGCCATATTGATTCTTGGTTTGATTGCTTCCATTTTAGGAGTCTTGAAAAGGAAATTCATGTCTGTGACAGTATTTGAAGTGTTGAACCTAACTTTTTTTCCAGTAGTTGTAGAGTTTTGGAACTAATTCCTATACTTTTGATCCACTTTGATTGTACCTCAGTGGTAGTGAGATAGAGCTCTACTGTCATTTTTCTATATATAGATATTCAGTTTTCTCAGCACCATTTGTTTAAGATTATCTTTTCTCCAATGTGAAGTTTTTGGCACTGCTGTCTATTACCTGGTGGCTATACCTATGTGGGCTCGTCTCTGTGTCTTCTGTGATATTCCCTTGGTCTTTATGTCTGCTTTGCTGCCAGTACTCTGCTGTTTTTGTTATTATGGTATAAGTTGAGGTCCGGCATTGTGATACCTCCAGCATCACTTCTGTTGCTCAGGATTATTTTGATTATTTGGGGTCTCTTATTCCTACAAATGAATTTTACAAGTGTTTTTTTTTTCTAGAACTGTAAAGAATGACATTCATATCTTGATGGGAATTGCACTGACTCTCTACAACAGATTTGGTAGTATGGGCATTTTGATAATATTAATTCTGTCTAATCAAAGAACATGGAAGGTGTTCTGATCATCTGTTTCCTTCAATTTCTTTCTTCAGTGTTACACTGTTTTCATTGTAGAGGTCTTTCAGATCCTTGGTTAGATTTATTCCCATGTATTTTATCAGGTTATTGTGAATGGAATAGTCTTCCTAATTTCTCTTTTCAGCAAATTCACTGCTGCAGTATCTAAAAGTCATTGATTTATAAATCAATATATCAATATCCTACTAAATTTGTTTATCAACTCTTGAAATCTTCTGGTGGCGTTTTTTTCTTCATCTAAATGTAAGATCATGTCATCTGAAATAGACAATTTGTCTTCTTATTTTCCTATTTGTATTCCTTTAATTTTCTTCTCTTGTTCAATTGCTCTGGTCAGAGTTTTGTGTTAGTCAGCTTTTTCACTGCTGGGACTAAAAACCCCAACCAGAAAAAACTGCAGAGGAGGAAAAGTTTATTTGGGGGCTCACAGTTTCAGAGGTCTTAGTCCATAAATAGAGGGCTCCATTCCAACATCATGGCAGAATAGTTGTTGGGGTAAAGGCAGTAGCTCACATGATGATCGGGCAGCAGAGAGAGAGAATCTGTTCACCCAGATACAAAATACACATCCCAAAGGCATACCCCAGCCCCCCCGCACCCTGCTTCCTCCCGCCACACCCTATTGACTTTTAGTTACGCTCAGTTAATCCCATCAGGAGATCAATTCACTGATTTGGTTTAGGTTTCCATAACCCAGTTGTTTCTCCTATGAACCGTCTTACATTAGCTCACACATGAGTTTTTTTTTTTTTTAATGTATTTATTTTAAATAAAAATCAAATTTACATAGGACAATGTTGTTTGAGTCATTCTGTTATTTTTCCCTTCCCCCCACCCCTCCCACCCCTCTTTTCCCTCTATACAGTCCTTCCTTCCTCCATTCTTACCACCCTCCTTATTCCTAACCCTAAACCTAACCCTAACCCTAACGCTAAACCCTCCTACCCCCGCTTCTATGTCCTCATCCGCTTATCAGTGAGATCATTCGTCCTTTAGTTTTTTGAGATTGGCTTATCTCACTTAGCATGATAGCCTCCAATTTCATCCATTTGCCTGCAAATGCCATAATTTTATCATTCTTCATGGCGGAGTAATATTCCATTGTATATATATGACACAGTTTCTTTATCCATTCATCAACTGAAGGGCATCTAAGTTGGTTCCACAATCTGGCTATAGTGAATTGAGCAGCTATGAACATTGATGTGGCTGTATCTCTATAGTATGCTGATTTTAAGTCCTTTGGGTATAGGTCAAGGAGTGGGATAGCTGGGTCAAAATGGTGGTTCGATTCCAAGCTTTCTGAGGAATCTCCATACTGCTTTCCAGAGTGGCTGCACTAATTTGCAACCCCACCAGCAATGTATGAGTGTACCTTTCTCCCCACATCCTCGCCAACACCTATTGTTGCTTGTATTCTTGATATTCCCATTCTAATTGGGGTGAGATGGAATCTTAGTGTAGTTTTGATTTGCATTTCTCTTATTACTAAAGATGTTGAACATTTTTTCATGTATCTGTTGATTGCTTGTACATCTTCTTCTGTGAAGTGTCTGTTCATTTCCTTAGCCCATTTGTTGATTGGGTTATTTGTATTCTTGGTGTAGAGTTTTTTGAGTTCTTTATAGATTCTGGAAATTAGTGCTCTATCTGAAGTATGAGTGGCAAAGATATTCTCCCACTCTGTAGGCCTCTCTCTTCACATTACTGATAGTTTTCCTTTGCTGAGAGGAAGCTTTTAGTTGAATCTATCCCAGTGGTTGATTCTAGCTTTTATTTCTTGTGCTATGGGAGTCCTGTTAAGGAAGTCTGATCCTAGACCAACAAGGTGAAGATTTGGACCTACTTTTTCTTCTATAATCTGCAGGGTCTCTAGTCTGATTACGAGGTCCTTAATCCATTTTGAGTTTAGTTTCGTGCATGGTGAGAGATATGGGTTTAGTTTCATTCTGTTGCATATGGATTTCCAATTCTCCCAGCACCATTTGTTGAAGAGGCTATCTTTTCTCCATTGCATAGTTTTGGCACCTTTGTCTAGTATGAGAAAATTGTATTTATTTGGGTTTGTGTCCGTGTCCTCTATTCTGTACCATTGATCTACCTTTCTATTTTGGTACCGATACCATGCCATTTTTGTTACTATTGCTTTGTAGTAGAGTTGAAGATCTGGTATTGCAATACCCCCTGTTTCACTCTTCCTGCTAAGGATTGCTTTAGCTATTCTGGGTTTCTTATTCTTCCAGATGAATTTCATAATTGCTTGCTCTATTTCTGTAAGGTACGTCATTGGGATTTTAATTGGAATTTCATTGAATTTTTATAGCACTTTAGGTAGTATGGCCATTTTGACAATATTAATTCTTCCTACCCAAGAACATGGAAGATCTTTCCATCTTCTAAGGTGTTCTTTAATTTCTTTCTTTAGTGTTCTGTAGTTCTCATTTAGAAGTCTTTCACCTCTTTTGTGAGATTGATTCCCAAGTATTTTATTTTTTTCGATGCTACTGTGAATGGGGTAGTTTTCCTAATTTCTCTTTCTGAAGATTCATCATTTATGTATAAAAATGCATTGGATTTATGAGCATTGATCTTGTAACCTGCCACTTTACTGAATTCACTTATGAGTTCTAAGAGTTTTTCTGGTGGAATTTCCAGGTTCCTCTAATATATAATCATGTCATCAGCGAACAGGGATAGTTTGAGTTCTCTTTTCCAATTCGTTATCCCTTTAATTTCTTGGTTTGTCTAATTGCTCTGACTAGAGTCTCAAGAACGATGTTGAATAGAAGTGGTGAAAGAGGGCATCCCTGCCTTGTTCCAGTTTTTAGGGGGAATGCTTTCAGTTTTTCACCATTTAGAATGATATTAGCCATGGCCTTAGCATAGATGGCCTTTACAATGTTAAGGAAGGTTCCCACTACCGTGATTTTTTCTTGTGTTTTGAGCATGAAGGGATGCTGTATTTTATCAAATGCTTTTTTCTGCATCTATTGAAATAATCATGTGATTCTTAACTTTTAGTCTGTTGATATGGTGAATGACATTTATTGATTTCCGGATGTTGAACCAACCTTGCATCCCTGGGATAAAACCCACTTGATCGTGGTGCACTATCTTTTTAATATATTTTTGTATGCGATTTGCTAAATTTTGTTGAGAATTTTTGCATCGATGTTCATTAAGGATATTGGTCTGAAATTTTCTTTCCTCGATGTGTCTCTGTCTGGTTTAGGTATCAGGGTGATATTGGCTTCATAGAATGATTTTGGGAGGGTTCCCTCCTCTTCTCTTTTACGGAATACTTTGAGGAGTATTGGAATGAGCTCTTCTTTAAAGGTTTTGTAGAACTCGGCTGAGAACCCATCTGGTCTTGGACTTTTCTTTGTTTGTAGGCTTTTGATGACCTCTTCTATTTCATTGCTTGAAATTGATTTATTTAAGTTGTGTATGTCCTCCTCGTTCAGTTTAGGTAATTCATATGTCTCTAGAAACTTGTTGATGTCTTCGAGGTTTTCTGTTTTGTTGGAGTATAGATTTTCAAAATAGCTTCTAATTGTGTTTTGTATTTCACTCGTGTCTGTTGTGGTATTTCCTTGTTCATTCCAAATTTTAGTAATTTGAGTTTTCTCCCTCTTTCTCTTTGTTAGTATGGCTAAGGGTTTATCAATTTTGTTTATTTTTTCAAAGAACCAACTATTTATTTTGTTAATTTTTCCGATTGTTTCTTTTGTTTCAATTTCGTTGATTTCGGCTCTGATTTTAACTATTTACTGTCTTCTACTACTTTTGTTGTTGGTCTGCTCTTCGTTTTCTAGGACTTTGAGCTGTAGTGTTACATCATTTATTTGTTGATTTCTACTTCTTTTGTCGAATGCTCCCCATGAAATAAATCTTCCTCTAAGTACTGCTTTCATTGTGTCCCAGAGATTTTGAAATGATGTGTCTTTGTTCTCGTTTACTTCTAAGAATTTTTTATTTCCCTCCTGATGTCTTCTGTTATCCATTCATCATATAATAGTGTATTATTCAATCTCCAGGTATTGTAGAAGTTTCTGTTTTTTATTTTGTCATTTATTTCTAATTTCAATCCATTATGATCTGATAGAGTACAAGGTAGTATCTCTATCTTCTTGTATTTGCTAACAGTAGCTTTGTGGCATAAGACATGGTCTATTTTAGAGAAGAATCCATGTCCTGCTGAGAAGAAAGTGTATTCGTTCTTTGTTGGATGGTATATTCTATATAAGTCAGTTAAGTCTCAATTGTTGATTCTGTTATTGAAATCTATGGTTTCTTTATTCAATTTTTGTTTGGACTATCTATCCAGTGGTGAGAGAGGTGTGTTAAAATCGCCTAGTATTATTGTGTTGTGGTCTATTTGATTTGTGGAATTGAGAAGGATTTGTTTGATGTACATGGATGAGCTAATGTTCGGGGCATAGATGTTTATGATTGTTATGTCTTGCTGATTTATGCTTCCCTTAAGCAGTATGTAATGTCCTTCTTTATCCCTTCTGACTAGTTTTCGCTTGAAGTCCACGTTATCTGAAATGAGGATGGATACTCCAGCTTTTTGCTGTGTCCTTGTGCATGGTATGTTTTCTCCCATCCTTTCACCTTTAGTCTATGGGTATCTCTTTCTATGAGATGAGTCTCTTGCAGGCAGCAAATTGTTGGATTTTTCTTTTTAATCCATTCTGCCAGTCTATGTCTTTTGATTGATGAATTCAGGCCATTAACATTCAGGGTTATTATTGTGATATGATTAGTATTCCCAGTCATTTGACTCATTTTTGTTTTTTGACCTGATTTGGTTTCTCCTTTATTTAGCTATTCCTTTAGGCTAGTTCCTCCCGTTGCTGATTTGCATCATGTTTTTCATCTGTTCCTCATGGAATATTTTGCTGAGAATGTTCTGCAATGCTTGCTTTCTTTTAGTAAATTCCTTTAGCTTTTGTTGATCATGGAAGGATCTTATTTCATCGTCAAATCTGAAAGTACGTTTTGCTGGGTATAAGATTCTTGGTTGGCATCCATTTTCTTTCAGGGCTTGGTAAATGTTGTTCCAGGCCCTTCTAGCTTTTAGGGTCTGGATTGAAAAATCTGCTGATATTCTTATTGGTTTCCCCCTGAATGTAATTTGATTCTTTTCTCTCGCGGCCTTTAAAATTCTGTCTTTATTTGTATGTTAGGTATTTTCATAATAGTGTGCCTTTGTGTGGGTCTGTTGTAATTTTGTATAT
Source organism: Sciurus vulgaris (assembly GCF_902686455.1). Taxonomy (NCBI): domain Eukaryota; kingdom Metazoa; phylum Chordata; class Mammalia; order Rodentia; family Sciuridae; genus Sciurus; species Sciurus vulgaris. The sequence continues at coordinate 133,089,050 of NC_136470.1, forward strand.
TTGGAGTCCTATAAGCCTCTTGTACTTGGTTTTCCATTTCATTCTTCAGATTTGGGAAATTTTCTGATATTATTTCATTGAATAGATTGTTCATTCCTTTGGTTTGTTTCTCTAAGCCTTCCTCAATCCCAATAATTCTTTAATTTGGCCTTTTCATGATATCCCATAATTCTTGTAGATTCTGTTCATGATTTCTTACCATCTTTTCTGTTTGGTCAACTTTGTTTTCAAGATTAAATATTTTTTCTTCAATATCTGAGGTTCTGTCTTCCAGGTGTTCTATCCTATTGGTTATGCTTTCTATGGAGTTTTTAACTTGGTTTATTGCTTCCTTCATTTCAAGGAATTCTGTTTGTTTTTTTTCAATATCTCTAACTCTTTATTGAAATGATCTTTTGCTTCCCGTATTTGCTCCTTTAACTGTTGATTGGTGCGATCATTTAATGCCTGCATTTGCTCTTTCATCTCCTCGTTTGCTTCCCTGATTGTTTTAATTATGTACATTCTGAACTCCCTCTCTGACATTTCTTCTGCTGTGCTGTCATTGGGTTTTATTGATATAGTATCTAGGTTTTTTTGGGACATTTTCTTCCCTCATTTTCTCATTTGGTCAGGTGTCAGTGGGACTTTGTGATATTGCAGAATTCTTCTATTGGCTTATAGTGTCCCTGTAGATTTCCAGTGTATCACCTTCCTGCCTTCAGTAGCCTGAAATCTTGGAGTGCTTCCAAGGATAGCTGCCCCTAGTCCTCTACTTGTTCCAGGACTTGGAACTGGCTCTATGTGGAAAGGCTCTCACTGGGGGGTCTGCTCCAAGAAGCTAGCCTGGAAAGGTGCTTCCCACCGGAGGGGGCCAGGCTGCGGGCTGCTTGGGGAAGTCCCTGGCTGCCTTGTCCTGGTCCTTGAAGCAGCCCGTGGGCAGGAACTCGCCGCCCTGGTTCAGGGAATTGAAGTTTCGTTCTGTCCTGAAAGGCTTTCACTGGGGGGTCTGCTCCGAGATGCTGGAGAATCTGGCCCAGTGGGAGAAGTCCACTGCCGGAGTGCACAGGGCCACCTGGGGAGGACTCTAGCTGCTCTGCCCTACTCTAATAAACTACCCGAATCCAGGTCTGCCACCCGGGCAGCGCTTCACCTGGTGGGGGAGACTCGCCCCGAGGCTCTATTTTAGTCCGAGTCTCTCAATGCCTCCCCTTCTTGAATCCTGGGTTCTGGAGCGACTGGAGATGCAGTCACCCTCTAGTCCGCCATATTGGATCCTCACCACACATGAGTTTTTGCGGGACACCTCTCATCCAAACCATAACAAGATTTTTAATAGCTTCAATTGATATTGATCTGTTTAAATTTTATATACACTCATGGTTCAATTTGGGTATGTCATATGTCTCTAGGAATCTGTCAATACTTTTGTGACATTCTAGTATATTGGAGTATACATTTTTGAAATAGTTTCTAATGATTTTCTGGATTTCAGTAGTGTCTGTTGATATCTCCTTTTTCATTTCTATTTTTCTTATTGTGAGTCTTCTATCTCTTTATTTTGGATAGTTTTAGATAGTTTTATCCATTTTCTTTATCCTTACAAATAACCAACCATTTATTTCATTGATCCTTTGCATCATTTTATAAATTTTCAATTTCATTAATTTAGCTCTGATTTTAATTATTTCCTGTCTTTTGATTTTGGCATTGCCTTGTTCTTATTTTTATAATGACTTTAGAAATAATATTAGATTATTCATTTGATGTCTTTCTACTATTTCAAATATGTAGAACATCAGTGTTATAAACTTTACTCTTAGAACTACTTTCATACAGTTCCAGAGATTTTGAGACTGTATATTTCTATTCTCATGTTTCTCAGATTTTTTTCCCCCTGATTTTGTCTTAAATCCATTCCTCATTCAACAGTGTATTATTTAGTTTCCAGGTGTTAAAGTAGTTTCTGATTTTATCTTGTCAATGAACTCCAATTTAATTCAATTATGATCTGGTAGGGTGCGAGGAATTACTTTTTCTTTTGTTTTTGATAAGATTTGCTTTGTGCCCTAAAATAGATCTATTTTAGAGGATGTTCCATGGATGACATATTATATATATGGCTTGTGTTCATTCAATTAATAATATTACTTATTTCTGAAGAATCTTTTTTTAGTTTATGCCTGAATGACCTATCTAGTGGTGACAGAAGTGTGTTATAATCATTCAGAGTTATTGTGTTGTCATCTATTTGATTCTTTATATCAATAAATGTTTGTTTTATGTATGTATGTTCATCATTGTTAGAGGCAGAAAAAATTAAAGTCATTTAACTTGTTGTTGCATACTTTCCTTAATCAGTATGAAGTGACTTTCTTTGTCTCTTCTGATTAACTTTGGCTTAAAGAATACATTACCTGATACAAGAGTAGCTACCCCTTCTTGCTTTTGTTTTTCATTTGTATGAAATATTTTTCCCCATCCTTTCACCTTTAGCCTGTGGACATTTTTGTCTGCAATCTTATAAACAACATATGAGTGGGTCTTATTTTTATTCCAATCTTCTAATTTATATCTTTCATGGAAGAGTTTAGACTATTTACATTCATACATCTCTATTTTAAATTTATAAACAGTAATAAGAAAATGTCAAATGAATTATCCAATTCTTGTCTTAGAGATATATAACATATGCAAATTGAACCACGTGTATATATAAAATTTAAACCATTATCAAGTAATGAAATTGAAGCAACTACTAAAAGTCTTCCAACTAAGAAAAGCCCAGGACCAGAGGATTCTCAGCTGAATTCTATCAACCTTTAAAGATGAGCTAACACCAGTCTTTCTCAAATTATTTCATGAAATTAAAAGGCAGAGAAAACTCCCAAATACATTTGGAAAAATAACAACTGGATTAAAACCATCTTCTTTATTCTTTTAATTTTTAAACTTTAGCACTTTCACATAACACTTTTTTATTTTATTGCTTCTTTTTAGTTATACATGATAGTAGAGTACATTCCGATATAATTATACGAACATGGACTATATCTTATTCTAATTAGGATCCCAGTCTTGTGGAGGTACATAATGGTGAGATTCACCGTAGTGTATTTATATATGTACATAGGAAAGCTATGTCAGATTCATTCCAAAGACTTTCCTTTTCCAATCTCTCTCTTTTCCCTTCATTCCTCTTTGTCTAATCCACTGAACTTCTATTTGTCACACCAACTGTGGGTTAGCTTCCACCAACCAGAGAAAACATTCAACCTTTGAACATTGTCTTCTAATGTAAGTAAGACATCAACATTACTGCATTTAGTTTACTGAATTATCAATAAGAATATGTGATCTTTAAAAATTACTAGTGTAATAAAAATATGTGATAAATAATAGTGTAATAAACATGTGCTATAGAACTAATAGGGTGAATATTGCATTTAGATTTACCTCTCTTTCAAATAAATAAAATCATAAAGTATTACAAATCCAAAGCTGAAAACCAGAAATGATGAGAAACCTTTATGAGACCAAATCGTTGGGATTGGAGAAAAAAACAGACCTGAACAAATCAAAACAAAGAATTTGTGCATGAGAAAAGCTTTCGAAAGGTAAAATGAAAGTTCTGTTTTGGTTGGAGAAATGCAATTCAAATTAAAACTCAATTGAAAAGAGAACCATATCTAAAACCTCCTGCCGCTTGAGAAAAAGTAAAACCATAAAAAGGAACAAAACAAGTAAGTATAAGAAATAGCTTCTAATTGAACAGAGGAGTAAGAGGGAAAATATTTTAAAAATTAAATAAATAGTAACTAGGGAGAGAATATGATAAACCATTATTAACAATTATAGAAAATTATAATACTGAAGAAGTGATGATTATCAAAATATAAAATTCAATTATGAAAAAGTAAATTATTCTAGCAGAAAATAAAGTCAGTGAGATAGCAGATTATACTAAAGAATTAAGGGCTATACCTATAAAATGTCTTTCTGATATTCATTCTTAGAAAACTTGCCATTTTAACTGAGGTTTATATGGTAAAAATGGTATCTTTACTTATAAGAAACATTTTTAACAAAATAATCTAGGGAAAGACTTTGCAGTATAATTCAATAATCAGAATCACATTTAGACATTTGTAAAACACAGTGTTGACAAGAACAATAATATATCAGTTAATCTGGGTGCTTAGAAAAGTAATTCAAATTAATTTTTGTCTTAATATTAACATTTCATGCTGAACATTTTAAAAGTAGTATAATCTTGATATTAAAATGGAAAATCTACTTTAACCCTCAATGCCAAACCACAAAAAGATGATTGAGGCAGGGTCATAGATTCAGAAGTTTCTTTCTCCACTGACTGCATTTCAAAGTCAAGAACATAACAAATGAAAAGAGGAAATGATTCAGAATTCAAGAAATATGTGACTTCACTTTAAAAGTGTCCACCAAGAAATTTCAAATCAATGAAGACAATGATATAATTATTAAAATGAATGCTACATATTAAAACAAGCAAGTAAACACACACACTCTCTCTCTCTCTCTCTCTCACACACACACACACACACACACACACACACACACACACTGATACTATTTGAAAAGAGAATCCAAACAAACAGCATCAAACGTTCCCTCCACCAAATTGAATTGAGAAAGCAATGAAGTTTTATCTTCAAAGTTCTGAGGAAAATTTATGTTGTACTTACTTACTTTCAATCACTCTCTGTAACTATATCTCAATCTGTCTATGTATCTACCTACCCACTTATTTGAAGCATTTTAGAAATGCATTGCAACTTTTGGAAGTCTATGATATTTAAAATGCCCAGAACAATATTTCTTATGCCAAATTTTGTTGCAGAATGTCAACATTCCTTATCAAACCTGAAGATTCCCCTCCATGTTCTTGAATTTGGAAAGGATGTTTTAACTGCGATGATGAACAACAGAATAGGCAGAGATGATACTTGGTAACATTAATTATATAAAACTTTTAAAAGTTACATGATCAAATATATGCCATCAACAAAAAATTAATTTGTGAGAAAAACACATAAAAATAAATGTGACAATTATCACATGTATTTTTTTTGAATAGATTTTAAAAGTTAATAGCCCACAATGGCAATCTAAAAATTGAGCAAATTCAAGTATGAACAAGTCACTAGAGAAGAACTACGTATGTCAGTGAAATAAAAAATCATGCATAACTGGCTAAATACCAGGAATATGCAAACTGAAATGGCAGTGAGATACTATTTTCATATATACTGTCAGCAAAAACATATTTAAAATTTTCAATATCTGATATTGACAAGGATTTGGGATTTTAAAGATTCTTACCCATAATTGCCTTCATGAACAGCAACTTATGGCATCTACTTCAACTTTCTGTGGTGAAAATTTCTTAACTCAAGAGTTCTACTTGTCTTAATTTATCATACAGAGATGTTTATGTGTGTATGTGTGTCTGCACATCTATACAAGGAAAATGGTTAGAGCAATACAGATAATCCCCAAAGTTAAAGATACCTAAAGTGCACATATGCCTACCCTTTCAGCACATACATAATACAAAGGATAACCCAAAACAGCACAATTGTTAAAGGAAATAAAGTAAATGCATTTATATTGATAGATGTGTGTAAATTACCAAATATATACAAAAATAAAATTAACACTACAATTTGATATGCTATAAATTAATATATATGAATTTATAAGTATATGTATGTGATCATTTCTAATAACACACACACACACCAATTCATGGATCACTGGAAATTTGGGGGGAGTTTAGTCATGAGTAACCAGGATATGAGCCATTTTTTTATTTATGTGGTTTGATGTTTATTTTTCCAAAATGTGAATTTGTACTTACTTAATTTTTTTAAGTAAAAATATTTAAAGAAGGCCTGGTGTGGTGGCATACTCCTGTAATCCCAGTGACTTGGAAGGCTGAGACAGGAGGTTCACGAGTTCAAAGTCAGGGTCAGTGAAAGAGAGGTGCTAAGCAACTCAGTAAGACCCTGTCTTTAAATAAAATACAAAACAGGAGTGTGGGCGTGGCTCAGTGGTCAAGTACCTCTGAGTTCAATTACTGGCACTCCCCAAAAATATTTAAGGGAAAACAAAAACAAAATTCTATGAGCTGGGTCAGGCTCTGTGGGAACAGATTATATTTGCTTCATATAGATTTCCTGGGATAGCTTTAATGACACTATGGGATCTACTTCCAATATGACTTCACATTGGTCACTAACAAATTGGAGTTTATTCTAATTAGGAATTCAAGTGAGCTGTAATGCCCAGGATCTTAGTTCCCCTTAATGTCACTTCTCCAATAGGCAAAAATGGGCATGTCACAGTGACTTTGTTTCAGGGTACCTGGACTTCTTATAAGGTAGATATATTCAGGGAATACTCAGAAACTGACAAAAGGAAGTGAGAACCAGAAAAACCTAAATGGATACGTCAACATCTTCCCTCTACAAAGCAGAAAAGGGTTGAAGTTTTAGTCCTGAAAGTTAAACAGATTAGACAAAAATCTTGGTCTACTGGAATCTCAAGGTAGCTTTTAATATGAAAACCTATGCACTTGAATAAGTGATTCACTTTAAGAATAAGAACAAAACCTAAATACCCTCACACTAGGAAAGTATATGACAAAGTCCCTACAAGAACAGTGTAATGGGTCAGCAGTTTGTTCAAAGACACACACTTTCAGAGAAAGATAAAAGAATCCAGTCTATAGACATGTGACTGAATTTTGTAATAGATTTTTATTTCATATATAAAGAAATAGGAGAACATGTCTCATAAGTCAGAGAAATAGGCAATCAATGATAAAAGACCTCAGGATGATCCAGATGCTGAAACCAGAGGACCAAGTCGTTAAAGTAGTTGTTTAAAATATGCTCAGTTATCTAAAGAAAAATACTAACAGAGAGCTTTAGCAGAGATGATTCAACATCTAAAATTTAAAATTTATGATATTAGTAGAAGAGCATAAAAAAGTCACTGCACAAGGTCAATGATCCAACATATGGTAGCAGAATAATAACTTCCAAAATTGTCCACATCCCAATCTCCAGAACCTGTGAGAATGTTTCCTTACTTTGGAAAAGAGACTTTGCAGATATGATAAATGAAAGATCCTGACATTGGGAGATTTTCCTGGATTACCTGGATGAGACCCAGGTCATCAAGAGCTCTTTAAAGAGGAAGCAGTCTGTAATGAACTTCTTTGTCCCTTCTGATTAACTTTAGCTTGAAGTCCACTTCATCTAATATGATAGAAACCCCTGCTTGTTTATAAGATTCACGTGAGTGACATTTTTTTTTTTCATCCTTTCACCTTCAGTCTGTAGATGTCTTTCCCTATGAGATGAGTGTCTTGGACACAGCATTTTGTTGGGTCTTGTTTTATAATCCGATCAGTCTGTCTATGTCTTTTGATTGATGAGTTTAGGCCACTTATATTCAATGTTATTATTGAGGTATGATTTCTATTCCCTGTCATTTTGATTCATTTCTGGCTTTTAATCTGAGGCTTTTTTTTTTTTTTTTTCATTTGACTGAATATTCTTCTAGTGCCATCCCTCCCTTTGCTAGTTTTCACTTCTATTTTTAATTTCTTCTTCATAAAATATCTTATTGAGTATCTTTTGTAGTACAGGCTTTCTAGTTGTGTGCTGGGCATAGTATTCTTGGTTGACATCCATTTTCTTTAAGAGCTTCATATAGATTATTGCAAGACCCCCTAGGTTTGAGGGTCTGAGTTGAGAAATCAGCTGGGATCCAGATTGGCTTCCTGCTAAATGTGACCTATCATTTTTCCAGGGTTAAATTAAGGAGATGTTGGAAGATGCCCAATTGTTAGTTTGAAGTTAAAGAAAAAGGATAGAGCTGAAGCCCAGAACTTAGAGAAGGCAACATAATGGATTATCTGTTAGATCATTTGAAAGACATGCATCCTTGCTAACATTTTGATAATGTTGCAATGAACCATGCAGACCTCGAACCTCTAGAGGAAAGCAGTTCCGGGTATTGGGAAAAGCAAGAGGAAAGACCCTAAACCAGTAAAAAACTGATTTGCATTTTTCTTATTACTAGAGATGTTGAACATTTTTTCATAGATCTGTTGATTGCTTGTAGATCTTCTTCTGTGAAGTGTCTGTTCATTTCCTTAGCCCATTTGTTGATTGGGTTATTTGTATTCTTGGTATAGAGTTTTTTCAGTTCTTTATATAGTCTGGAAATTAGTGCTCTCTCTGAAGTATGAGTGGAAAAGATTTTCTCCCACTCTGTAGGCTCCTTATGTAAATGTATGATTACACAAATGGTATGCCTCTACTTCATGCACAGAGAAACAAGTTGTACCCATTTGTTTACAATAAAAAAATAAATAAAAACAAATTCCTAAACCCTCAAAAAAAAAAAAAAAACTAATATACCTGAGGAACTTAACTAACACCATATTGACTCAGGACTAGTGAGTAGATTTGAGCAGTGAGGCCACAGCTTGGCAGGAGTCAGCACCTAAGAGCTTTACAGATCAGACAGAAGCAGGTGGATTTTTTTCCTAAGGTGAGTCCTACTTAAAGGTCTTTTAAGCAGAAGAGTGATTGGACATGACGTATACTGTAAAAAAAAAGGTACTAGAGAATGAATTTGAGAAAAGCAGTAAAAATTTTTTTTAATTTTTGGGAAGCAATTGCAATACGTGAATCAAAATATAATGATGTCTTGACTTTACAGGAAGAGTGGAGCATGTAGACTGATTATAGAATTTCTGGAAACTCAATTTAGTAGGACTTACTCATGAAGTGGATATGAAGTTTTAGGAAGGGAAAAATCAAGGATAAATCTAAGGTGTCCTGTTTAAGAGATTGATGGTGTTCTAAAGATGTCTCGTAGTACATGTAACTTGGCTAATAAAGTAGGTAGTTGATGCTAGATCCACCTCATTCTAAAGCAACGTACTAAAATAATTGCCCCTACCTTGGCCCCATATTTTCTTGACTGAAAACAGCAGAGAGTAATTTGATTCCTCTCAGCTTTTTGATTCTTTAAGATACTTAAGACTTGTAATCTATTTCTTTGTCTACACATCAGAGAAACACAAAGTAGATCAATAGGTATCCAATTTAAATAGTTCAATTATGCCTGCCTGAGAAACTCAACACACACACACACACAAAGAAACAAGAGGATAAATCAGAAAGTACATGGACTTCATATCCATTTGTATGTCTTGGCCCTGGCATTTTCCCCTGTGTGTTGATGAAAGGTCTTTTAGTTGCTCTGAAAACTCAAAATTTTCATAGGTAAAATGTAAATATTATAAGTCCTTGCATTATTGTAAGTATCTGAATCAATTGACTATTGCCCATTTGTGAAATTAATCATTGGAAATATTTGTCATTTTATGCAGTAGTCTGACATTCATCACTGTAACATTTAAAAATAGATAGATATTGTTAAAATAAAATAATTTTCTTCTTTCAACCTCAAATATAGCCACAATTGCAATTTGACTTGCTAATTTCCAAAAATTTAACTTTTCATACAAAATATATACAAATATTATGTTCATATTATATAAAAATGGTATTAGGACATATACACACAAGTGTGTATATGTAATTCATACACATTCTGTAACAAGCTTTGGGACCTAGTACTATATAATTTAGCTATCCTTCAAAAGCAATATATATATCAACCTCATTTTTGTTAATAGTTGCATAATAACTAATGTTAGATATGCACCACAATATCAATAGGTATGTCATTTAATCATTCCAATTTTGTGGAAAATTTGAATTATTTCAAGTCTTTGTTATTCATGACATCTAATGTAATAAATTTAGTAAATTCTATAAAATTTATTATAATACATATTTGGAAACATTTAAATACTAATAATTTTATTCATATGCTCAGAAATGGAAGAACTGGGCAAAATGCTATACATATTTTGATTATTATTTGAATGCTTATATTAAAAAATTAAATCATAAGTAGGTAAATACTAAATTATATTCCCCCCAAAATGTACATTTTTCTTTATAGTTTCTAAGTTCCTTAATATTAACTAATAAATCTCATTTTAATTTTTCTATTTTCTCTAAATTATACTGTTTTACATTCTCCATTCATCAGGAAATTATTTCTACATGCAACATGTATTAACATATGATTGATTATTTACCAATGTAAATGAACCTTAGCATGGTTTTTAGTAAAAGATCAATGCCCCAGAAACCTTATTAAATTTTTGTATGGACTTTAATCTTTTTCTCCATCTAATTCTCTTCCATGGATAACTATGTCTATTCCTGTGCCAACCCAGTGATGTTACAATTATATTAGTTTTTTACCACGTTTTGAAATCTGCTAGGCCATGCCTTTTCTACTTTTACTATCAACACCTTGGAAATTTTGGCATTTTCATTTACCATGAACTTTAAGATAATTTATTGATTTTAGTCAGCTTTTTTCCTATTGGAATTCATTGTAAGGAGGGATCATACTTTGTCTTTCCCTAATTAACTGTAATATTTTTACTTGAAATGATTAAGTAAAAGAAACATGGACTCCTAAGTCTTTACTTGATTGGAACTGAAGGCAAATTAATAAACAGGGGAAAAGTATTTTGTACTAGAGGTGTTTAAAAATAAGTATAAGACAAGAAACATAAACTTTTGGAAAGAATAGAACTGACTTAAAGAAGGACACTAGTTAGAATGAAATATAGCTAAATTTCATTAAATATTTATTCTGCTGCATCGGTTACAAAGATTATTTCCTGATTCTTGGAAGAATAATTAAGGTGTATATTACCAAGGAAAACTGGCTGGAATTATTTGTGGTCCAGGAAGTGTGTGCTTTAGGAAAGAAGAGACTGAATCTCATACAATAACTCTCTTGCTTTGAAATGGCTGTATAGGACTATATTGATAGCTCACTTCAGAAGAAGCCCTCAGTTTACCTTCTCATGAAAGTCCTTTCCCAACAGTGATGATAGAAAAATTATGTCCCAGACACTTGGAGAAGAAAGTGTCTTTTATCAGTTCCACATTCCTGGCCAATATGGAAAATCACCGGTAGGAAAATCTATAGAAGTTTTACCTATCTACTGAAAACCAAAAACATTAAAAAAAAAAAAAAAAAAAAAATCCGACTAAGTCACAGAAAGAAAACTTAATTACTAAGAAACAGTTTAGGTGGTAAGGCTTAAAAAATACTGAAAAAAGATTCTCTAAGAAAGTCTCTGAAATTAGTTTCAGGTAGAAAAGAGATTTATACGTCTGGGTTAGAAGATAGAAATCTGTGGAAGAAAAAATGAGATTCCAAACAATGCCACTACAGCAAAAAACTTCTTTTGATCTGCTACCTTTATTATTTTTTTTCCTCCTTTGGTCTTTTCTTGTGATCGAATACACCTGTGTAATACCTAAATCTTGGATATTCCGTCTTTTTAACTGCTTCTGTCAATATTTCTAACTCTGAAATTTCTGATCTATTACTGGATTTTGACACTCTTGAAGTGTAAATGATTTATGCAAAATTCTGGAGTATTCAGATTTTGTTTGAATTATCAGTGTTTTGTTTGCAAACCAAAAAAAAAAAAAAATGTGAAAGGGAATTTTATACAACTAGCTTAAATTCAAAGATGCCATACGCAAGACTTTGAACTTTGCCACTTTTGAGCTCAGAAGAAAATTAAATGATTGACGTACAAATACATTTTATTGTTTTGAAAAATCTACCTAATATAAAGTATATAGTTTATAGTAGTATCCAATTTTAATTGGGTAATATCCCCAGGAAAGTGTGTTATTTTAAATAAAACTTCAAGAAACAGATGGAAAAATAATTTGAAAGGATAAAAATCTAAGGTTTTACTTTGGAAAATGAGGGAGGACTGCTATCATGTTTCACTCTCATCCATGAGACAGTGGAGTGTAGATGTCTGGCTGGGTGGACATTACCCTTCCTTCCAGCTTCCTGTGTGGCTTTCTAGAAGCTATATATGAGGGGAAAATGAGAATATTCAAAGTACAATCTAATTACGTAGAATGTCATTGTTTCTTTTAAAAGCAAATGGTATGACTCTACATGGTGGTACAGCCATAGAAACGAAATGATGTACCCCTTTGTGTACAATGAATCAAATTCAGTCTGTAAAAACACTTAAAAATAAATAAATATTTTTAAAAAAAGCAATAAAACACAAGTATAGAATATTTAGTAAACAAAAACACCCATCGGAAATGAGATCCACTGTTCAAAGTCCCAGGAGTGAGAGAAATCCTGAGACCCCTTGCACCATGGCCCAACACACTGTTTGCCTGTCTCCTACAATTTACCTGGTTTTTGACTTCTTTTTGGACTGACTCTCAAAATTCCTGACTCTCATAATGGGTTCCATTTCTGAGTTTAGCCAAACTTATATGAACTTCCCTAAGGTTTAAACTCTTGTCTCACTCTTGCAGATCTAGAAAAGCACTAACCTTGCTTTACCCAGTTAGCCAATCTCCTCCCCGCCCCTGTCCCGTCCTTGGAGCTCTGCCATTGGCAGAGACACCTATTCCAGGCACTCCTATCCATACCTAGTTTATACTTCTTCTACTCTACCTTACTTTCCACCAGGGGATTAACAAAGGCATTGGAGAGTAGAGTCACTAACACGTTCTCTAAAGAAGATGAATTTTTTACAACTGAAATGAATATAACCTCATGGAATTTTTATAATGTAATGTCATAAAACAGTTTTTTGAATGTCTATGTGTTGATACATGACATATAACGAAGTAAATCTGTCAATAAGCTTTTCCTCTCTGTGACCAAAAGACCTGATAAGAACAACTGAGAGGAGGAAAAGTTAATTTTGACTCCTGGTTTCAATGGTTTAGTACATGGTTGGCCAATTCTAATACTCTGAGCCAGATGTAAGGCAGAACATCATGGCAGAAGGTGCAGTGGAGAAAAACTACTTAGCTCCCCACAGTCAGGAAGCAGAGAGTGCACTAGGATTCAGGGACAAGAGCAAGCTCCAGTGACCTATTTCCTCCAGCCATGCCCAACCTGCCTAGAGTTGCCACCAGATAATCCACTGAAATTATTCATCCATCCAATGGTTTAATCCATTGATGAAGTCACAACTCTCATAACCAAATTATTTCACCTTTCATTATTCCTACATTGTCAAGTGAGATTTTTGGAGGGATGCTTCATTTTCAAACTGCAATAGTAAATATTATTTTTGTTAAAAATAAAGACATAGCCAATTTACCATGAGCAATTTAATTTTTAAACCTTTACTAAATATTGAACATATAATAAAAATGTGTAGCAAATAATAGCATATACTATTATAGATATTGTATAATTTATCATTCAAGATCCTCCACAATATCTTCATGTTCTATCTCTAGGAAGTCTTTCACTAATATAACTTGGTGAATGCAATCTGATGCATTTGTCTACATCCCAACAAAACATTTTAAGAATAGTATTTTTATGGGACTACATATCTTAATTGATCTCTCAAAAAGTTGCCACTTCATTCATAAGTTTGCTGTGTCCTGAATGCTATTTACATCATTTTGATGGTTCTGAAGTATCAAAATAGCAAGTACATTTTCCTTTCCTAAATTTTTCCTAACAAAAATGGTTGGTTTCAGGACTTTTTAAATGTGTACTGTTAATACAAACTTCTATGTTGAACTTTTGATGAAGATTTCACTATCTTTCTCCATTAGTGAACATTTTATTTGATGAGAAGTAATCCTCTTAATTTACAAAGTATATTATCATATGGAATGAAAGAGCCCATTTATTGTTTCTGAATTGCAATTTTTATGGTGCAAATATTGTCATACATTTATATGTTTTTATCTAAAGCTTAATGTGTCTTGTTAAATTTTTATTTTCCAAAAATTCTCTGAATCTTGACTGAGATTAATGTGTTTGATTTCAGAAATCCTTGTTCAGTATGTAGAACATTTTTAACATAATGAAAGATTTGACAGAATAAAACTTTTGGAGATTTAGGAAGGACTCAGAGAAAATATGATATATTAAACAATTAATGGTAACATTATTCAATGTTTTAAAGAAAATTATAAGGAAAAGGCATACTCTTCTCTCATTGGAAAAGATATTTATTCTAAGGAAATGCCAAAAGTTGTCTATTCTTCTGATCTCCAAGAAGAAAGTAATTGACCATGTCTGATTTGATGTAGAAATCAAGAATAATATAATGAGAATAAGTCATCATTTGAGCAAACAGCAACAGAAAAAAAAACCCCTGAGCACATTCCTTGAGTTTTTGTTCTGCGGAATTGGACTGAACTGCCCATATGGAGGATTGGACTGAATGTCAGACAAAAGATGCTGATGCTTCATGACCACAGTCCGTGGGTGGTACCAAACATGATGATGTAAATACCCGCTCTTTGCCCCGTGTGCTGGCCCTGCCCCCTCCTCCAGGAGCCTCATGTTTGACAAGTGGGCAATTCTTCATCCCAAGGAGCATTTGACTTGAATAATTCCATGGCCATTACCTCACTGTAATGCCCATGACTGGCTTGTTTGTATTTTCTATTTCTTGCACTATGTGAAAATGTTCATTAAAAACAATTGGAACTTTGAATGGGTTATTAGATTCCAAAGGAAGGGAATTGAGAATTCCTTGCCTGCACATATTCACCCTTTAGACTGTGAAAGTACATTTCTTTTAGTTTTTTTTAAGTACCTTGTAGAGAAATTAAACTTTGAGAATTATTCTCTTATTTGGGCATTGGAGTTATGAATGATCTCTAAAATTTTTCAGAGATGTCACTTTGACAGAATCTGGCAGGCATTAGATGAAGCTGTGATTTTTTTGTGCAGTTTCTGTTCATTACATTCTTTGGTGTGGCTAGTGTTGCAGATTATGTTTGTCTTTTTACAGAGACTACAGTCTTCTGATTTGTTGTGAAATAATTTTGTACAATGAATTTGGGTTATATCATATCTACTTAGAGAAAGCTGTGGTAGGGACTTCATGGTTGATACCACAAGAAGGATTGCAGTCAAATTCAGAAGTAAGTTCTCTGGATACACGTGCACCTGTGCTACTGTATGTACTTTGTGCATTTACTCAACATACTTTTGTTTAGTTCATACTCTCTGTTCTGTGGATATAATGGGAAATACTGAGCAAGTCTGCTCTCAAGAGCAGTATAATGGGAAGAGTAGAGACTACCTGTTTTCACTTCTCTATAAAATTTTTAATTCAAAAATTAAAAATAAAATGTTTAAATAGCATTTACTCCATCACACAAATTATCCAATAAATAGATATAAGAATAGTAATACAAGGCTTAATACCAAAGAATTATGAATTATGTTTAGTTAAAAAATATTTAAATAATAGGATAGAGGTGTAATATATTCATGTATTGGAAAAATATCTTGTAGGACTTAAGTTCTTCTCAAGTTTACCTGTAGAATCAATGCTTCCTAAATCAAGTTCTCTGCATGTACCCAAATTCCAGTCATCCCACTCTTGGATACATGTTCCAGAAACACCTGTGAACGGTCTTAGGAGAAAGAGTATGGAGATATTTATAACAACAATATTCAAAATAGAAAAGATTTGGAGTAACTTAGGTGCACACTACAAAGGGAATGAATACGTAAAAATGGGTGAATGAATTCTTTAGAAAAAGTATGAATCATTTGGGAATAATGAACCTGAAATATACTCAAAAATGAGGATAGATCTTAAAACCAAATGTTGGGAGATAAAACTAAACAGAATGAACACTAGAGATGAATCCATAGCATGAGAAGATTCATGTATTTCTAAGGAGTATACCCAAAGGCACCATATATTTCTGAAAATTATGTGCATATCCCAGGGCACATAGAGATACACTAGAATGTGTATCATTTGGGAAATGAGAATAGGGAGAATGGGTTCATACATGAAGTTGGAAATAAATTGAAATAAAACAGAAAAAGGGCTTTGCACACAGTGATGGCAATCATGTGCCACAAACAAAAGAAAAGATTGTCTTCATAGTGCATGATTCTCTTAGACTCTGTTCATCACATAAATATATGTTAATAAAATATAGATTTTGAATACAGGTCGGACATCATGGATGAAGTCCACTGCTCCTGAGAACTTGAAACAGCACGGAGGAAAAATAAATGTTCATTAGATTTGGCAAATAGTTCTTTAACAATCTCAGCATGAATTTCAGTTGAGCAGCATGAATATCACTGTTCAATTCTGTACATGTGTCCTCTGGCCCCCAAGTTACATCTGCTCCATATGAAGAATATATTCACCCCATCCCGACATCCTCAAATATCTGAATCCATTATGGTATTAACAGTAAATTCAAATTTCATCTAGCTATCAATCATCAGCTCAAAATTCTCAAATCTCATATTCTGAACTCATCTAATTTGGTTGGGGTGAGATTCTGAGTAAGTTCCAACCTGGGGCAAAATTATTCTGCATTTCCAAGTTATCAGTTTTCAAAATGTCACAATGGGAAAAACAGGATAGGTGTTCCCATTGCAAAAGAGAAAAAATGGAAAGGATATGGGGTGGTTTAGCAAGTTCAAGATCTATGAGGGATAATTCTGTGAGGCTTCAAGGCATGAGAAGAGTCTTCTGTGACCCAGGTTCTGCTCTTGGGTCCCACGGCAGCTCTGTCTTCTGGGTCACCCCATACCACCAGCCTTGGCCTCAGACATCCTTCCCACATCTGTCTTGACAGCCCAGATGCCTTCTGCTTATAGCAGTTCTGTCATTGGGATCTTTTTTTTTTTAAGAGTAGCATACATTGGTACCCACGAATCTCCCTTATTCCACTTTCTGCTTGAGCAATTCCAGGAAGCTGAAAGCCTGCCTTCATTTCAACCAGTCTCAGCCCCTTCAACTGAAGCTAGTAGAGTTTCTCTTTTAAAAAAAATTATTGGTGCATTATAATTATACATACTGGCAGGATTCATTGTGTTATATCTCTGCATGCAACACCATGCGCACACCACAAATTGGTCTATTTCATTCCCCAGTATCTTCCCTTTCCCTCTCCTCCTCTCTCCCCCAGATCCTCTTCCTCTGTCTACTGGTTTCTCTTCTATTTTCATGAGGTCCTTTATTTTTTTTTTTTCTGTTTTAAGCTAGTAGTATTTTCTGCTGACACAGCATTCTCAAAAACCTTATTAATCTCTGGATATCAAAGATCCATGCCTTTAAGCAAGAAGGCTCATCTTTCCTGGATCATCCATGTCTATTCTGGTCTTCTACTGAGACAGTTGAGTGGACACATGAGTTCCACTCAATCCCTTCAGCAAATGCTTTCCAGACATACTCTTGGCCATCTCTCAAGAAACACGCTTTCCAAGCAAGTAGCTTAATTTTAGCATCCTTTGCAATCTGGATAGTAAAAGGGCTGCCCAAGTCACCCAGTGCACTCTCTGCCTCTTCCCCATCCACCGTGATCTCTCAACATCATCTTCTTCAACTTCTCCCTTTCCTCTCTGACGTTGCTACAGATAGCAAGAAGAAACATGTTGTGCTTTCATCCCGACATTTGCTTGAATCTCCCCTGTTAGATTTTCAAGCTTATTGATTACAAGTTCTGCTTTACAATAGTCAAAAACAATTGACCCAAGTTTTCTTCTACTATGTAGAAAAGACCACCTTTCCTCTAGTTTCCAAATGTGTTCCTTGTTTTCTTATAAGGCATCCCCAGCAATATATTTAAATCAATATACTCCCTTCAACAGATGAATGGATAAAGAAACTGTGGTATATATACACATGGTATATTTTTCAATCATAAAGAAGAATAATATTGTTGGCATTTGCAGATAAATGGATGGAATTGGAGAATGTCATGCTAAGTGAAATAATCCAATCCCCAAAAATCAAAGGTCGAATGTTTTCCCTGATAAGTGGATGACAATATACAATGGGAGTGGAGGGGTTGGGGAGTGAGAGAAGAATGGAGGAACTTTAGATTGCGTAGAGGGAAATGAGAGGGAGTGGGATACGAAAAATTGTGGAATGAGACAGACATCAATTCCCTATGTACATGTATGATTACATGAATGGTATGAATCTACATTGTGTCCGTCCAACCATAGAAATGAAATGATGTACCCTATTTTATGTACAATGAATCAAAATGCAGTCTATAAACATTTTTTTAAAATAATAAAAAAATGCCTACCAATAAGCTGTTAATGATCTAGGCTTTCTGTACCATATGCCTCAAAATCTTTGGGCTCTATGTATCATCCAATTCCAAAGTGACTTTCACATTTTTAGATATTCATTACATCAACATGCCTCCTCTTGGTTACAAGATCCATATTAGTTTCCACAGGCTGCTGTAACAAGTTGCCATATAATTAATGGATCAAAAAATTAGTTCTGGAGGCCAGCATTTGAAATCAAAGTGTTGGCAGGGCCACACTTCCTCTGAGAACTTGAGGAAAGAATCCCTCCTTGTCTCCTTCAGCTGCTGGTCTCTCCAGGAGTGGTGTGACTTGGACAGCATACCAGCTGCCTTGGCTTCCCTGGTCATGCTGACTTCTCTCCTGCACATTCCATTTCTTCTCTGTGAAGAATGTGTCATTGGATTTAGGGTCCGCCATATCCCAGGATGATTTCATTTTAAAATCCTTCATTTGCAGAGAAATTTTCTCTAAATAATGTCACATTCACAGAATTGAAGGCATGGATATTGTATGTGTTTATCAGTTAGACACATTTAATTGGGAGTCATAGTGAGGGCAAAGATAAACCCCTCATCTATATGTTGCGGCACATTTTTTAGCATGTTTGCACTTAATAATAATTGCAAAATCCAGAAACATATTTTTACAACTAATTGAAGTTTTTCTAGAAGTTTGTTAAAAAACCATGTTAAGCCAATATAAAGTTTTTTAAAATTTATCAGTAGAACATTGTGGTTTCACGCCATTAAAACACGAATCCAGATTTTTAGCAAGAATAATTGCCAACAATTGCTCTTGTTAGCAAAATTCCAATTATGTGGAAAAGAAATGGGCATATGTACGATGTGAAATATTTTAATATAATTCAAAAATTGGCTCTCACTATTAGAAATCACAGAGAAATATTGCTTCTTTATAAGCCTGTATTGGCATTGGCTCAATTCACCACCGTGGTCAATTACATAGCCAAATATGTTCTTGATGGGACTTGTGTAATGGGCCATCATTCTTTCAAGAACAAAATTGTTTCCTATTCCTCTGATTTGATAATCAGTAATAAACATGTAATATATCAATTTACAAAGTCAATTACATAATCAAGAAGAGTGCCAACAGTAATAACCAAAGCACTCTGTACTGTATTTACTTTCATATTCTCCACCTTCCCTAAGGCACCCGGTCTGGCATTTTTCCTACTTTCTCAATTTTCTTTGCATAATTTTCCACTTGGTGGACTGCCATTGTCAACAGCAACACTCTTCAACTTCTGGAGGCCTGGTAAGAGCAGTCGAAGAGATGAGAACTGAGTTTAATTAAGTCCTGGTTGCTGAACGTAAATGGGAACGTGCTTAATTATTCAACATTGGTGGTGATGAAAGTCACAGAAGGAGATCCAGAAGAAACGTGGTATCTCGACATCTTTGAGATGCAACCCTGAAAAATATCAATTTCCTCCTTACGTCCTTTAAATTAAAACAATGTTTTAAAGGAATGTTGATGAAAGTATGTATAACTAATAAAATACCTTGTTGAATAATTCCAGCTGCAGAAAAGATACATTTAGAAATAGATAATGTGGTATGATTATTTGTAAGATATATGCTTCATCAAAATATACATGAGCTTTGTGTCCGTGGATATTTAAGGGAAATTTTTAAATAAAAGCAAAAGAGTAAAAAAAGATGGTTTTGAAGTTGGGGGCAAGAAACTATTCCACTTTAAAATTTGATTTTGTTTTTTTTCGAAACTCATTTTAGTTTTTAGGGTATCACTTAAATATAGACTACAAAATGTTGGGAGTTAATTACTTCAATAAACATAATGAAATTTTAATCGCTATGGTAACTCCTACAGTGTTTTTTGAGTACAGATGAGTTGACATCCATTTATAATATCAGCTATCAAGTTATTTGTGCAGTGTAAGCACACACACATTGGGCCTGCATTACAGTGCTTAAATATGCATGCCAATATAGAAGAGACAGAATTCTTTGGGTAAATTTCATGGTTTGTACTCCATTGCATAAGAACTCTTTGTTTCTTTAATTGATGGTTTCATTTTTCCTGACAATATTGCTGATAACATTTGGATAAGGTGGTATTTTAAGTTGTACTGTAGAATAGCTAACCAGAAAGAGATTAAATTTTATACAGATGTGTCTATCCCCAGATGTGAACGTAGGAAAACTTAGTTTTGTCTCGGGGTATTTATTCACCAATATAAATCTACTAGCACATTCTTATCTGTTATGTAAATAAGATGTGGAATTCCAATAGTGTATCAGTGTTCCATGGCAGATGGTACTCTGAGATTTACCCACACCATTACATTTAATGGGTTTGAATTCATTTGGATTCTTGATGTTCTCTCTGTCCTTCTCGTAGCAGCACCGTTGCCAATGTTCCTGATTATATATGATTTGAGAGAGTGCTTAAAGAAGAAAAAACTCCTTTATCCTAGAAATATGAGTATTTTATGTCAAAGTTTAAAGTGTGTATGTATTGCATTTTGGAGAATTTATACGCCCTGAGAGGAAAGGCTAGTTAATGAATATTCAACAAAGTACTTGCAGTCATTACACTCAAAGATATTTTATAAAATGGAAATACTTAATTAACTATTGTAGTGCTAGTAGGGAATATTCATTTGAAAAACAAAGAGAAAGTTTTAGCCTAGACCATCACAGATGGAGTTATATAAAAGACTTACCAGGAGAACACCTAGGCTCAGGAAAGCACACATCGTGGTCATAGAGGGCAAGGGCCCTCGTGACTATTGTCAACAAGCATTTGTGTAGTATTGGGCTCGCTGATGGCTTAAGATTAATAAATAATAGTCCCCGGCTTTATGGAGCGAGAGTCAGACCTCAGTGATAATTGGAAATGACAACATGAGCCACGTGGGTATTTTCCTCTGTAATGTCGCTTTCCTTCAGAGCACTGAAAGGTTGATGCAGATTCAATTGGTTAGTCACAGAAATTACCATGGGTGGACATAGAATGCAACAAGAAAGTTAAGGTTATGAATATAACCTGTATTTCTTAATCAGTTTTCATTAAGGGATAGCCCCCTGGGAAAACCAGAAGCAGTAAAATCACCTACAACATCTTGTTAAAATGGAGAAGCCTGGACAGCATCCCAGATACACGCAATCGAAAATCAAAAATCATGATGAAGCTTGCTCATAAGACATTAAAAACAAGCAAACAACAAAATCCTAAAACTCTGGTGATTATCAAGCACATACAGATGTGTGTGTAGCTGTGCACATACTGTATGTGTGTTTGCAGGTGTGTGTACACACGTGTATCAGTGTATTTGCGTGTAGATGGGCACATATACACTCACATACATGGCAGGTCAATATTCACTCTCAGTAATCTGTAATGAGACCAAGGAAATAATAGGAATTGCTATAGTTGTGTGTTATGTAGTAATAATAAGCTGTATTTGGTATTTGCCTGAACTTGTAAAACTAAAATAAAGGCGCCTGGTGACAAAACTTGCTGTGTGGCAGGATGACTCTCCTGAACAATGCCGATATGAAACCTTGATCTGTGGTTTGCGTGGCGGCTCCTAGTCTAGTCGTGTCTGGTCTTTATCAATGAAAGACCAGAGCGTGACTGGGTGAAAATCACTACTTAAACCCCTGGACTTTGGGAGCAAACTGTCAGTAGCACTGTGACCTAAGACTCCATGTCACACTGTCTCTTGACTGCCCCAGCTGCCTGTCCACACTATCGCTGATTGCTGATTCACTGTTGTCACCGAGGTCAGACAACTGACCACCTCTCCCGCGGCGAAGACTGCCACCCAGCCTCTGGCTTATCGGACACCCAAGGACAGCCAAAGACATCCGAGGAGCTGAGAGAGGCTACGGCTGAGAAGAATCCCCCCCGTCTTGCTGACACTTCTTGGCTAAGAGACGTTGCATTGAGTAAGTCCATGGGGATTGGACTCTAGGGAGTGAATCTTCAATGTATTTGTGACTTGCTGTCATTAGGAATGTTAAGTCGAGCGTGCACTGCATGAATAAAATCCACTTGTTGGAACCAAACTCGATTCCTGTCTTACTCACGGCTCGCCACAGTATCTAAAGCAGATCCCCTGGGTTTAGAGTAGGCTCCCCACCCACTAGCTCTGGACTGCAGACTCAGCATGACCTGCCTTCTCCATGTCCTGGTTGCCTCCGCTCTCAATGGAGTTAGTGTGACCACATCACAGGCTCGTTAGCTGGATTGGATGAGGCAACACGTGTAACACAATCAGGACCTGACACAGGGCGGTCACTCACGAAAACAAAAAAAATGAGAAATGTTTATTGAAACTGCCAGATCACAGTTAACACTTCCAAGAATTCCATTAG
Source organism: Sciurus vulgaris (assembly GCF_902686455.1). NCBI lineage: Eukaryota > Metazoa > Chordata > Mammalia > Rodentia > Sciuridae > Sciurus > Sciurus vulgaris. The sequence goes on from NC_136470.1 coordinate 133,111,675, forward strand.
AAAAAGAGACACAGCCACAACCCTGGAAATAGCCAAGCGCTGATTGTAGCACAAAATATTATTACCTTTTAGAAAACAATTGGAAGCCAAAGTGCATTCAGATCTTTTTTTTTTTTTATTTCTTCATTGTTTCAGCTTTCTAATAATTATTTTTAATATTGTTATGGTCAGCCTCTGGTGCGACTCCGAATGAAACATCCTTTCAGGCTGTTCCTGTCTTTCTGTGACACTCTGGTGTCTTTTTGGTGACCACTCCTTCTCACGAATGGTAAGTATGATTTTTCACTGGCAAGAGACGAGGCTTAAACACAGCATCTTGGTGCATATATGTGCATGCTATTTCCAGCAAATCACTTCAGCGCTACAGCACAGCAGTCACCTTAAAAGTGACACTGCAGGCAGAGTTTTCGGGCACTTTGTTTTCAGTTCATTTGTGGGACGTGGGGCTCATTTGGCAGCAGTGCTGAAGTCACATTCATTTATAGGCACTTCAGAGGCAGCGGCACAACCCCCCCTAATTGCATCACCCTGGCTGGTCCTGCCATGTGTTTATCCAAGTTTATTTCTTCGAAGCCTTACCATGATGATCTTCAGCCCCCTTAGATCTGCAGTCCTGGTCCAGATTTAGAAGAGGAAAACCTGAGAGCCAAAGACGGGAGGAGAACATGATCACATTTCATGGGTCTCATACTTGGCTTTTTACCGAGTGATGATGAATTCCAGAACGAGCCACCGTGTTTGATCCATTGTGATGCCACCACCCCGCACCCGTGCTGGTATCAAGACCCCAGTTCCACGTGCCTCCCGTCAGAATCAGCCGGCCAGGGGCTTCTGTCGGGAGCACTATTTCTGGGCACCTCCTAATTGTACTTGCCGCATTATTCACTCAGACTTCCAGTAAGTCTAATTACTTCTCCAAATTGGCCTGAAAAGCATTTAGACAGTAGGGCTTTCCATTGGCCCCGAAGTCATTTGATCTCTTTATGACTTCCCTGAGCTAGCAGCAGCCATTTCAGATCGGCTCTCACTGTGAGACAGGCAATGGTACATCTGTTTTCTGGTTTGTGTTTTAATGGGAAAAACACTTTCTAAGAAGGCAAACTTCATATCCTTACTTATGTGAGAGTTATGTGGAAGCCTTTGAAATATGCAAATGAGCGTACCTCTGGGGCCGGAAAAAGTTTATCTGAACCTAATTTGGAAACTAGGAAAATGTTCCCAGATCAATTTTAATATAATGAAATCTTTTTTATTTTGGCACAGGATGTCTGTGTGAGTGTATAAAATAATAAAAATGCTACAAATTTGGTTCAGGGTGACTTACAATATCCGGAATATAAAATCTAACATTGATTTTGAAAGTTACAAATCATATGATTTAAGTAGCAATAAATAAAACTGAAATTTATGATACCTGATATGATCTTTGCCTTTTTGAAACTCTCCAAAAAAACAAAACACCAACCTACTTTTTTTTTTCAATTAGCAATCAATATTTTAATATACTTAGAAATTCAAATGTTTCTGGATGATAGTTATTTGGGAGAACCTTGAAAAACAAATTTGAACTACATTTTAATCTCAGGCAAAATGTAAAAATATTCTTAAGAAATCAAAAGTAAAGTAGACAACAAAATCCTAAACATTTACAAAAATGTAATTGTGAAAATGTAAATGTTCCCAGTTCACCACTTCAGAAAATTTCAGTTTAAAAAATTTGTGGAAAATATTTAAGTAAGAGTTAACATTATCAACTCTTCAAGTGTATTCTAATTGGGATTTTTATAATAATTTGAAAGCTTCTTTTGATACTTTGAAATTTTTACTGAACCAGTTCTAAATAATAAATCAATTTGACTGTTGAATGTAATTATTTTCCTTGTCTATTCATGAGATTTACTGATAGTATAAAAAATGGAAATCTAGATTTTAGATTATTTGTTTAAGTATTACATGGGATCTGGGATTGAATCTTCATTTATTTATATAAGATTGGAAGTCTTATAGATACATAAGTACTGATGATCTGGTGATTAAATATCTGCGTGTGTGTTTATGAAAGTGCTCATGAGTTTAACATTTTTAATATTTCCAAAGTTTGTGTGTTATGGTATAGATATTAGGAGTTCCCCAAAAGCTCATGTGTGAAACAATGCAAGAAAGTTCAGAGATGAAATGATTGGGTTATGAAAGTTTTAACTCAATCAGTGAATTAATCCCCTGATAGAGATGAACTGGGTGGTAACTGTGGCTGGTAGGTGTGGCTGGAGGAGGTGGGAATTGGCAGGTGTTCTTTTGGGGTATGTATTTTGTACATAGTGAGTGGAGACTCTTTCTACTTCCTGCTGTGATATCTTGAGCTGCTTTCCTCTGCCACACTCTTCCACCATCTTGTTCTACCTCACCTAGAGACCTGAGGAATGGAGCCAGCCACCTGAGGACTCAGACCTCAGAAACTGTGAGTCCCCAAATAAATGTTTCCCCCTCTAAAATTGTTCTTTTCAGGTCTTTTAGTCACAGCATCCAAATCAAACAGAAAAAAGAAGCTGACTAAAAGATTATGATAAACATCAAAATATCTCATATAATACCAATTATCACTCAGTGTATGTCAGCGTAAAGCCTTTTATGAAATTCATCATTTTCTCCAATACTTATGATTGAAGAAGCAAAATATTTCATGTAATATGCAGCAGAGAAAGGTCGTGCACACAAGCCTTCTATCCCTTACACTTCTCCATATTTGCATTCAAATGCAAAATTATGCTGGATACTGTTTTATTTATTTAACAAGGAGTTATTTAGCACTCACTATGTTCCAGGCAGTTCATAAAGTGTTACTACTACAGTAATAAAAACCTAAATTGGTGTTATGTCTGTCCTCACAGAAGTTACAGAGGAGTCAGGAGGGAAAGTAAGAAATTCCAAAAATCTAAATAGAACCTGGGCGGTGTGCTGTGAGGAGAAGTTGCAGTGATCTATAATAAAGAGAGTTCAACTTTTCTGAAAAAGGTTTTCTTCAAGAAATTATATTCTTTTTTGGGGGGGACAGGTCCTGGGGTTTGAACTCAAGGGCACTTGATCACTGAGCCACATCCCCAGCCCTATTTTGATTTTATTTAGAGACAGGGTCTCACTGAGTTGCTTAGTACCTCGCTTTTGCTGAGGCTGGCTTTGAACTCATCATCCTCCTACCTCAGCCTTCCCAGCCACTGGCATTGCAGGCGTGTGCCACTGCGCCCTGCAGAAAATACATTCTTGCTCTGATCCGAAACATGAACTGTAGAGCATCAGTAACAGTGAAAGAGATCATTTCAAGCTCCAAAGCCCTTTAGTTGAAGTGTAGGGGAAGGAGTTAATATAGATCTTTGCAGAGAGTGAAAGGGGAGAAAGGAAGAGATGAGACCAATGTTAGGTGAGACAACAACAGAGCAGTAGATTTCTTAAAAACACTCCAGCGATTGGGTACAGAATGAATGAGCAGCAGACAAAATCACATTCAGGAATAACAGCTGGCATACTACTGCAATAGTCCAGGCAGAAATGGACTATGACGTGGAAGCAGCAGTCCAGAGAAGGTAGAAATGGAGACGTGCACAAAACTAGATGCTTGGGAGAAAGAATCCAGATTATTTCATGGAGTTGGATGTGAGGTGTGAGAAAAACATGTCAATAATGATTTATACATTTCTGGAAGTTTAATAAAATGGATAGTGCTAACCAATTCTTAAAATCCAGAGATCAAGAGTAGGACCCAAATAGGGAGGAATAAATCTGTTTTAGTGATGAGCAAAGTAAATTTAAGTCTTTCAAAACATCCACATAGAGATGTCAAGGAAAAGAAATGAAAATTAGAGGTAAAATCCAGGCTTTTATTTTTTTAAATTATTATTTTTTGATTCATTGTACACAAATAAGTACCATCTTCATTTCTCTGGTTATAGAGTCACACTGTTTGTGTGATCATACATGTACATAGGGTAATGATGTTTGTCTCATTCCATTATCTTTCCCTCACTCCCTCCCCACCCCCCATTTCCCTCTGCACAATCCCTCTTTCCCCCATTCTTCCTTTACCCTCCCCACCCCATTATGTATCATCAGCCAGTTATCAGAGAAAACATTCGGTCTTTGGATTTTGGGGATTGGCTTATCTCACTTAGCATGATATCCTCCAACTGCATCCATTTACCAGCAAATGACATGATTTCATTCTTCTTTACGGCTGAATAATATTCCATTGTGAATATGTACCACAATTTCTTTGTCCATTCATCTATTGAAGGGCATCTAGGTTGGTTGCGCAAAGCAGCTATTGTGAATTGAGCTGCTAAAAACGTTGATGTGACTGCCTTACTGTAGTATGCTAATTTTAAGTCCTTTGGATATAAACTGAGGAGGGGATTAGCTGGCTCAAATGGTGGTTCCATTCCAAGTTTTCTGAGGAATCTCCACACTGCTTTCCAGAGTAGCTGCACCAATTTGCGACTCCACCGGCAATGTATGAGTGTGCCTTTTCCCCCACAGTTTTGCCAACACCTGTTGTTGCTTGTGTTCTTGATAATCGCCATTCTAATTGGGGTGAGGTGAAATCTTAGGGTAGTTTGATTTGCATTTCTTTTATTACTAGAGATGTTGAACATTTTTTCATTGTATCTTAAGACCACCAATTCAGAGACGGTATACAAATCAAGGAACTGAGTGGTATTCCGTGTGAGATCCTTGAAGGAGAACAAAGGGTTTGTTGGAGTAATTTGGTATGAGGAAGGAAGAAGCCTTTTGCTCAATCTGCTTTAAGATTTGGGGATATTTCCTGCACTGTTAGCTTCTCCTCCCTATTTCTCACTCTCCAGGCCTGGGCCCTGCATGCCCTTGGAGAGCAACCCTCTGCACGTCCATTTGGCCTTTGGAACACTTAGGAAAGAGAGGGGCCCACGGGACACTGGGCTCACTGAGCCTCCTTCCTGTGCTGTCCTGGCAAGGTCCTTGGAGACAAGTGGTCCATGGGGGAACGGCGACCCCGGGGGCACTGGGGAGGCAGGGTCTAGATGGGAAGGCAAGACAGAAGCCTTCCTCAGCTGCTCATGCTGGGACAAGGCCTGGCCACCCACGCACAGGCGCCAGGCTCTGACAAAGCCTGCAAGGGCCAGACCACACCTTCACTCTGAGGGATGGACGGACAATGGACGGGAGGGGGGAGAACACGGAAGCAGTCAGAAAATGCCAGCAAGTCACAGGGAGAAAGCTTTCTCCACTAAGACAAAGTCCGCTCCTACACCCGAGGCCATCTTGGAGAAGTGAAATGAGAAAATTGGACATTTTGTTGATAAGGAAAACTTCAGTATTGCCTTGACTTAAGACCATGTGATGCTCTGAATAGGACTGTTCCCTCTCCTGAGGTTCAGAAGGCTCAAGAGGAAGGTCCAGAGACTTACAGGTGAAGCTCCTTTTTCTTTATATGTATGAGCATGTTGCAAGTCAACTGAAACCTTCATCAGGAATTCTTGCAACCTCTATTTTCTTGCAGAAAGGTATCGTTCCTTTATTTCCAAGAGCAAGCAGTGTTTCCTTAATCATTCTTTATTCTCAGTGCTGCAGTTTGGATCCTGAAAATCCCCAGAAAGTCGGTGTGGTAAAGACTCGGTCCCAGTGAGAACTATTAGAGGCAGGGGGACCTTCAAGAAGGGAGGCCTAGTGGGAGGGCTTTAGGTCACTAGGGTGTGACTTGAAGAGAAAAAGGAGACTCCAGCTCTTTCCTCTTCTTCTCTTTTGCTTCTGGGCCATGAAGTGAGCAGCTTTATCCCACCACGAGCTCCTGATAAAAGCAATCAGGACAAACAATCATGGACTTTATGTCTGTGTGAGCCAAAAGAACCCTTAACTCTTAATAGGTTGGTTATCTCAAGTATTCGTTATAGTGTTGGAAAGCTAACACAGTCTTTCTGTTATAAAATTCTTTTAAGTGTAATTTGATATTGGACAGTACCATATATTGTAAAATAGCAAGTATTATATTAAATTGAAAGAGTATTAAAATACTACAGCATTAACAGTACAGTATACTAAACTATTCATTGAACATGTTATTTGTATTTATTTAAATTTTCTTATCTGGATTAAAACTGGAAAAAAAGTTTAAAAAATCTACAACTAGGGTGGGAAAAATTTCACTGATTGAAGAAAATATTGTAAAGATTTTTAATTTCTTATTTTGAGATAAAATCAAGTTTAAATTCTTATCAATGTACAGAATATAAGAGATTTATATTTGTAACAACAATGTAAAGTATGTGAAGATAAATGTCCAGAACTTGATAGTATTTTAAAAAATGTAATTTTTTTTCTGGGCATTATAGGCTGAATTGGGTCCATTTAATAAATATGATTTCAGAATAAACCCTTATTCAGTAGCTATAAGAATACACAGGTGGAGATAAGAACCAAGTGTAGCACCTTTTAATAAAATAGTTCATGGTATCACCATATGCTAAGCTCTTGTTAGAGTCCACTCTGGATCTGAATAAAGGAAATGTTCAAAAATAAAATACTTTGAAGGTGATTAGCTGCAGTAGTTTCCTAGAGATGGGGCATCTTGTTCCTTTGGCTTAGCAGGTGTGTGCATGCCTTAGGCAAGTGTAAAACAATTTAGCCCTGGTTGTGTTTGATTAGATTGATTAAATATACATTTTACACTCTAAAGAATTTCTTTTTGCATATTAGCTGAATACATGTTTCTAAAAAGTCCTTTATTTTATGTCATCTTCTCTTGTCTACCATGATTTGAAAGAGAAAACCAGATGGCTTCTTAAAAACATGAATATATTAAAAAATGTGTTCTCTGGGTCACCTATGATAAAAAAATCAAACTTTGTACCAATAGAATCAATGAATCCCCCGTTTCATTGTCAGTTGGAAATTATTTCTTACCGTCATTGTTGGGCTGGAAAGCACCACTTCAAGGGTGTTTGTATTCATTTCTAAACTAGGGAAGGAATAGGTTCCTTTGAAATAATCATAACGGTGAGGGAAACTCAGAGCCAGGGATTTCTTTAATGGTTTTGTTTACGATAATATATTTAATATTCACAGAATATGGGATCTTGGGATTCTTTTCTGTGTTTATAGCCAAGGAAACATGGCTGTGCAGAGGCTGGGCTGCCTGGCCCACGTTCTAACTGTGGAATAGTGAACCTGAGGCCTTTCTTCCAGGCTCTGAACCGCTAGGCCCCATGTTTCCAGTTTGTGTGCTCTTGAGTGTCAGTACCCACAGGCACGTGGACTCTATCCTCAGCCACATCAGCCCGTTCAGCTCTCTCACTTGCACCTCCTCCGGGTCTGTCTCACCTAGAGGGATGCTCCATTTTTTTTTCTTCTCTTATTTGAGCTGTCTTCATATATTGCTGTGATTTTTTCATGACATCTTCGTTTTCTTCCATTTCCATTTCCTTACGTGTAGACATCAGACTGCCCTTCCTGACATCCTTTTGTGATGAAAACACTCATCAAAGGAGAAATAGAAGGGAGCATCACACTTGTAAATGGCATCAGAACACCAACATCGGACATGCTACTTGGTGGTTGGGCATGACCAGAGTGACCTGTCCTGCTACTTCTTTCTCTATTTGAGACGAAGTTTAGCCTGAGTTATTAGATGGAGAAAATGAAATAAAAGAGCCTGGCACGGTGGCACATGCCTGTAATCCCACCAACTTGGAAGGCTGAGGCAGCGGGATCCCAAGTTCAAAGCCAGTCTTTGCAATTTAGTGAGAACCTAAACAACTTGAGACCCTGTCTCAAAATAAAAATAAAAAGAGCAGGGGATGTGGCTTAGCACCCCTGAGTTCAATTACCAGTACAAAAAAAAAAAAAAAGAAAAAAAAAGAAAGATATTCATATTATAAAGGAAAATGATGTTAAAATAAAATTATCTCTGCTTGCTGGTGACATCACCTTGTGTAGAGAAAATTCTGAGGAAAGCAGTAAAGAACTGTTAAATAACACATGAGCCCAACAAGGTCTTAGGACACAAGATCAATGCAAAAAAAAAAAAATCCATTGCATTTTTATACATTTTTAATGAAAAATTCAAAAATAAATTTAAGAAGACAGTTCCCTCAACAATACCATCAAGAAGAGTAAAATGCATAGGAAAATTTCACAATAAAGTGCAAAAACCTGTAGTCTGAAAGCTGCAATGCACTGTGGGTACAAGAAAATCCACTGAATCTTACACTTTAAATTGGTGAATATGGGGCGGTTTCAAGATGGCGGCCTAGAGGGTGGCTGCATTTCATGTTGCTCCAGGACTCAGGATTCAAAAGAGGAGATATTGAGAGACTTGGGACCAACTCAAAGCAGCCGGGTGAGTCTCTCCCATTGGGGAGGCGTCCCAGATGGAACTGTAGTCCCAGAACGCAGGGAACTTTGTGAAGTAGAGCTGCCCGGCGAGACGCCCCTCCCCCCACTGGAGCAGTGAACTTGGACAACTGGGAGCGTCGCAAAGGAGGCCACTCAGCACAGCCCTGGGACTCGGAGCAACCACTGGGGCTCTGGTGGCTGCCCAGGGGAGGAGTGGCGAGGAGAGCTGTGTGGACTCAGAACACCGGGGCCTGCCCTGAGAAGGAGGAGGAAGAGCGTGGCCGCTTGGATTCGGAGTGAATATACCAGAGCTACAGGCAGTTGCCAGAGGAGGGGCTGCGTGGCGAGCTGTTTGGACTCAGACCACTTCTGAACCCTGGGGCCTGCCCTGAGGACGAGGAGGAGGAGGAGGAGGAGCATGGCCGCTTGGATTAGGAGTGACTATACCAGAGCTACAGGTGGTTGCCCGAGGAGGGGCTGCATGGCGAGCTGTTTGGACTCAGACCACTTCTGAACACCGGGGCCTGCCCGGAGGAGTAGGAGGAGGAGGAGGAGGAGCGCGGTGGGTCATTTGGACTCGCAGTGACTGCATTAGCGCTCCAGGTGGCTGCTCACAGGAGAAGGCGATTGGTGAGTTGTTTGGACTTAAAGTGACCGCTCCTGAACACAGGGGGGCTGCCTGGAGGAGGAGCGCGGTGGGTCACTTGGTCTCGAGTGGCCGCACCAGAGCTACGGGCGGTTGCCCAGAGGACGCGTGCAGCGGGTCACATGGATTCAGAGCCACTCAGAGCGACCGCTCCTGAACACCCGGGGGGTTACCTGGAGGAGGAGGAGGAACGGGGAGGGTCACTTGGACTCGGAGTGATTGATTGCCCAGGGCTACAGGTGGTGGGTGGGAGGAGGAGGCACGCAGTGAGTTGCTTGGACTTCTAGTGACCGCACCGGAATACTGGGCCGCTGTCTGGAGGAAGAGGTGTGTGGCGGGTCTATGGGACTAAGAGTGATTGTACAGGGCCCAAGGTGGTTGCTCAGAGGAGGGGCCGCATAGCCAGACGATTAGGTGCGCAGCAGGGTCCCAGGATCTAGGAGGCTTCTTGGTGGAAGAGCCCCACAGAGACATGCTTAGGGTGCAGCAAAGGTTCCAGGACTGCGGGCAGATTCTCTGAGGAGGGGCAGCCTAAGGAGATTCATCTGTGAAGGGTGAGGCTCCCAGCCCAGGAGGTAGGGCCGGGCCCCTGGGAACTTTGCAGAGGAAGGCAGCCCAGCCCAGGCGGTAGCTGTAAATTGAGGGGAACCTCTAGGAGGGAACTGACCAACGAGACCTCCCCACCGGGTGAGTCTTCCCTGCCGGGTGAGGTTTCCCCCACAAGGACGGTAAAACCAGAGACACAGGCCCAAACAGGCCTTGCCTCAGCCCGCAGCCTAGTTCCCCTTTGGATGACCATTGGTCAACAAGTGGAGGCACCTCTGCCCACTAGCAGGGAATATACCCCACCTGAAGGCCACCACTCCTAGAGAGGCAGCTTCCTTGTGGAGCACTGCATTATCAACTTCCTCCAAGACTTCAGCCTACTGAAGGCTAAGGGGGGATATATATAGAAATCTTCAGGGACATTGTAAGTCAATAGAGGAAACCTACAGTATCTCAGCGGTCCACTGATACCTGAACAATATGAGAAAACAAGGAAAGAAAATGCTGCAAACAAATCTACATGTTACATCAATAACCCCAATGACAGCATGGCAGAAGAAATGACAGAAAAGGAGTTCAGAATGTACATAATTAAAATGATCAGGGAAGCAAACGATGAGATGAAACAGCAAATGCACACACTAAATGATGAGATGAAAGAGCAAATGCAGGCATTGAATGATCGCACCAATTGACAGTTAAAAGAGCAAATACAGGAAGCAAAAGATCATTTCAATAAAGAGTTAGAGATATTGAAAAACAACCAAACAGAAATCCTTGAAATGAAGGAAACAATAAACCAAATTAAGAACTCCATAGAAAGCATATCCAGTAGGATAGAACACCTGGAAGACAGAACCTCAGACATTGAAGACAAAATATTTAACCTTGAAAACAAAGTTGAACAAACAGATAAGATGGTAAGAAATCATGAACAGAATCTACAAGAACTATGGGATATCATGAAAAGGCCAAATTTAAGAATTATTGGGATTGAGGAAGGCTTAGAGAAACAAACCAAAGGAATGAACAATCTATTCAATGAAATAATATCAGAAAATTTCCCAAATCTGAAGAATGAAATGGAAAATCAAGTTCAAGAGGCTTATAGGACTCCAAATAACACAAAATTACAACAGACCCACACCAAGGCACATTATAATGAAAATACCTAACATACAAAATAAAGACAGAATTTTAAAGGCTGTGAGAGAAAAGAACCAAATTACATACAGGGGGAAACCAATACTTATATCAGCAGATTTTTCAATCCAGACCCTAAAAGCTAGAAGGGCCTGGAACAACATTTTTCAAGCCCTGAAAGAAAATGGATGCCAACCAAGAATCTTATACCCAGCAAAACTTACTTTCAAATTTGACGATGAAATAAAATCCTTCCATGATAAACAAAAGCTAAAAGAATTTACAAAAAGAAAGCCAGCATTACAGAACAGTCTCAGCAAAATATTCCATGAGGAGGAGATAAAAAACAAAGAAGCAAATCAGCAAAGGGAGGAATTATCCTAAAGGAATTGTCAAATAAGGAGGAACCAAGTTGTGTCAAACAAATAAATAAATAAAATTTAAAAAATGAACCAAATGACCGGGAAACCAAATCATATCTCAATAATAACCCTGAATGTTAATGGCCTGAATTCATCAATCAAAAGACATAGACTGGCAGATTGGATTAAAAAGAAAGATCCAACAATATGTTGCCTGCAAGAGATTCACCTCATAGAAAAAGATACCCATAGACTAAAGGTGAAAGGATGGGGAAAAACATACCATGCACATGGACTCGGCAAAAAAGCTGGAGTATCCATCCTCATTTCAGATAATGTGGACTTCAAGCCAAAGTTAGTCAGAAGGGATAAAGAAGGTCATTTCATACTGCTTAAGGGAAGCATAAATCAGCAAGATATAACAATCATAAACATCTATGCCCCAAACAGTGGCTCATCCATGTATGTCAAACAAATCCTTCTCAATTTCAGAAACCAAATAGACAATTACACAATAATACTAGGTGATTTTAACATGCCTCTCTCACCACTGGACAGATCTTCCAGACAAAAATTGAACAAAGAAACCATAGATCTCAATAACACAATAATTTAGACTTAACGGACATTTATAGAGTATACCATCCAACCAAGAGCGAATACACTTTCTTCTCAGCAGCACATGGATCCTTCTCTAAAATAGACCATATATTATGCCATAAAGCTAATGTTAGCAAATACAAGATAGAGACACTACCATGTATTCTATCAGATCATAATGGATTGAAGTTAGAAATAAATGAAAGAATAAAACACAGAAACTATTCCAACATCTGGAGATTAAACAATATGCTATTATATGATGAATGGATAACAGAAGATATTAGGAAGGAAATTAAAAAATCTTAGAGGTAAAAGAGAACAAAGAAACATCATATCAAAATCTATGGGACACTATGAAAGCAGTACTTAGAGGGAAATTTATTTCACGGAGCGCATTTAATAAAAGAAGTAAAACTCAACAAATAAACGACCTAACACTACAGCTCAAAGCCCTAGAAAAAGAAGAACAGAACAGCACCAAAAGTAGTAGAAGACAGGAAATAGTTAAACTCAGAGCTGAAATCAATGAAATTGAAACAAAAGAAACAATACAAAAAATTGACAAAATAAATACTTGGTTCTTCGAAAAAATAAACAAAATTGATAAACCTTTAGGCACACTAACAAAGAGAAGAAGAGAGAAAACCCAAATCACTAAAATTCGGAATGAACAAGGAAATATCACAACAGACAGGATTGAAATACAAAACATAATTAGAAGCTATTTTGAAAATCTATACTCCAAATAAATAGAAAATTTCGAAGACATCAACAGGTTTCTAGAGACATGTGAATTGCCTAAACTGAATGAGGAGGACATACACAATTTAAATAGACCAATGTCAAGTACTGAAATTGAAGAAGTCATCAAAAGTCTACCAACAAAGAAAAGTCCGGGACCAGATGGGTTCTCAGCAGAGTTCTACAAAACCTTTAAAGAAGAGCTCATTCCAATACTTCTCAAAGTATTCCATAAAATAGAGGAGGAGGAAACCCTCCCAAACTCATTCTATGAAGCCAATATCACACTGATACCTAAACCAGACAGAGAATTATCAAGGAAAGAAAATTTCAGACCAATATCCTTAATGAACATTGACGCAAAAATTCTCAACAAAATTTTAGCAAATCGCATACAAAAACATATTAAAAAGATAGTGCACCATGATCAAGTGGGTTTCATCCCAGGGATGCAAGGTTGGTTCAACATCAGGAAATCAATAAATGTCATTCACCATATCAATAGACTTAAAGTCAAGAATCACATGATTATTTCAATAGATGCAGAAAAAGCATTTGATAAAATACAGCACCCCTTCATGCTTAAAACACTAGAAAAAATAGGGATAGTGGGAACATTCCTTAACATTGTAAAGGCCATTTATGCTAAGCCCATGGCTAATATCATTCTAAATGGTGAAAAACTGAAAGCATTCCCCCTAAAAACTGGAACAAGGCAGGGATGCCCTCTTTCACCACTTCTATTCAACATCGTTCTTGAGACTCTAGTCAGAGCAATTAGACAAACCAAAGAAATTAAAGGGATACGAATTGGAAAAGAAGAACTCAAACTATCCCTGTTCGCTGATGACATGATTATATATTTAGAGGAACCTGGAAATTCCACCAGAAAACTCTTAGAACTCATAAGTGAATTCAGTAAAGTGGCAGGTTACAAGATCAATGCTCATAAATCCAATGCATTTTTATACATAAGTGATGAATCTTCAGAAAGAGAAATTAGGAAAACTACCCCATTCACAATAGCCTCAAAAAAAATAAAATACTTGGGAATCAGTCTCACAAAAGAGGTGAAAGACCTCTACAATGAGAACTATACAACACTAAAGAAAGAAATTAAAGAACACCTTAGAAGATGGAAAGATATTCTATGTTCTTGGATAGGAAGAATTAATATTGTCAAAATGGCCATACTACCTAAAGTGCTATAAAAATTCAATGAAATTCCAATTAAAATCCCAATGACGTACCTTACAGAAATAGAGCAAGCAATTATGAAATTCATCTGGAAGAATAAGAAACCCAGAATAGCTAAAGCAATCCTTAGCAGGAAGAGTGAAACAGGGGGTATTGCAATACCAGAACTTCAACTCTACTACAAAGCAATAGTAACAAAGACGGCATGGTATTGGTACCAAAATAGAAAGGTAGCTCAATGGTACAGAATAGAGGACACGGACACAAACCCAAATAAATACAATTTTCTCATACTAGACAAAGGTGCCAAAAATATGCAATGGAGAAAAGATAGCCTCTTCAACAAATGGTGCTGGGAGAATTGGAAATCCATATGCAACAGAATGAAACTAAACCTATATCTCTCACCATGCACGAAACTAAACTCAAAATGGATTAAGGACCTCGGAATCAGACCAGAGACCCTGCAGATTATAGAAGAAAAAGTAGGTCCAAATCTTCACCTTGTTGGTCTAGGATCAGACTTCCTTAACAGGACTCCCATAGCACAAGAAATAAAAGCTAGAATCAACCACTGGGATAGATTCAAACTAAAAAGCTTTCTCTCAGCAAAGGAAACTATCAGTAATGTGAAGAGAGAGCCTGCAGAGTGGGAGAAAGTCTTTACCAATCATACTTCAGATAGAGCACTAATCTCCAGAATCTATAAAGAACTCAAAAAACTCTACTCCAAGAATTCAAATAATCCAGTCGACAAATGGGCTAAGGAAATGAATAGACACTTCACAGAAGAAGATCTACAAGCAATCAACAAACATATGGAAAAATGTTCAACATCTCTAGTAATAAGAGAAATGCAAATCAAAACCACCCTAAGATTCCATCTCACCCCAATTAGAATGGCGATTATCAAGAATACGAGCAACAACAGGTGTTGGCGAGGATGTGGGGAGAAAGGTACACTCATACATTGCTGGTGGGGCTGCAAATTAGTGCAGCCACTCTGGAAAGCAGTGTGGAGATTCCTTAGAAAACTCGGAATGGACCCTCCATTTGACCCAGCTATCCCACTCCTTGACCTATACCCAAAGGACTTAAAATCAGCATACTACAGAGATACAACCACATCAATGTTCATAGCTGCTCAATTCACAATAGCCAGATTGTGGAACCAACCTAGATGCCCTTCAATCGATGAGTGGATAAAGAAACTGTGGTATATATGTACAATGGAATATTACTCAGCCATAAAGAATGATAAAATTATGGCATTTGCAGGCAAATGGATGAAATTGGAGAATATTATGCTAAGTGAGAGAAGCCAATCTCAAAAAGCCAAAGGACGAATGATATCGCTAATAAGTGGATGATGACACATAATGGGGCGAGGGAAGGGTTAGTGTTAGGGTTAGGGTTAGGGTTAGGGAGGGGGGCAAGTATGGAGGAAGGAAGCACTGTATAGAGGGAAAAGAGGGGTGGGAGGGCTGGGGGGAAGGGAAAAAAATAACAGAATGAATCAAACATTACTCTATGTAAATTTATGATTACACAAATGGTATGCCTTACGCCATGTACAAACAGAGAAACAACATGTATCCCATTTGTTTACAATAAAATTAAAAAAAAATAAATTGGTGAATATGATATATCTTTTTTATTATTTATCATCAATATATATATAAAATAACAACTATTGAAAATAGTTCACCTTGCCGGCCACTCTTGGCTTCTCACCTGGTGACTCAACTTCACAGAAATCCCTTCAAGGCAAGTTTCTCTCTAATCCATTGATATTTTACTTCCCACGCATTAAAAAAAATGGTGTATGCATACAGCTGTTGTTCAATAAACATTTCAAATGAGCTAATCATTTTTCATGAGAGGAAAAGAGAGTGGGTAAATGGGAAGAGGGAACAAATCATACAATCAGTAAATGAGTCTCACATGCTCCCTAAGCTTTTCAGCTGAGGTTTTGGTTTGTTTGTTTCTGGTTTTGTTCTGTCGGTTGGTTTGTTTTTCGTACTAGAGATTGAACCCAGGAATGCTTAACCCCTGAGCCACATCCTCATCCCTCTTGAATTCTTTAAAATTTGAAACAGGATCTAATTAAGTTGCTTAGGGCCTTGCTTAATTGCTAAGGCTGGCCTCTAACTTGCAATCCTCCTGCCTCAGGCTCCTGGGCCTCTGAGATTACAAATATGTACCACCACACTCAGCTTTAGCCAGGTTTTAGGTCTGTATCATCAGGGTTCTTAGTTACAAATAGTGGAATCTCTTCTGATTATCTTAGGCTACAAAGGAACTTTCAAAAGTACTTTATCTTACAGAATTTCCCTAAGTGCCAGAGAGCCACATCCTCAGCTCTCTTGTCAAATACAAAGCCCAAACAAACTGCAGATTTTGATGTAGAGAAAGCGCTAGCAGTACCCTCAGCACTTACCAGACACAAGACTGGTTCACCAAACTCTGCTAACGTCAGTGCCTGAAGAATTGGACACCGTGTTAGCTCGACGCTGCAGAATTAATACATGCATCTTCCTGGCACCCACTGTGGGGACCTCCTCCTTCAGATTTCATTTCATGTGAAAGCCAAATACGTTTAGCAAAGCATGAAACAGCTACGGGCAGTCATCAGTGGTCACAGAGTCACATTTCAGCATGACTTTGAAGGTGCCATAGACCTCCTATTTATTTTTCTGAATAAACATTGATCTCATGAAGAGTGAAGTACTCAAGGATGCAGGCCTGTAATGACCAACTGGCTAGGTACACTGTCATTAGCCATGATGAAAATGCTTCTGAATTTCCATGTCACTGCATATCGCCTGCCTTGCAAGGTAATACTGCACAGAAATGAGAATTCAACCTCCATGTCTACAGGCCCAGCCTCCATCAAGCAGACCAAAAGCCTGCTGAGCCATCCTTGGGTTTCAATGCCGGCTTCACAAGGGGGTGGACTCATATGGATAACAATTCGAGTTAAAGATGAGTGCAGTGGACTTTAAGCAATAGCACCTGTCAGTCATGGAATGAGGATAAAAATAGTGTGACAAGAATGACCTTCAGCAGAAGAACCAGAGGACTTTATTTTAATGTCACCTCTCTTACAGAAAGTCCCCATTTAGTTTTCTTTCCATGATGGTCTGATGTAAATTCATAGTTACTCACTGCAGTAAAACAAGTCAGATGGATAAGCCAGTCTTATACTCAAAACAAATGCAAAAGCTGGAAAAGGCCAAGAACACGGAATAACAAGCCCTGAGTGTGGCGGAAATGGTAATATGGGAAAATCATTCAGCCTCACTTGAGCCTCATTTTCCTCACCACTAAAAGAGAGAAATTGTGAAATATGCCATATGGTGGTTGCAAGGACTAGATTGAAGGAAGACTTTCAGAGGACCTAGGAATGTCTGGCCCATAGCAGGCAATAAGTCACGAACAGCTAGAATTACTTACTGTAAGCATGCCATATTTATCACATTAGTTTATATTTCTAATTACGTTCATTTGTTCTGTGAAGTACTATTCTATGCATCCTCCACAGAAGTAGCATAGGCATTATGCCAGTCATTTCACAGGTAGGAAAACTAAGAAAAAATAAAGTTAAGTGATTTAACGAAGAAGAGTACAAAGGAGCTACCATCCTACGTTACCTTTATACTCCTGCTCTGGGAGGGTAGTGGTAGCCTGCGTGACAAGTCATGTGATGACTGATGTGAGGTAAACTGACAGGGGAAAGAAGGTAGTTTTTAAACCCAGAATCTTTCAGACTCATATTTTTTTTTCTTTATAAAATCCCAGATGGAATGAATATTAAAAGGTATCCATATTGGCGACCTATGGCATCCCTTTGTCAAATACGAGAAAGCATTTCAAAGTCGTTTCTGAATTGTCCGTGATGTCAATCTTTGACAGATGATATTTGTCCCTCATAACCATGCTTATCATTTTTTTTAAATGCAGTAGAATTTCTGGCTAATCATGTGGCCACACAGAGACACGCTTCCTACCCCAGTTTTGCCTGAAATCAGGCATTCCCTTGTGATAGAGATCTGCCCGCATACCAGATAAGAGGAGGCCTGTGCTTCAGAGGAGGGAGCCAGCCTCCTATTTCCTGTATCACCCATCGGTAGAGCAGAAACAGCCTTTCTCACCTTCAGAGGAGAGATGACCTTGAGGATGGCAGAGCAACAGCAGAGGCAGCCTTGGGCTCTCTGAAGGTTGGAACCAAACCAGCTTAGAACTGCATATGAGAGGAAAACAAGCTTCTTCTGTCCCACTCCCATCAGTTTTAGTTTGGAAAACAGCAGCTCCAATGGTCCCTTGATGAAGCACGATGCAGCTACTCTCACTGCCACTCCTCTGCGTGCACTGTGTCCCCTGAGCACACCTGCATCACAGAATCAGACGATGCTGTCGGGGCAGCTGACCAGCCAGGCCACAGTTTTTGCACCTCCACCCCATGATGGTCAAGTGGAAAAGCTAACCGTGGGCTAGCAGATGTCAGCGTTTCAAAATAAATCTCCTGGTTTACAATTTAACCTCATTTCACCCGAAATGTGTTTAGGTTTCTGTTTTTGCTTTGCTCCATTAAGTCACTAAGGAACTATATTATCAATAAAAAATGTATTATCAATGATGTGAATGTTATATCTATATTACTGGTTTTATTTATAATTTTCTTCTAAGAATATAATTTTAAAATTATTTAAGAACATGGGTAGTCGTGAAAAATTATTTAAGACTCTAGTTTTAGAAGAGCATGTATTCTGTGATTTAGTTATTTCTTATAAATGTACACTCATGTGTCTATCCATACTGGTCAGAATCTTTTAGTCATAGCAGCGAATAAGCTGACTAAAACATCCCCTGTTTTATTCACTATGGATCAGGAGGAAAATCTAATTTAAATGATTAGTGATATTTATGACAAAACTTTAATATCCAGGTATTCTGCTTTCAAACAAGGTTCTGGGAAATCTGAAGAACTAGAAAACACCTAGAAATAGAAGGCAGAGGGGGATGCACTTTTCTTGATAAGTGTTGATCCAGAATAGTCTCTGTTTTGTTACAAGTTATTTTTTCCTGTTTACATTTTAGTTCTTTTGACTAGGTGGGGAACAAAGGTCAGTTTCTAGTAGGAAGAGCTACAGAAATTTTAGCAACTGAGAAAGCTAAATTGCAGCTGAGTGGTTAAAATCATTAACCTCCAGTGCAACCTGGGATATGTAAAATCTGTTGTTTCAACACTCAAGTTACAAATCTAGAGAAATGAATAGTTTCCACCCTACAATAAAATGACTTCCAGTACATGATTGAGCTCCAGGTGGAAAAGCAAGGTTTCATTCTGAATAAATAAGGGACAATTGAAAGAAAATTGCCATGCAAACCTAGCTAAAAATTCTTTGTCTTTCTTCTTATAGGGTTATCTTTATATATATTCCAGTTGAGTAACATAATTGGTATTTTAATAACATGTTTTCTATTTTTGTCCTAGAAAAGAGAAAAATTAAAAAGTGAGAGAATGAAGAAGCAGCCAATACTCAGTTATTTTTCTGTCGGTTTATCTGAAATGAGAGATGTTCTGATGTGACCCATTACCAACATCTGGTCCCAATTATCCTGTATTACAGCCCCAATATCCCTGGGTACAATAACCAACCTTTGTACCATTTTCGTGTAAATACAGTTTTATTAAAGATTCTATAAATGTGTATGCATGTAAATATGTCTTATATAGATGTGAAATGGCATATTTGGTTAACTGTAAATTACTAACAGCGTGTCCAGAAGATTTGTGCAATAGAGATAATGTGGCACACAAAAGAAAGTACTGAAGAACAGAAATATTGCAAAATAAGTGGTGATGATAAAATGGATTAAGTAGTTGGATAATAAATGAAGTATTGTCAGGTTTAAGATTCTTTATTTTCTTAATATATATTATTTAATCTTTTTGGAAAATGATAGCTTTAGGCAACCATTCCACAGAGTTTAGATAGTTATGTCATCATCCTCTATTAACTATGGAATTAATAGTATTCTCAAAAGTGATAATAATCTGCATAAGGAAATATGAACTTTATCATGACTTGTAGTAGAACAACCCACTTTTATGCACCCATCCCATCATCATTCCTTGCTTACTAAGCACCTACTCTACTCCAGGCACAATTTAGTTATATGCATAAAATGGTGAACAAGATAACCATAGTCCCTGGTTTTGTGCTCTTGCTCTACCGTTAGGAAACAGACAACAGAGAAGCATATGAACGAGCAGAATAGTTTCAGATTTTGTTAAATACTGGGAGGGGAATAACCAAGATGCTGTGCTAGTAACAAATGCTGAGGGGATGGATGGTCATTTTCAAAAGCTCTCGCCAGGAAGCTCAGGGAATTCCTCTTCGGGGACGTGATTTTAAGATGAGACCTAAAGGACAAGAAGCTGGGTGTACATGGGTTCAGGAAAAGAAAACCAACAGGATAAGATCCTGAGCTGGGCATGGGCTTCCTGGACATGATGTGTGTGATTTGGGGTAATGAACGAGTGGGGGAGGGGGGTGGGATGTCTCTGGAAGCTGAAGGTGGGGAGACACCAGACCCTGAAGTTGTGGTAGGAGGCTTGTATGTTGTTATAAGTGAGAAGGAAAATCTTTAGCAATGCATTTTTTCTTGACAAAACGGATGTAGGTTTACATAAAAAATAGATATTGTAATGAGGAAGATATTGGTAAACTAGTATATGATTTGTCCTCATTCACCCTACTTCCTAAAAATGCCTGAGATTCCCACCTCAAGAGCCAAACCTATCCGACTCAAATCAGAGGATATAATATTAGTCCAAGTGCAGAGAAGGCCTGCAGGGAAGGTCTGAAGAGTTTGGGGCAGCAGGAAGAAGGAGGGGCCTGGGAATTTTGTATGGAGCAGGGGAGACTGGGAGTGAGATGTCGGGGCGTCTGGCTTTCATGGGTTCTTCTGAAATCCCTGAGTCATAGTGGTGGCATTAGTTGAAAGTACAAGGTCTCTGTCCACTTCTGTTTTGAACTCTGCAAAGTCGACCCCACAGTGCGGTGTTTGTAAGGCACGCAGGCCATGGCCAAACAAGAGGAGGACAGCAGCATCAGGCAGGGACGGGGCCTGAGGGAGCACTCAGAGCTGCCTGTGCGGAGAGGCCAGGGTGTGAGGTGGGTACCTCTGCAGGCCCCAAGGATGGGGAGCCAAGCCCTGAGCCAGAAGCCCTGCCAGGGGCCAAAGACCAGGTGGCCTCAGGGCCAAAGTCACAGCACAGACAGCCTCGCCTGGTAGTAGTGGAGGCTGATTTGAAAATAGTGGGGGAAGACAGCCACACCTTGAAGCGTCCCGAATTTAGGTTACATCTCAGAAGTTTGTGCCAGAAGCCCGGGAATGGACCTGCAGTCCTGTGGCTGAGAACTAGAAGGTTCCACAAACCTTTCTACAAGGGCAACAGGCCCCGGCATGTCCCTTCTCCACAATCCCATCTGCCATTTTGGGATTTGTGAGTGGCAATCTGTACAACAAAGCAATTTTCTGAGAAAAAAAAAAAAAAAAATGAGTCAGAGTCTGAGATACTATTCATTAGTCAGTTAAAATCTCCACCATGATCCCTGTCCCTGTTTGGCAGGATCAGGGCTTGTGTGGAAGATTAGATTTGTTAGAGACCATCAAGAACCTTCAATTACTTTGTACATTAGAGTAGTCCTAAGTGTAAATCCGCAGCACTACAATACTTAGATTCAATCATTATGCCATCTATTTCAGTTCATTGACTGCCCATGTGTAATTAGTACACATTTAAAAATACATGTTTATTAAGCTATGGGCACTGCTATTAATGAAGTGTTCTGAAATGAAAAGTGTTCTGAACCTGAGTAAGAAACCGTAGATTCTGTGGCGGATGCTGTCACTACCACCAACCGGCTCTGTAACCTGGGGCAAGTCATTTAATTTCTCTGGGCATTAATTTTCTCTGAAAAAAAAAAAATGAGGAGACTGGACTAAATCATTGCTAAGGTCAATTTTGATTTCTGATGTCTGTCATGTGAGTGCTAAAATGAGGCCTGCTGAGATGATGGTGGCGAGATTTGCATTAATCAAGACACAAGGATAATAAGTGGCGGACCATTTAGTGTGTCCAGGCCATTTGCCTGGCACAAAGTAAACCATTTCATATAGGTTATTTCCAACCATCTAAATAAACTCATGAAGAAGCAGAGGTTCAGAGAGTCTGCCGTTCGCTCTGTTCTATGCAGCTGGTAAGTGGCAGAGGAGTCTAAGTCAGATACCGTGATGCTTAGCATCCATCTCTTTATATTATTTTATTCGAAGAGTATGACTTACTGGAGTTGTTGAAATCCTAAATAAACTTCAAGTTCCTTGCTCTCTCTGAAACTTTTTTGAGGCAAACTGCCCCTGAATTCCTAAAGAAATCACTTAAGCCACCCATGTAGCATTTATTGTCAAATCTCATGTATTTCTAATCTTCTGCGAGTATCTCCTATGCGACCACGGCATAGGAGCTGTAATGCTCTGAAGGAATGCTTGGGCGGTATGTGGCACCTCCAAGACTGGAACTCAGAACAGTCAAGAGCTGAGAGTTAAAGTCCCAGCAAGTCTCACTCCCGTTTCCCGCCAACACTGCTTCACCTCACCCCAGTCCTGGCCCTGAACAGCACAGAGCAGCTGGTGAAGAGCCAGCGGCCGGGATGATCTGAAGTTCAGCAACATTAGCTCTCAGCTGTGGTGCCTACTGAAGTCTGGCTTTCCAGAGAGACGCTGTGTAGTACCTGAAGAGTGAGCCTAGTGGAGATAGAACTGAAGTCCAGAAAGGCAGATCAGAGGTAGTGAGAGTGGGAACACCTTCCCTGGGAGCGTGAACTTTCAGTGAAATAACGGGTCACTGAAGAGATGAAAGAAGGATAACTGAGCAGGTATCTGCTGATGTAATGGTTCCCTGGGGTTCAACCCCAGAGGTGGAGTGTGATAGATGGAAAGTTTTCTAAAGCAGCTTCTGTGGGTTCTGTCAGGCCTTGATGTGTGTGTGGGTTAGTTTACTTAGGACTCCAGAAACAGTGGCAGAGGCTGGGCAGCTTGAGCAGCAGAAATGGATTTTCTCATGGTTCCGGAGTCAAGAAACCCAAAACCGAGGTGTGGCCAGTGTGGTTTCCCCTGGGACTTTCCTCTTCTCTATGTCCTCATACGCTGCTCTCTCTCTGCTCACTCGTATGTCATGA
Organism: Sciurus vulgaris; assembly: GCF_902686455.1. NCBI lineage: Eukaryota > Metazoa > Chordata > Mammalia > Rodentia > Sciuridae > Sciurus > Sciurus vulgaris. Next base: position 133,134,522 of record NC_136470.1, read on the forward strand.
CCCTGTGCATGTCCAAGTTTTCTCTTCTTGAAAGGACACTAGTCAGATTGGATTAGTGCCAGTATCATGGCCTCACTTTAACTTAAGACCCCGTCTCCACATAGAATCACATTCTGAGACAAGAGTGTTAGGGCTTCATATATAAATTGGGAAGGTGTCCCTGTATCACCATAGATCTAGAGAATCGCAAGCTCTCAAGCAGACACACATATCCATAAAGCCTGGCAAGAGAGCTATACATGTGAATGAGAAGGTACTTATTTCTTCACGCTTCAAATTTTAATTCATCTAGGCAAACAAAAAACTTTTGCTGAATCAACATGATTGGTTGAATGATTGAATCTATTTACTGTCTTGGACAGTCAACATCAAACTCTAAGCAACACAACCTAAAGGTTAGCAAGTGACATGGCTGAGATGAAAAGCAATAAATCACCCTGTCTTTACTATTTGAAAGTTAATATTTAAACAATTGAACTCCAATGATTTTATAAGTTGAAGGGTTGATTCTTATTTATAATGACCACTCCTTATTAGTAAATATGCAGAACTGAGTATTTTTCTTACTTTTCTTTTTCAATAGCATTTATCACACCTCATTTATAAACTTAACTATGTATTGAATATTTATTACCCTGAATCCCATAAGACAATCAGCTGTGGACTGGCCCTCCGATTTCAGGTTTTCATAAAGTAAATGTATTGCACTCAGTTTACCTGCTCAAAAGTTCTCTGCATCATGCATGCATGTCTTAAATACTTGTTTAAATCATTACTCAAAAAGATAGAAAGTGATTAGTTTTTATTCATTTGTTGCACTTTTATCATTATACATCTCTTCATCAGTCAAAAAGTTTGGGCCTTTCCCCTTAGCTTCCTTGCTCTATGATTCCCTGATCTTTTTCACACAAGCAATGAAAGGAAAAGAAAAACTAATCACATGATTAGATGTTCACAGGATCCATCACCACTTTTGTCTACAGTCCATCCAATGAGATATTATTTTCCCTTTGACTCTTTAAAAATAAAATGGGCCATTATCACTCATCAATTACTAGCAGGAAAAAGTGATTGGTGTTCACTTGGAATTCAAATCAAAGGGTTTACCTTTGGCAACAAGCGGTTCTGCAAGGCAGAACTTTGGAAAAGTATGTTTTATTTGTTAAAGTCCTTTTTACATTTTATTACCGAAAAAATTTGAAGCAGATTATAAATTATGAGATTAAAGAGGATTTTTTCAAATCTAAAAGCCTGTGCCAAACTTAAAAGACACAAAAGACGTAAATTTGTGGATAGAAATAATTATTGCAGCCTTTCATTTTACAAATAAAGAAATAAAGCCTGTATAGTGATAGCAAAGTTAAACGTAGAAACAGAGAAATGTTTCATTTTATGTTAAAAAATCTTTTCATTTTAATTTAATTCTTTTTCATTTATTTATTTGACTCTTATTTTTTATTTTCTTTTTGCCATGCAGGGGATTAAACCCAAGTGTGCTCTACCACTGAGCTACATCCCCAGCCCTTTATATGTATATATATATATATATATATATATATTTTTTTTTTTTTTTGAGACATGATGTCACTATGTTGCCTAGACTAGGCTTGAACTTGGATCCTCCTGCCTCAGCTTCATGAGTCGCTGGGATTACAAGCATGTGCCACCATGCACAGCCAGAGAAGAAATCTTGAAGGGACTTTTATTCTTAGGTTTAGATAATATTCTGGAAATGTGTTTCAGCCAGGATCATTGGGGAACAAGTGCCTGTGTTTGCAGGTAGCATGGATAAACCAAAAGTAATTAGCTCAACAGGAGAGAGCGCTGAGGGACCAGTGGTAGTTCCTGAAGTTCAGGGAAGACTGGGTTTTGTGTACTCGAAGACGCGAGTCAGTTCAGAAATGACTATTATAGTTTGGATTTTGAATGCCTCCCAAAGGTTCATGTGTTGAAGGCTTGGGCCCCCAAACCCAAGGTGCTGTTGGGAGGTGGTAGAATCTTTAGTATGTGGAGCCTACTGGGAAAGAAATTAGGTCATTGGGTCTGGGCTCTTGAAGGGGCTGGCCCTTCCTCATTCTCTTTTTGCTTTCGAGCCAACATGATATGAACGGGTTGCCTCTGCCACATGCTCCTGCCATGATTTACTATGATTTACTATGCCATCACAGGCCCAAAGGGCCTAGTGACCAAATCCTCTGAAACTGAATAAACATAGAACTTTCTTCTTTGTAAGTTGATTTACCTTGGGTGTTAGTTACAGTAAGGGAAAGCTGCCTAACACAATGACTTAACTGCATAGTTTGTGACCATGCTGTTTGACAAACTTGACTAATGATGGGATAGTGGGGCTAAAGACACCTATGAACTAATGTTGGCCTTAGATTCAGTTGTGAATTAACTTTAATTTGAATAAAGACTAGAATAACAACAACGAAGAGAAGTGAATCCACAAAACATGGCAAACAAAATGGATTTGCTTTGCATAGTCACATATTAACCTCTAAGAATTGTCTCAGGCTATCAAAAATTAGCCATATCAAAATTCCAAAGGAGGCAAACATCATTAATAATGAAAATAGGAAAAATCTGTCATCAAAGAGGACTAAGAGTGTCAAAGATGAAAACATTCCAAGCTCAGTATTAATACGTGTGTGTGTGTGCTTGTGTGTAGAATAAATGAACCAACCAACTCTATATTCAAGAATGATTGCAAAAAAATGGTTTAAAATAATACATGGTGGAAGTCTTTTTATTAAAGAAACTGTAATATGTATTTAAATTGGCCATGGCAAATGATGTTAAGTGCCTCTGACCTTTTGTACTTTCTGCATATAGCAGGTCTCTCAGAGGGCCTCACAGTCTAGCCCTGAGCTCTGTTCTGCATGACTTCACATATTTGCAGGGTTGAGTGGTGGGGAATCTCTGCTTTCTCACATGTAACAATGTTATTTGCTGCCATCAAAAACCTTTTTCCTTTCTTGGTGGTGTGAATGGGTAGGAGAAAGTGTATTGCCCACAGTGAGCATTTATACATTGTTGGGGTATTACCATCCAACTCAGAGGACCTCGAGATGGTGGGAAGCCTCAGATTCCAGTCATCTGGAATAGGAAAATAACTCTGGTGCTTTGCCTCTCTTCTCAGTTTCCTTCAATCCCTATGCCCCTGTTTTCAACTCCAGCAGTGTGAACAGTAAAGCAAAGCTGAAACATCACCAGCACTGACATGTCTCATTCAAATCTGTCCACATGCATAAGTCCCATCTGAAAAGGGAGTTGATCACAGTCAAATCTGGGAGACTTCATGAAACAGAACTTAACTGAAATCAGAGAAATTACTGCTTTGTATGTTTTCAGTGACTGCTCTAAATCATGAGATTTACCAGTTTACCTGAATAAAAAAAAAAAAAAAACATTCTGAGTTTGTTACCTTATATCAGTTTGTAGCAGAGGCTTTGATTTGTGGAAAGTAGTGTCAGAATCCAAGAATTATTTGATAATACCCTGTAGTTGGTGGAATTATGTTCCCTAAAAGACTATGTTAGAATTCTAACTCCTGATACCTGTGAAAATAACCTGTTTTAGTCAGCTTTTTTGCCACTGACCAAGAGACCTGACAAGAACCATGTCGAGGAGGAAAAGTTTTGGGGAGCCACAGTTTCAGAAGTCTCAGTCCACAGATGGCTGATTCCATTGCTCTGGGTCCAAGATGAGGCAGAACATCATGGTGGAAGGGCTTGGAATAGGAAAGAACACTGCAGTCAGAAAGCAGAGAGAGGTCTTGGCTCACCAGGGACAAAATAAAAACCCCAAAGTTATACCTGCAGTGACCTATCTCCCCCCGTTACACCTAACCTGCCTATAGTTACCACCCAGTTAATCTGTAGCAGTGGATTAATGCCATGATTAGGTTAAGACTCTCATAAACCAATCATTTGACCTCTGAAATTTTTCGTACCATCTAAAACCTCAGCCTTCGGGGGCCAGCTATATCTAAACCATAATATGACCTTATTTAGCAATAGGTTCTTTGAAGACAATCAAGTGAAGGTAGGGTCACACTAGATTAGGGTGGGCCCTAAATCCAGAAACTAATAACTTCAAAAAGAAGAAAATCTTGAAAATGCCGACCACACACAGGGAAAACAGGAAGAGAGACTGGAGTGTTGTAGCTGCAAACTGAGGAATGCCAAGGGTCTCAGGTCACCAGCCAGGAGCACCGAAGAGGTGAGGAAGAAGTCTTCTCAGAAGCTGTCTGAAGACTCATGACCCTGCCCCATTGCAGATGTCTGACTTCCACCTGTGAAACAATGCATGTTGTCTTAGGTCAATGTCTGACTTCCATGTGTGAACAATGCATGTTGCCTTAGGTGGTAATGATTGCAGTGATCCTAAGAAACTCACATATACTCTCACTCTAATTTCTCTCTGATTACAAATTTCCTGCTCATTGTTATATGTTTGTTTTAATTTTCACATGGTAAAACATTCAACTTTCAGGTTTTTTTATGTAGAAGATATTGAGATATTTTTAGAACTTCTCAAAATCTTAGGGACTTCTGAACACAATATATGAAGTTAAGAGGAGGAAATGTTTTATCTTCCCAATAAAATCAGTGTCAATTGGGTGAAGACAAAAATATTCATTTCACCTGCAATTTGACCTTAGCTTATTTCTGCAAATAACCCAGTACTAAACCATGAGCCCTGTTATCTTTCTGTGAATCCCAGAGGGAGATATCGATAATGATTGATAATGGTGATGGTGATCTGATGATGATGATCAGAATAAACAGGAGTATTCATATCTTTATTATTTTAATCACAAATTGTTAACATTTACTGATGTATTTCATTAATACATACATAAAATAGTAATTGCAGTATTGTCACAGGCCCTGACCAGATGTGCCCAGCAAAATACACCCAGTTCCCCAGCACTGCAGTTGAGAGATGATCAATGCTTTGTTTGTGAAGGCTCAACAGGTGCTCTATCACTGAATTACACCCCAGCCCCAAGGGTTTTTATTAAGCTTCTTAATTTTGATGCAATTTGTTACTCAGCAATGTATAACAAATACAGGATCAGTTACAAGAAAGAAAGAGAGAGAGAGAGAGAGAGAGAGAGAGAGAGAGAGAGAGAGAGAGAGGGAAGGAAGGAAGGAAGGAAAGAAGGAAGGGAGGGAGGGAGGAAGGAAAGAAGTCATGTTTTGCTCTGAGCAGTGGATGCTGGACTAGAAACAGGTGTATGCTGGAACCTAATGTTCTGTGATCGAGTGACTGGTAGGTGGGAATCAACAACGAAGCCTCTGAAGAGATAGTGGGAAAGAAAGAAAGAACGTGGTGAGGGGAGGTCACAAGTCTCCGGCGACACACCCTGTGATTCCCCTGCCCCCTGAAGTATTGGTGTCACTGTCCCCTCAGGTCATCTGAGGACCTATTGTTCTAAACACATGATGCATCACAGGGAGGATGACTGTGACCCCGGGTTCAACCTCTCTGTTTAGGTTATCTGAACAATTTAATCATTTCTATTTTTTCCTAACCCCTGGTCTCCTGCTTTGTTTGATTGAGTAACGTTTTCATCTCATCAACTTGCTACCACCAGTAGGATGTACGGATCTCAAATTCTTTGCCTCTTTTCTCTTCTGCTATTGCTTTTGCAGACTATGACGATGATGCTACCACAGTCGTGATACCTTGATGGCCCAGACTTCTACATTTAGGAGCTCGTCACCAATGGGGTCACTGAGTTTAACCTTTGTTCCTGAGTGGCTAGAGACTATCATTCCCATTGCATGAGGCAGACCCTTTATCGCTCTGTTCTTACTTTATCCTTGGATTGGCTTGCACTGTGCTTAGAAGGCTTATATCTGGGATGGTTCCTCACAAATTTATAACAAATCCAACTTAGACACCAGTCTACTGACCTCATACCATACCATAAACATGACCACCAGTCCCATTGGAGCATCCATAGAAACTTCTGCATAGCATAGGAATCCACAGAAAGGGTGAATCACCTCATCTGCACTGCCTCAGTTTTCTCATTTGTCCAATGGAGAAAACATTCATCTCTATTTGCCTAATGTATCTGGGATATTAAGCAGTGGAAGTACTTGTTATCACTTAGAACGGTGTGTGTGGCAAAAAGGAAGTTATGAATGAACTGTATAAAAATCACATAAACTTTCCAAAACAAGAATATTCTTATTTCTATAAATGATGTTCAGTTTTTCACCTACATAATCTCACCCAATTGTGGCAAGAAACATTGAAGGGAAAGTGGCAGAAGTGATTATACCTGTTGTATAGATGAAAGAGAAAGGTTTGAAAAGTTTAGCCAGTACCAAATCCAGGAAGTGTCAGGCTAAGATTCGAATCTAGGTTTCTCTCTGAAATTTTTTCTTTTGTGTGCTTTAGAGAAGTCAAGCAGTACCAAGGCATCATCTTATTGTATTGGATGGGGACTCCACCAGCTCATGACTGGCTCACCCCTCCACGATAAAACAAGGTACAGGTGATTGGTGTGTGTGTGTTGTATGTGTGTGTGTGTGTGTGTGTGTGTGTGTGTGTGGAGAGAGAGAGAGAGAGAGAGAGAGAGAGAGAGAGAGCGATATGAGAATTTAAGAGTCGAACTAAACATGAGGCAAGAGAAAAACTGCCACAGAAATGGAAGCTCTTTGGGGCAAAAATCCAGTAGTTCATGAAGCTTGGAATGATATACTCTAGTTGTTGATTTTGTGTTGCTCTTGTCTTATTTTATTTTTCCAATATCAGAGATTAATGTAGTGATTGGGGGTCAGCGTCCAAGAGCGTGGTGATAATGGTGCTTAGGCCAGCACTTCCCAGTCTTTCTTGAGAGTGTAGTTTGGTTTTTGCTTTAATAGTTAGAAAATGTTCATTATTACCATTGGGTAGAATAAAATAAAACCATGAAACATAAAACCATGAAACAGGATGTACACCTCATATTTTCATGGCACTTGAATGACATTTCTGGTTCTATCATAAATGATACATTGCTTCCAGCTGCACAAAAATGCAAGAACACAAAGAAAGGGCTTATACTGATGTTGTGTGCCACGCACTGGTCAGTCCATCCAGGGCGTTCAGTCCTTCCTTCCTTCCTGCACTATTGCCAGGAGTCAGACATCACAGAACATATCAGGAAAATATATTGCAAAAATATCCAAAGCCTGTTTTAATGTCTGGATTTAGTGTCTTTTATATTTTACCTTTTTTATTTTTATAGGAACTCGCTGTCAGCAGAGAGCTCTCCGGTCCCAGGGTTTTATCTATAGCACCGGTGCAAGCTCGCCTGTCTCCTTCTGGCTTGTGAGAGCATCTTTCCTTTGGGGTGGTGGCTGCTGCCAGAACAAGAGGAAATATCATGCCCTCTGAGAGTCACGAGCAGCTGGCGCGGTGGCCCTGGCGTTTATGGGATATTACAGGCATAAAGGCACATTGGAACTGGTTGGGGAAATAACTTAATGCTTTTTTCTTTTATCTTTATAATCCACTTTCCGAGCAAGGATTATCTTGCCGTTCATACTAAATTTAGCAAATGCAGACTTAAAAAAAATAAATAAATAAAAGCCACATTGCCACAAGGTTCTCTGAGAATGTGCTGTATGTGCTGCGTAGATAAACTGCCTTTTATCAAATGAAACAATAAAGACATAAAAAAAAAAAACTTGTTCCAGTTGTTTTGTTGTGTTTTATTTTTGAACAATGAAAGCCACTTTTGTGAGAATTAACCAGAGGGAGTTGTGCATCTGGAGAGCGGTGAGCACGTAGTTTGTTTGGGAGAAAACCGGCATTACTGCCAAAAAATTATCCATCTGTACTATGATCCAAATTTGTCAAGCTGAGAGAGTCATGAAGAGGAATTCACTACCAGAAATTTGCATTTCATGGTATTTTCACTATTTATTTTCAATGACATCTTTTGTTTGGGGCAGAATTTTTATATACTTTTATATATATTTAGTGACAAACTACAGAGACTTGATAAAATAAAAGTAGGGTCCTACAATCATAATGGTGACTTTTTCCCTTAAAAAACTCTGGTGCCAGGCCAACTTTGCAAGTCACAGAAATTATTCCTCAGTGTTCTGTGGTCTGCTCTCCTGTACTCTTATCCTTCCTTTCATTCTTTCCTATTAGTTTTTTCCCTAGTCATATAGAGTGGGCCACTTTGGGGCATAATTCTCACCCCCTCAAATGAACATCTGCATGGTCGCTATTACAGGGTGTTCACGTCTGCATTAATTAAATAATTAATTTGGCAAACAATCGAGAAGCATCCACAGTCCCAGATCTGGGAATGGCACTGGAACTCTAAGATAATCCATACGTATTTAATTCAGCAGAGTGGACTTCTACTTTAAAATATGGGAAATGTAGAAGAGAAATTATGAAGTATTATGTTATATGGTTGACTTAAAGGAAAAAAAATAAAAAAAAGCTATCACCTGTCATAATGAAGTGTCACGTAACACCAGTGTCATAACCCAGAGCTGAGATCAAGGTGGGCTTGGGTTGTCTAACATAGATTCAAACTATGGGGCTGGAACATGATCATTTATTTATTTGTTCTTTTTATATATTCATGACAGTAGAGTGTATTCTGACAAGTTACACGTACATGGAGAATAACTTGTCTTAATTAGGATCCTATTGTTGTGGTTATACATGGTGTGGAGTTACACTGGTCGTAAATTCATATGTGAACATAGGGAAGTGACGTCTGGTTCGTTCTACTATCTTTCCTATTCTTTCACCCCCTTCCCTTCATTCCCCTTTGTCTAGTCCAATAAACTTCTATTCTTCACACCCCCTCCTTATAGTGTGTTAGCACCCACATATCAGAGAGAACATTTGGGCTTTGGTCTTTTGGGACTGGCTTATTTCACTAGCATGATAGTCTCCAGTGAGACACGGATTTTGATATCCAGATGAGGGTGCAAGATGAGGCCCATGTGCCTAGGAAGGCATGAAGCCTCCATATAAACTCAGGAACTATGTGCACACGCTGCTCGTTCCCTGGGGAAATGGCATGGAAGCACCCAATCTACCCCCAGTCCTGGCAGACAGAGTGGCCTGTCAGAAGTTGGAACCCAAACTTGCCTATTGCAGCCCAGAGACTAGACTTCTAACTCACCCTGTGTGGAGAACAATTTTTGCTCCATGCAAGGTCAAATTTGAAAATTATGTTTACACTTGGGTTAAAAAATCAGGGTACTCCCGAGGAAAGACTATCACCACAAGAAATTCACACCATTGAAGTCACCAAAATTACCATAATAAAATGAGCATTCATAGTTAGTAGATGCAACAAAGGAAGGCAATGGGGATTTGACCATGGTACTTGATAATCATGAGTTTCTGAAACATTTATAATATTTAGACTAATCTGATAATTTCTCTCAAAAATTCTTTAAGATTCTTAGTACTCAGTTCTACATATGTCTGTCTCTTGACTTGCCTTGAACTTCAGGGAGAGAAATGTTCAGTTAAATGAACTTGAAGGGAGATTTGATATTTGTTGTGTTCACATTCCCTCAACAAATATCTAAGAGGAGCTATGTTGTATCAAGCACTGTTCAACATGCTAAAGACATAAAATTAAAAAATGCACTCCAATGTGGCTACAACTATAAAAATAGTGAAGTAGAAAGACAAATATATAGAAAATTATAATTTAGTGTGATATATTAATGATGTAAATAACATGGCATACACTGTTTTAAGTTAACTTTTTACAATCCTGGAAATATGTTGGACTTACCAGGTCAAGTTTTTAAATTTAAGGTATTAGGGAAAAAATTCCTAAGACATCTGAATAAAACAAGAATTTGTCTTCATATAAATTGCAGATCAGATTAACCTTGAACTCGTCTATCCTAAAACCCAAACTCCAGAATATTGGTCTATGACTACAGAATTCTTGGTAAACAAGATAGCAAGCCCATAATCTTATGCATCTAAGTTTTCAGTTTGATGAGAAATTATTGGAAAGGAAACTTGACATATACAGGAGCTGAGAAGATAAATCACTGTGCTAACCAAGTGCATTGTAGTAGCACCAGAGATAAACCAAAATAAAGAATAGGAAGCTTTGGTTATAAAAGGATATGTTTCCAAAGTGAGTATAATTCCAAAACCAAAGTCAAGCGTTTAAAAATTATTCTGGGACATGGAGGTCGTAGGCCAGTGCTGAGCCCGCCCCCCAACACTGAGGTTGGACTCAAGTGCTGAGCCCCCCAGCCCGCCCTCACACCAAGGACAGAGGCCGATAGCTGAGCCTGCGTGCCTACCCCCCCTACTGCTGAAGGACACTGTGCCTGCCTCCGTGCTGACTCAGCACACCCTCACTGAGGCTCCCTAGCTTCTTTGAAGACTGGTGCAGGCATTTTGAATTATTCCTGAGGGCAAGGCCGTCATCATTGGAAGGGCGGCTCCCTTCCTGAGACACCTACAGGAGACTGGAAGCCCTTTGACAGGTACCTCTGTTTACTCACTTACACCCTATACCCTTCTCCATCCTTTTGTTCACAACTAGAAATACTGTAAATAATAATTGAACTCATCCTGTTCATTACAATAGTTTTAAAGTCTTTATAGGGGCTATCTGGTTTAGGGCTGCATTTTCTTTGTATTGGGTACTACTGGTATTGATCTCTGCTTCAAAGGAGAGGAAGTGGAAAACTGCAGAGTCGTAATAAGCCTGCAAGGGGGGAACTTCAGTATCTCTGATCTTTACTGCTAGAGGGGAATATATAGAAACAATATGAAAAAAACAGGAGAAGAAAGTGTCCCTAACAAACCAAGATGCTATTGTGATAGAATCCAATGACAGCATGGCAGTAGAAATGACAGAAAAGAGTTTAGAATCTCCATACTTAAAATGATCTGTGAAGCAAAAGACGAGATAAGAGAACAAATGCAGGCAATGCATGACCATGCCAGTAAACAGTTAGTAGAGGAAATGCAGGAAGCAAAAGAACACTTTAATAAAGAGATAGAGATTCTGAAAAAAAAATCAAACAGAAATACTTGAAATTAAAGAAATGATAAACCAAATTAAAAACTCAATAGAAAGCATAACCAAAAGAATAGATCTCATGGAATACAGAATCTCAGACAATGAAGACAAAATATTTAATCTTGAAAATCAAGTTGAACAAACTGAAAGATGTTAAGAAGTCATGAATGGAACCTCCAAGAATTATAGGATATCATGAAAAGACCTAATTTAAGAATTATTGGGATTGAGGAAGACACAGAGATACAAACCAAAGGCATGAACATCCCATTCAACAGAATAATATCAGAAAATTTCCCAAACCTGAAAAATGAAATGGAAAATAAAATACAAGAGGCTTACAGAACACCAGATGCACAAAATTACAACAGATCCACACCAGGACACATTATAATGAAAATACCTCACATACAAAATAAAGATAAGATTTTAAAGGCTGTGAGAGAAAGGCATCAGATTATATATAAGGGGAAACCAATATGGATATCAGCAGATTTCTCAGCCCAGACCATAAAAGCAAGAAGGGCCTGGAATAATATATTTCAAGCTCTGAAAGAATATGGATGCCAACCAAGAATCCTACACCCAGCAAAACTAACCTTCAAATTTGACAATGAAATAAAATCTTTCCACAATAAACAAAAGTTAAAAGAATTTACAAATAGAAAGACTGCCCTACAGAACATTATCAGAAAAATATTTCATGAGGAGTAAGTGAAAAGCAACAATACAAATCAGCAAAGGGAGGAACTACCCTCAAGGAAAAGCCAATCAAAGCAGAAACCAAGTCAGATTAAAAACCAAAAATAAGCCAAAATGACCAGGAATATAAATCATATCACAATAATAACCCTGAATGTCAATGACCTAAACTCAATAATCAAAAGACATAGACTGGCAGATTGGATTAAAAAGAAGGACCCAACAATATGCTGCCTTCAAGAGACTCATCTCATAGAAAAAGGCACCCACAGACTAAAGGTGAAAGGATGGGGAAAAACATACCATGCACATGGACTCAGTAAAAAAGCAGGGGTCTCCATCCTCATATCAGATAAAGTGTACTTCAAACCTAAGTTAGTCAGAAAGGATAAAGAAGGACATTTCATACTGCTTAAGGGAAGCATAAAACAGCAAGATATAGCACTTTTAAATATTTATGCCCCAATGGAGCATCTATGTATATCAAACAAACCCTTCTCAATTTTAAGAATTAAATAGACCAAATTAATAGTGGGGACTTTAACAAACCACTCTCACCACTGGATAGATCCTCCAAACAAAAACTGAACAAAGAAACTGTAGAACTAAATAATACAATCAATGATATAGACTTAATGGATATTTACAGAGTATTTCATCCATCATCGAGCGAATATACTTTCTTCTCAGCAGCTCATGGATACTTATCCAAAATAGATCATATGCTATGACACAAAGAAGCCTTTGTAAATACAAAAAAAATAGAGATCCTACCCTGTATCCTATCAGACTATAATGGAATGCAATTAGAAATGAATGATAAAATAACAAACAAAAACTACTCATATACCTGGAGACTAATATGCTATTGAATGATGCAATGATAACAGGAGACATCAGGGAAGAAATAAATTCTTAGAGGTAAATGAGGACAATGACACATCATATCAAAATCTCTGGGACACTATGAAGGTTGTACTAAGAGGAAAGTTCATTGCATTGAGTTCATACATTAAAAAAATAAAAAGTCAACAACTAAATGGCCTAACATTACATATCAAAGCCCTGGAAAAAGAACAGATCAACACCAAAAATAGTAGAAGACAGGAAGTCATTAAAATCAGAGCTGAAATCAATGAAATTGAAACAAGAGAAACAAGTTAAAAAATTGACAAAACAAAAAGTTGGTTATTTGAAAAAGTAAACAAAATTGATAAACCCCTAGCCACACTAATGAAAAAAAAAGGTAGAGAAAACTCAAATTACTAGAATTAGTGATGAAAAATGGAAGATCACTATAGACACCATTGAAATACATGACATAATTAGAAGCTACTTTGAAAATCTATACTTCAACAAAATAGAAAATATCGAAGATATTGTCGAATTTTTAGAGACATATGATCCTCCCAAACTATATCAGGAAGATGTACACAATCTAAACAGATCAACTTCAAGCACCAAAATAGAAGAAGCCGTCAAAAGCCTACCAACCAAGGAAAGCACAGGACCAGAAGGATTCTCAGTCGAATTCTACAAGACTTTTAAAGAAGAACTGATACCAATACTCCTCAAAGTATTCCAGGAAATAGAAAGGGAGGGAACCCTTCCAAATTCATTCTATGAGGCTAGTATCACTCTGATACCAAAACCAGACAAAGACACACCAAGGAAAGAAAACATTAGAACAATATCCCTGATGAACATAGATGCAAAAATCCTTAACAAAAATACTGACAAATAGCATACAAAAATATATTAAAAAGATAGTGTATCATCATCTTACATTTAGGAGATCCAAAAAACTCCACTAGAAAACTTCTAGAACTAATAAATGAATTCAGCAAAGTAGCAAGATATAAAATCAACACACATAAATCTAAAGCATTTTTATACATAAGCGATGAACCAAAATTCAAAAGTTGGCTTCCTCATCCTATAGAAAGGAAAAATCAACCACTACTATAAACTATGATATTGTTGGAGAGTGAACTATGTTTTCTAATTGTAAACTGTAGGAGAATATATACTTTTCAAATCACCAGGAAGTTAAAAAAAAAAAAAAAACACAGGTAAAAGGAAGAACATGATAGAAAAAATATTAAAATAAAGACTAAGACTTGAAAAGCTGAACATAACACAGTGATCACTACTGTCTTTGATGTCATAGGGAAGCACATTCAAATGATTCCTCATCCACCTTTTTTTGAATTTATCTTAAATGTATGTTTTCAGTTGTGGGTGTTTTTGGAGTTCCGAGAGTGGGATAATTTTCTGGGCCCTATAAATGTTATTATACAAAGGTTTGAGGAGACAATTAGCTTACTATATTGAAAAGTATAGAAAAATGTGGAGCTGTAATGGGTTATTACATTCAAATTAAATTCAAATTATCTCATTATGATTTAACTTATACAATGACTCAGTGAGTTTGCTTATTTTGTAACTGGATTTCTTAGGCATTATATTATTTATTATAATCATGATATTTTTCAATTTCATCAAATCTGCTATTATAAAAATCATATTGAACACACTCCCCTGTGCAGACATTAGAGTTGCCAGGGTGGACATACTAAGTGTCAAGGAGTCTGGTTTCATCTTTCAGTGAAAAATAAAAATGAGTTGTATGCAAAGGAGCAGTATGAACTTCCAAACCAGAGGAGAATTCAAATGACTAAACAGATGGTAATATGCAAGGAAAGAGTCTGCTTTCGACCTGCAGGAAGGGAGATCTGGAAGTTGCATTGAACTGAGGCATAAAGTGAGCCCTCTCCTCTTAGTGACACCCTCCTTAGGGCCCTGTTTGCTCTTGCCCTGGGGTCTTTGCACACATCCTGAGAGGTACTCTCCCCTGCCATGTCTCCAGATCTCAGGGAAGGCCCAAAACCAATTCCTCACAGAATTGGCCTTGACCACACTGGGTCTATTTTCCCTTTTATACTCCCTTGACCCCACTTCATTTCTCTGATGAAAGTCTATCATATTTCATTGGATTTAAGATGCTGTTGATGATGAGACCTACTTAATGTGTGACATCCACTTAACTTCAGTGCAATGTTCCACAGGATTCTGAACTTTGACTCCCATTTGAAAGTAAAGTTCTTTCAGAAATATTTAAACATTGATGTGGCCACATCAGTGTTTATAGCAGCTCAGTTCACAATAGCTAGATTATGGAACCAACCTAGATGCCCTTCAACAGATGAATGGATAAAGAATCTCTGGTATATATACCCAATGGAATACTATTCAGCCAGAAAGAAGAATAATATTATGGCATTTGCAAATAAATGGATGGAATTGGAGAATATCATGCTAAGTGAAATAAGCCAAGCCCAAAAAACCAAAGGTCGAATGTTTTCCCTGAAAAGTAGAGGATGATAAATAATGGGGGTGGGGTGGGGAATAAGAGAATAATAGGGGAACTTTGGAATATTAGAAGAAAATGAGAGGGAGGAGAGGTATGAAAAATGGTGGAATGAGAAAGACATCATTACCCTATGTACATGTATGATAACACGAATGGTATGAATCTACATTGTGTACAACCATAGAAATGAAATGATATACCCCATTTGTGTACAATGAATCAAAATGCAATCTGTAAAAAAATAAAAGCTAAATCAAAATAATAAAAGAAAAAAATATTTAAACATGGGGTTTTACCATATATCACTCAGGTGCATATATGAAAAGGAAATTTGGAATGAAATGAAGATATAACTACAATGTACACATCCAGAAGCCAAGTTTTCTTAGTTCCTTTCAACTCAGAGAGGTCAATATCTGGCAATCGATACAGTATTGTCTTTTAAGGTATAAAAAGCATTGGTAATGAAGTGCTTCTTAAAAGTTTGCTTCAAGCTCTAAGTCATTTGCTTTTTTCTGAAAGTTTGCTCTTAGCTTATTCTTTGCTGGAAGGTGTATATCAGTATTTTACTGATGCTACTAGGTTTCAAATTACAGTTTTCTGGTACAATTGGGACTTTATTCTTCTTCTTAAATGCACCTTTAAAGTGCTTAATTGAGAAAATAAGAATGAGTCACAATGTTAAAAAATGAGTAGAGAATAATTTTCATATCCTAGCTATGTGAATACATTACCTCTGATTGTAAGCATTGCCCAATATCTGAAGGATTATATTATATATTTCAGATTGATGACATGCTGTATATGAATACCCGTGTGCCAAGGCCTGCTTTTATACACATTGATCTATTAAATCTTCATAAAAATTCTGAGATAGATATGATTATTATTCCCATTTCATCCATGTGAAGATAGAAGCATGTATGAGACTAGATAACTTGCTGAACTTTTATACCCACAGAATGGCTGAGCTGTGTCAATCTGCATATCTCCTAAAACTAAGACAAAGCTATGATTTATGTTCACTGTTTCCAAACACTCTTTCCACTCCCACAGTGGATCTCTGTAGAAGTACAGAAACGTATTGTTCTTGTGTAACCCCAGCACACAGCACATTCTGGACAGAAATTGAAAACTCCAAAGATATGTAGCGTAGAATGAATATGAATTCTCTTCCCCACACCTTCTCTAAGCAGCCTGTTTCTTCCTTGTTCCTTCCCACTGACTTTGGCTTTTACAATTTGGCCTTACATCTAAAGAGAATACATAATCTCATGCATAATATTATCTGATAGAAGTTCAAATGTTTCCACCTTGACATTGTCTTCCTTAATAAAAAATAAGAGCTGACTACTAGTGATTTATATATTTGTTTGATTTTTTTCTCTTTAAGGTCTTATTTTTTAAAAATATATTTTACGAGAGGTATAATACATAATATAACACTGTGCCTGTCTGACTTATCTCCGCTACTGATAAAGAGTAAGGACGGATTTAACACAGGATTCACAAGGCTCTCTGTGGGGATCAACATGAATTCTGGGAATCTGCAAGAGTGAAAATCAAGTTTCACCAAATCCAGATCATATTAATGTTTTATTGAACTGCTGTATAAGATACATTCAGAAAAGTGAACCAATCCAGTCTAATGAAGTTTCAAGAAGATAACAAAACTTAAGCAGACACTATCAACATCTTAGAATCCTGTAGTCAACTAGGTCATCAAGAACTACTACTTTCTGACATCCATCACTACTTTTTTTTCTGTTTTAAAAGTTTACATGAATGGAATCCTAAAGTATGAAGTCTTTGGCATATACTTCCTTCTCTTGGTTTATGCTTGTGAGATTCATTAGTATGTTTGTGGATAGTTATAGTTCATTTTTTCTCATGGCTGTAGTGTATTCCACTGGAAAATCATCACAATTTATTTCACTGTTGAGGAGTGTTTGTATATTTTCCAATTTGGAGATATTTCAAATACTCCTGTATGAACCTTGTATATGTCTAAAAAACAGATAATTTCTTCTGGAGAATTTTTGGCCTATGTTTTATGTAAAATGTTCAGCATTTGCAGATGCTGTCAAAGGATCTTCTAAAGAGGTTGTGAGATGTGCTTTTTATTTATTATTATTTGGGGGGTGCCCATCAGTCATACCAGTCATCTTGCCTGATCTGGAACTGCTTTTCTGACAGACTGAATTCTTTATTCAAAATGACATTTTGAGAATGTTCCAGGAAATAGCAACAGCAAGTTTTATGATTCTGTTTTGAACATACGCTTGCTTATGCATTTCCTCTGATCACTATAGAATTATTGTAAGATGGTTGGGACAGACAGCATCATTGTTTCCTCCATCTGGATTCTGAGGCCCAGAGAAGTTAAGTGACCCGCCATCCTTCACCGTGCTGGCGGCTCCATCTTGAATCAGGGAGGTGGCTTCCGGTTGTTGCTTTTAGCATTTTACCAGTGGAGTTCCTGGGTGTAGGAGCAATGTGGGGCCAGAAGATCAGTTCTTTTTTGTGAGCACACCTGAAATAACCCAAGGATAAAAGCGTCTTTATTTTTCTGGGTGTTCATGTCAAAGGAAGCAGGCAGGGAAACTGAGCCAGGCTCATCCAGACTTAGAGTTGTTTCTGATGACCCCTCACCTCATAGATTCTGCCTTCTGCTACCTCATCTAATTTTACCCAGCAATAACCATTTTATCACATACAACATACCAACGTTTGATTAGCAAGACTAAGTCTCAATGGCAAATCAGTCCATTTACAATGGGTTGAAAGAAGGAAAAGAAAAATAAACAAGAATATTCTACCCTAATATTGACAGAGCATAGATATATTATTTTGAATATTATTGCAGAAATGGGAAATACTGCACAAATGGAAAATTTCTAGTCACCAAGTGACTTTCCTTTCTTTCTTTCTTTTGGTAAAGACAAATGTCACGCCAAATTGCACCTTTGATGATACATCCATGGATGTACATGAGTGAGCCTATATTCATTCGGGGTACTAAAAGATGTGCTTTAATTGTACACAGACGTCCTGGAACAATCTTTTGTTTCTTTATTTACCTCTATTATGAAGTGCCTTGGCAGACTTAGACATTACCATTTTCTGCTTTCTCAAGGAAAAGATAATTTACTCACTTAAAGATATTGGGCTCCTGTGTATTGTTTTTCTCCATTTGGTACCCTCCATTCCTCCTCGGAACACTGGCGTGCCTGCAATCAGGGACAATGACACTCGCCATAACAGCTGAACCGCTGCACGTGGTAATGCTGAGCGGCTCCCAGTCTCACCAGCTCCGGGCCCCAGCAATGTGGAACCGGGTCCCTGAGCAGAGGCCGGCTCCTTTCCACAGCCACATCTGTTCCCCTCTCCCCCTGGAGCATCTGCTGTGAAGCGTGACCCTGCTGAGCACAAGCAGGCTCAAACTTGGGCCTTCTTACCCTGAAACCTCACACCTCAAAAACCAAGCATTGGAAATTCTAATAATTAGACATGAAAATCTGATGTAACAATATTAAAGATCATAATAGTGTTCTTTTTTAATTTTTTTTCACCATTGAAGGCATTTATTTACCTTTGACAGAAATAGTTAAAAGGTTTGTGTAACTTTTCCGAGAGAAAAAAAAACCAGATTTTCTATTTTTGCTGATGGGTGGTAAAGAAATGGAATCTTTAATAAAATGAAGATGATATGAATGCAAAGATGACCTGCTGCAGGGAGGCTGTGACACTATGTCAATTATTTTATTTTATTTTTTCCTATGGCTTGCCTTTATCCTCAAGGTCAAACGTATCATGCTTTATTTTTATTATATATGTTTTAAAAATATTTGTCCACCAAGAATCAAAGAATGGTATGATTCCCCTGAAATATTTAAAACTAATCCAGTAAGTCATAAATCACACATTTTTGAACACTCTAAATCATAAAGATAGGATAAAAATTGTTTTTAGAAATAATGGAAATTTCAGATTTCAGATTGGAATCCCTCAGGGTGGATCATAGGGTACCCAGGGTCAATACTCAGGGATTTGTATTATGTCTGGGCTCCTTCACCACTGTAATCTTATTTAGTGCTTTAAAAATTATGACAGTATTACATAGCAGATTGGGGATGGGGGTGGGTGAAAATAGGGAACAGGTACATCTTTGGATCTTAAAAATAAACCATCTTTGTCCTCTATATTCAATATTGTCAATGTTTTATTAGCTTAACATGATTTGCATCTGCTTAGAGTCTCCTTTTATTCTCAAGAATTGTCTTGACTATCCAGCTGTGTACCCTCTGTCAGTTACACAAGCCAGCAACCCATTTGAGAGCCAAGTGTGCAGTAACTATCTGCTGAATAAATGAATGATTGACAGCAGGAATTACAGGATTTTCCCTGTGCTTAGATGAGACATTTACCTGAGGATTGTCTATTATTTTAATGCCAAAATGTGGTAGATGTATAATTTCTCGTGTTTTAAAGTGTGAGTTTCCAGTGGTCATGTCACAAGAAGTCAGTACCCTACAAAGATGGACAGATGTGTGCACTCTGGTAAGATTCACCCCAGGTTTACCTCTGGTCTTCCACTCAGTTCCTCTCTCACTCATCAGGCATGTGAGCTAAGAGCTGGCCTCGATCTCACAACACCCTGGGATGAATTAGTGCTGAGTTTATGTTGGCATTCCTTTTTTTTTTCTATTTTTTTTCTGGAAAAGGTATCTGTCAGGAGATGAAACAGAAGAATACTGCAGGGCCTTCTTGTTCTTTCTCTTTGAGCTCTTTCAGCTCCCCTTTCCATGGAGAGATTGCAGTACCCATCACCTTATGCAGACCTACCACAAAGAGCCAACCTGGGCCAGAAAAACATGGCTGCTGCCTGTCTCTCCACCAGTAGCCTGTCAAGCATCAGTGACGTTTTCCTCAGGCATTATGGGTCTGCTTTCTGCCTGTGCGTTTCCTGTCCCCTCCCCATTTTAATAGTAGAAATTAGGGAGAAAGCTCAGTGTTTATATTAACTTCATCATTGCCTCTCAGAGGAGCTCAGGGATACGTCAACTAGCGTATAAAGGGACCAAAAGCACCTTTGGGGACAAGATATAATATTAATTACCAGCATGTACTTCCTGTTCCTTTTGTAATACCATATCCAGCACTGGAAATGCACCTCCGGAGAGCCAGGGGAGCTCTCCTCAGCAGCCAGCAGGAATTGGGCTGAAACTACCACCCCCAAAGTTGCAATTGTCTTGACTGCCCAGGCCTCTCTGTGTGCAGAGTCCCCTGCACCGGGTCACCCGTGGACCTGAGCTGGACAAGGCGATGCACCAGGGAGGTGACCCAGGTCCCAAGTCCCCCCACAGATGGGTGCAGACACAGACCTGAGACCAGGGGGTTGGAGGTGTGCAGGGTGGCATCCATGAAGATAATGGCCCTCACAGAAACAGCCCCCTGCAGGCAGTGCCAGCCTGCACTGCGATGCCTGTCTTTCATTTTTACAAGGCACCGGTGAGATCTCAAAACCAAATCAAGCCAAACCAGAAGATGCTGGCAAAGCAGGAGCGGCTAAGCGAAGCTTCAGGATGGCAGCCAGGTTTTCTCTCCAATAGGCCATGGAGCTTTAAATCATGGTGGAGCTTGCTGTTTCCTGGTTCCTGTTTGTTTTCTGTTCAAATTTGCCCAGAATTTCGATGGCAGCAGGGAAGTCTGGTTGGGGAGCACAAGCCAGGCTCTCTAACTGCTTCTCAATCTTCCTGGCCCCAAAGAAAGCTCCGCCTGTGTGTTCTGAAAATGGCAAGAGATAGCACATTGTATATCTAAACAATGCCGCAGTAAAACCAAGATTCGAGGGTTGTTAATCTCAAACACATTATGGGATCACAGAGCAGCTAAGGTACTGAGTGTCTCCATTTTAATTACCAGGGTTGGCAGAGGGATCCAATCACATCGCTGTGTCCCCGAAATAACCCTCTCCCTGTGTTTGTTGCTGGCTTATTCTAAGCGTGTTTTGATCACCTTTGTTTATGTGTTTGTGTTTTGTACCAGGCAGGCCTCTTGCTCTAAATTAAGGGACATGTTTGGAGGTTACATTGCCATTGGAAAAGCTGCTCATCATCCTCCTGCACATATGAAATGCTTCCTTGAAGGATTTTTTTTTTTCTTTTATCATTCCCTAGTGGAGCTGAGGCAATGAGGAGGACTGGCTTCCCATACGTGCCAGACCACTTTTCAGTCTGACAGCGATAGGTATGTTCTGCCCATGTCGTCTAACTCAGCGTGGGACGTCCCTGGGAAATCTCAGAGGAGGAGTCCATTTCCATTCCACTGACAGTCTTGGTACCATGACAAAGAAGGAGTCACAATACTTTCTGCTTCTAAACATATTTGACACTGCAGTATCCACATGATATCAGGATGGAGTGGAAGAAAAACTGAATAAGTGGTCATTTCAATTAACATTGCTGTTTACAGTGGGGCAGAGATATTGTCAGTATGGATAAAAGACAGCGCCTTTATAACAAACACAGAACCAGTCACCACATTCTCCTCTTCTGTCCTCCATTATCTCTGGAATCCCGTCTTTATTCTGGTCCTGGCTGCCATGGCTACTTGACTCTCATCGTTCTTCTCTAGGTATTCCAGTCATTTCCTGAGGAATCTCTCTGCTTCCACTCTCTCCCATTTATCCCCTGAAAACACAGATATGATCATCTCAATTTCCTCCTTAGAAATCTTACAAATTTTCATGCTGCTTGCAAATTGTCATTCACCCTCAAATTGTCATTCAAAACGTCTCTGACCTGGCCCCGATGCACCAGGCTGCCTATGGGCTTATATCGTGGTACTTTACAGTTCCATACACTACATTGCCGATGCTTCCTGAATATGCAACATTTTTCTCTTCTTCCCCCCCATACTGTATCATTACCAAAGAATTAAGTCTTACTTCAATTTTCAGATATTCCAACCACGTCTTTCAAGACTAAGCCCAATTAATACTATGGGGACTTTCACTTTCAATGTGTTGAAGGGGGCCACAGGAGGAAACAAGGAGGAAAACCACCGTATTCGGAAGCGTCTGACCAGGGCAACATGGAAGGTGTGATGAGTCCCGAATGTAACTCTGCAGAAGCCCTGTTGATCCTTTTCCCAGTTAGTAGCCCAAAGGGAGAAAACAGACACCATGTTAGCATACTCTTGGCCTTGGAGAGGGGTGAAGCTCCCACCAAGCAAGATGATGTCCTAAATGACCAAGCTAACTATTTATGGTGTAACCTGATCACAATGTAATGACAGAGAAGAGGTAAATGGAGGGGAAACGAGGAAGAGGAGCAGGAGGAGGAAAGAAGTGTTTCTCCAACTTGTCTTGCTCTGACCCAGGAGTGCCAGTTCTCCTAGATGGGGCACAGTTCATAGTCAGCAGTAATTCATGGCATGTTGCTACAGCATCTCTGATTAATTGTTTTCCTCAGATCCTTTCTTTACTTCCTTCAAGCATAAGCTTCATAATAGAAAAAAGCAAATTGTTCTTAAAAATGGATTGGTCTTTGTATATAAAAATCACCTTTCCCTAGCTGCTCATCAATTCTGTCCCATGTCAATCAACAGAGATACCGGGTTGAGGTAGCAGCTTCTACCTGCAAGACAACCTTCTCCAAGTGTAGGGCGAGACCTCACAAGAGTTACAATGCTGTTGGGAAAGCAAATTTTTATTTTGAATAGGATGATGGCTTGATACTAGTGGATGAGAAGAAAAACAAAACAATTAAATAATATGTGACCAGAGAGCTGTGTCTTACAAGCAGAAAAGAAAATTACTATTAGTTCTGAATAAGGACTGCCCATTCTGTGTTGATATGCTAGAGAAGGGTTTATTTAAGAATGAATAGAGATTAAACATAATGAGAAGGGGACTAAGTCAAGGTATAGAATACATAAATAAATTCTTAGTGGAAGGTTTGGGCAACAGATCAAATAATTTGGAATAGAATAAAATAAGACTGTAAAAAAGGCATATTTTTTATTTTGCTGTATGTGGTATTTATTTTTACCTTTTCTGGGTGTGGTGCACACCTGTGATCCCAGCTACTATGGAGGCTGAGGCAGGAGGATTGAAAATTAAAGGTCAGACTGGAAAATTTAGAGAGACCCTACTTCAAAAATATAAATACAAAAAGGTTAAGGATGTAGCTCAGTTGTAGAGTGCTTTCCTAACGTGGGTGCGACCCTGGCTTTAGTCTCCAGTGACATCATCATCATCATCATCATCATAATAATAATAATAATAAATAATAATAATAATAATAATAATAATAATAATGTTGAGGTTTAGTAATGAAAGTTTTAAAGAAGTGAATAAAGCTGGGTGTTAGATAATAAACAATTATCAGCCACTAAAAGATAAGAAGAAAGTTATACTGGATGCTGTGGTGCACAACTGTAATACCAGTGGGTCAGGAGGCTGAGACAGGAATATTGCAAGTTCAAAGCCAGCCTCAGCAATTTAGCAAGGGCCTAAGCAATCTGGAGAGATGCTGACTCAAAATAATACACAAAATGGGCTGGGATGTGACTCAGTTGGTTAAGCAGTCCTAGGTTCAATCCCCCGTACCAAAAAAAGAGAAAGTTTTGAAATGATAAAAGCTCCATTTTATTTTATTGACATAAATATATATATATATATAAATGTATATATGTATGTATATATACATATCTAATGTATATATATGTGTTGTATAGGACATGATGTTTTGAAATATGTATATATTATAGAATGGCTACATCAAACTAATAAGCATATGATATCTCTCATAAACTTATATTTTAAAGTGTTTTAAAAAATGCAGAATCTGCTCTCTTATATGGGTTTAGGGAATGACTCCTATAGCTCAGGAAATAATAGCAAATATTGACAAATGGAATGACATCAAATTTAGAAGCTTCTATACAGCAAAGGAAACAATTAGCAGCATGAAAGAAACAACCTACAGAATGGGGGGAAATCTTGTCCAGCTACTCTTATGACAGAGGATTAATATCTATAATACATAAAGAACTGAAACATCCTAACACCAAAAATCCATATAACCCAACCAATAAATGGGCAATTGAAGTGAACAAACACTTCTTAAGAGAAGAAATAAAATGGTTTATAAACATACAAAAATACTCAACATCTTTATCCATCAGGGATATTTAAGTTGAAACTCCATTGAGATTCCATTTCAACCCAGTCAGAATGACAACCATCAGGAATACAAATAACAATAAATGTTGGTGAGGATGCACGGCAAAGAAACCCTTATACACTGTTGGTGGGAGTCCAATTTATTCATCCACTATGGAAATCTTCCTCAAAAGACTAAAAACAGAACTACCATGTGACCCAGTTATCTCATTTCTTAAAATATATGTATTATGGTTTGGATGTGAGGTGTCCCCCAAAAAATGCACATGTGAGACAATGCAGGAAGGTTCAGAGGAGAAATATTAGGTTGTAAGAGTCTTAACCCAATCAGTGAATTAATCCCTGATGGGATTAATTGAAGTGATAGGGTGTGGCTGGAGGAGGTGGGAATTGGGGTGTGGCTATGGGGTATATATTTTATATCTGGAGAGTGGAGTGTCTCTCTCTCTCTCTCCGCTTCCTGATGATGTGAGCTGCTTCCCTCTGCCACGCTCTTCCACCATGATGTTCTGCCTCACCCAGAGCCCCAAGGAATGGAGCCAGCCTCTATGGACTAAGACCTGTGAAACGGTGAGCCTTCAAATAAAACTTTTCTACCCTACAATTGTGCTGGTCAGATCCTGTTAGTCACAGCAACAAAAAAGCTGACTAAAATAATATCCAAAAAATTTAAAGTCAGAATTCTATTGAGACACCTGCATACCCATGTTTATCGCGGAACTATTTACAATAGCCAAATTATGGAGTCAACTCAGGTGCCCCACAACAATTGAATGAATAAAGAAAATGTTGTATATATACACAGTGGAGTATTATTCTGCTCTACAGAAGAACAGAATGATGTCATTTGGAGGAAAACTAGTGGAACTGTGGATCATCATTTTAACTAAAGTAAGTCAGATACAGAAAGTTAAGTATTGCATGTGTTTTCTTTCATATGTGATAACTGGGTGGGGGGATGAGTTGAATGTGAAAGAGGATGGGGATGAGGGGGAAGGAGGTTAAATGGATAATGAGTGGTGTAAATTGTCAAAATATGTCACATGCATGTGCAAATATTTAAAAGTAAGCATCTTAATGCCTCTCATTCCCATTTCCATGTTTGATTTCTGGATTGAAATTTTATCCCTCTTGACAAATGTACCCACAACCACATACAGTCACACACACACAAATATTTCTTATTGATATATGTCTGGTAAATATTCAGTATTTAAGGAAAATTACCCTAAAATTACTAGCAGCCTTACATATTTTTCTGTCACAAATAAGTCAGTAAAAGTCATACTATGAAAAATGTTCAACTAAACGAAGGGTGAATTCTGTACCTAAGAGAAAAACGTTCATTTTCTCTAAAAAACTTACTGTTCGGCTTGTCTATCTGCCAATGAATACTTTAATTTAATTAACATTACTCAGAAAAAGAAGAATGGAAGGGAAAAGACTGTGATATCAGTAAAATCTGACATAAAATACAAAAAAATCTTAGTTGAAATTAGTGAACCTTCAGGTTTAGCGGATAGATTGTCTTATTTTATGTAGTTATAATGCATTTGTTTTCTTATTTATCAGGCTATCCACCAATGCACTATGCTCTGCACCCCACGAGTTATAACAAGCTCATCTTTTACATGAGGTATGTCAGTGTTTCTTCTTACATCCTGCCCTCAAGTCACATTTGTTATATGTCTGGTGCCATCACAGACCCTCTGGAATATAGACTGCTATTGAATTGGATTCCCATTTGGATTTCTTCCAGGGCCATTGCTTTGAGAGCAGCCCGAGAAATAACAAAATTGGCACGGGCTGGTTTAACTCCATGGCTAACTGTCGTCTCCTGTTCATGATAAGTGTGCAAAATCGTTGGAAATGCAATCTACGATGTCATTTTTCCATGCAGACAGATTACATTATATATAATTTAGCGTTTATCTTCAGTTATACTCTGAAGCTTCGCACATTTCAGTAAACATCTCTCTTACAGCTTATGATAGATAATTGATAACAATAGAGGATTGAAAATAAAGACGCAGAAATGATAATACTTCGTCAGTTGCTAGCACACAATAGCCAACCTTGGATTTTCCTCTTTTATAGTGATTGCACTTTTCTGGCAAAGGCAATAATGTGATTTAGGGATTTGACATTCCTCTTATATTACTATGATATCAAATAAGGGTAAAGCATCTTTGAAACTAATATCACTTAAAGGAAAACAGGACCATTAAGCAATATCAGAGCATTTTTGAGAGTAATCTGTCAGAATACTCTCATGCAGCTCCTTTTGATTTCATTCATTAAAGGAGCAATTTGGGAATGGTGCTTCTAAGGAAGTATCAGAATTTACCCCCCAATCCCTGAAAAAACAAACATTTCAATGAAGTTTGATGTTCAACAAGTTTTGCAAAACGTTTATTCCCATAACCCAGACTTGACCTGGGATGCCCCATGCATCTGGATTTATAAATTGCCTGGCTTCCTTTCCTAGGTCAGTGCCATGCACCCTGGAATCAGAGCTCTATAGAACCACGCACAGACCCGGGCTTGTTAGAAGGTAGCGTTTCAGGAGGGCACTTCCACCATGCTGATGTACCTCCTCTTCTCTGACTTCTAGCTCCCTCTTCTGCTGAACTTGTGCAGTCAGGAGGTCACCTGGGAGCCCTGTGCCTGTCACCCTGCACTCTGTACCTGAGTCACCAACATGGAGCAAAATCTCTCCAGTTCCCCTTCAAACTTCCCTTGCACAAGGGGTTGAAGTGCAAGACTTAACATGAGATTGTGAGTGATAGACGGAAATTGTTTTAGGGTGTGTCTTAGCAATAGTCAAAAGATAAATGACAAATACCCCTGTTTTTAAAAGTTTTGCCCTTCCTTCTTTCACTCCAATCTAATCCACTTTTCCCTTCACAGGACCATACCTACAGCTACGTAAGAAAGCAGATACCTTCATTTTACTGTGCAGAGCAATGTAACCCCTTCAGTCACACTCACCTCTTGGTTTACCTTTTCATTAACCAAATACTCATGATTTGTTCTTACAAATAATGATCCATAGAAACCTTGGCCTGTGGAATGAAGCTGCACAGGGAAATATTTTCCCCCTAATTGTAACACTTCCCGGGGAGGAAAGAAGGCTCACTATTTTATTTTGTTTTTTTTACTACTGTCTTTCTATTGTATGTACATGAATGTGTATATCATCTTACATAATAAAAATAGTTAATTTGAGTGACATGCACTAGTCAGTGGACTCATGACAAAGCTCTCTTGCATTTCTGGGTCTGATGTGAGGCAGGTCCTTTTGCCCTTCAGGTCGACAGTCTTCAATCGTCAGCAGTCGAAGTCATTGGATTTCAACGCATCTTAACCAGCATGTATTAATTGGTGCAGCATCATTGAAGACAGCAGGCAAGTCCTCTGCTGTCGGGGCAGCCGCATCTGAATCACAGGAACAGAACAGAAGCCTGAAAATGCAGAAGACAATTTCAAATAGTGCTAAGTGCCGGAAGGAGAATAGTAACCATGGGCTAGAGGAGGTGGCATTTGGTATGATACACATGTGAGGGGTAGCAGAAGTCCCTTCAGGAGAAACTAGAGAGGTGTGTTCAAGAATAGGGAGAGGACCAGTGCAGGTGAAGTATGGGTCCGTGGTGGGGAGTGTGTGGGAAGGGCAGAAACAGGTCAAGGAGGAAGACCAGATCAGGAAACGTCAAAATCTCACCAGGAATTTCTACTTTATGTTTCATTGTAACAGTGAGTTATTGGAAAGTTCTGAGCACGGGTGATACAAAATAATCTGATTTACATTTTTTTTTTTTTCTTTTTTGATACTGGAGATTGAACCCAGGGGTGCTTAACCACTGAACCACATCCCCAGTCCTTTCTTATATTTTGTTTGGAGGCAAGGTTTCACTGAATTGCTCAGGGTCTTGCTAAATTGCTGAGGCTGGTTTTCAACTCATGATCCTCCTGTCTCAATCTCTTGAGCCTCTTGGATTACAGGTCGGCACCAACCCACCTGGCCTGATTGGCATATTTTGAAATCACTTCGTGTAAAAAAAATGGTCTGTAAGGAGGGATACTGGGAATGTTGTACCACTTGTGTCTATTAAACTATTTTGGTTTGTAATATAATGAACTAGGGCATTGTGATTAGAAATATAGCTGATAAAGATTCTAAGTTGTTTAGCAATGCTGGTAAGTCATATTTTCAGTGTGATACAGTTTTGTAAAGAATAAATTTTTTTAAATTTTTATTTGTTCTAATTAGTTGTACATGACAGTAGAATGCATTTATACATTTTGATAGATCATATGTAAATGGAGTGTTATCTCTTATTTTTCTGATTATACATATTTTAAGATCACATTGATCATATAGTCATATCTGTACATGAGATAATAATGTCTGTCTCACTCTACTAGCATTCGTATCCCATACCACTCCCTTCAGTCCCCTCTACCTAATATAAAGTAACTCTATTCTTCCCTATTCCTCCCACCCTTATTGTGAATTAGCATTTGCATACCAGAGAAAACATTTGGCCTTTGTTTTTTTGGGTTTGGCTTATTTCACTTAACATGATATTCTCTAATTCCATGCATTTATCAGCAAATGCCATAATTTCATTCTTCTTTAAAGCTGAGTAATATTCCATTGTACATATATATACCACATTTTCTTTATCCATTCACCTGTTGAAGGGCATCTAGGTTGGCTCCATATTTTAGCCATGCTGAATTGAGCTGCTACAAAGGCACCAAAAACATTCACTGGAGAAAAGAGAGCCTACTCAACAAATGGTGCTGGGAAAATGGAAAGCCACACGTAACAAAATGAAATTAAACCTCTATCTCTCACCCTGCAAGAAACTTAACTGAAAGTGGATCAAACACTTAGGCAGTAGAACAGAAACCCTGTGACTGCTAAAAGAAAAACTTGACCCAAATCTTCTTCTGACTTCTTTAACACGACCCCTAAAGAGCAAGAAGTTTAAATCAAAAATCAATAAATGGGATGGACTCAAACTAAAAAGCTTCATCTCAGCAAAAGAAACAATCAATAATGTGAAGAGAAAGCCTACAGATTGGAAGAATAGTTTTTAATATACTTTCTAAACATGCATTTAAAACAAATAACAGGTATAAAGGCATATATTTTTCATAATAGTAATTTTTAAAGTTAATGTAACAATTGCAGTGAGATGTCAGAAACTTCCAATGTAACCATGAATCACACAACTAGCTCTTTTTGTAGCTTTAGAGGAATTTAGTATTTACTAAAATTTATAAGGTTTTCTACTCTGCAACTGGGAAAGTTGGTGAGGTATTAGAGGAATAACATTGAACTTGGTGTTAAGATTCTGGTTTCTAAACAAAGAGCTGCTGTTAAATATGTGCTATGAGGGATTAAGAGATCACTTGGACTGTTTTTAGCTCAAATATTCTGTGATCTACATCTGTATACTTGAAATGAAACAGAAGTAAAGAGTGGAATCAACTGTGTTATTCTGTATTTTTAGGAAGAATTGTTAGCAATTTCTAAAGGGTGGTATAGTATTGCCTTTAAAAATCTTTGGGGACTTCCATTTCTGGGAAGATGAGTAGACATATCTTACCTTATTATTTCTACTAAGTTGAACTAATAACCCTGGATATTCCATATAAAATAAACATAAGAAGACTGAAAGGGTAGAGAAAAAGGCAGACCAGCTGGTGGTCTGGAGACACAGGAAAGACATTGGTAAACTTGGGATTTCTTTTTGCTTCATATATCATAACTGAAGAAGCTGGCAACCCATAAATGCCAGGGGGTAAAACAAAAAATTACAACAAGGTTTTCTTTATTTTTAGCCAAAGAGCCAGGAAGAGGGCAGACCAGCAAGATGGAAACATTTAGACAATAATCAACATAAATTAAATATTCACCCAGTGTTCACAGACCCATGCATTCAAATCACTTCAAATCTACAAAGGATGAAATTTCTGTACAATCACAAATAAATCAAATTATATTTATGTTTTTTTAAAATTTGCAAGATGGGTATATCAGAGAAGAAATTGACTGAATTCCTGTGGCTACTGTTACTAATTCAAATTACATTCTGATAAGAGATTATTTAACTATGGATCATGTACTCGTTTTCTTCTTGCAAGGAATATTAAAAGAATAACAGTAAGCTGACCATCTCAAAATTTTCAAATGTAGACATAATAAATTTCAAACAAATAAGAAGAGGTGAGAGAAAGGAAGAACAGAAGAATGAATCTAACCTAACTTTCCTATGTGCATACATAAATATCCCACAAGGAATCTCACTGTCAGGTACCAGGAGACACTTAAGAAAGAAAAAAATATAAAAGTAAATAGAGGGAAGGGAACAGGAAAAGGGAGGAGAGGAGGGAAAAGGGAAATACCAGGGACTGAATGTGAGCAAATTATATTCCATGCTTTTTTAGTTAAGTCAAAAAGAATCTTTATGTTATGTATAACCAAAAAGAAGCAATAAGAAAAGTCAATTACCACTGTTTAAGGAAACATTGAAAATTATAGATCTTAAGAATAAACATAAGCTAAATAGTTTCAAACTCTTTAAGTTTGAGCTTAAAGAATCCTAACAAACGGTTACAAACTCTTCAAATAAAAATGGTGTATTTAATGGGATAATGAAATCAAAACCCTTCCTTGGCAGGATTCTGACCATCCCAAATTGAGATTCCTAAAAATGTAGTTTAGGAATTAAATTATGGAACTGAATTTTATGTCAGATTATCAGTTTTAATCTTAGAATTAAAATGAAAGTTTTGTTCATTTACTCAAATCAGGTTGTTGGAATTTTCACTTCTTTGGGAGTAAGTCATACTTCACTTCAGCTTGTTGCCAAAGAGGAGGGAGAAAACAACCAAAGGAGAAGTCTAAAATTCAAGGAACTGTTGAGTAAGGAGTTCTTAAAGTCACAAGATGCTCCGAGCTCCAGTTTTCTTTGCTGTTCTCCGTAGAGTTTGTTACCTCACCCGCTGGCCTTTCTGGAACTGAACTCAACTTCTTCCCTCAAGTACTTTATGTTTGTATAGAACTGACTTCTCTGGGTTATAATATTTTGGTGGTTTACTATCGTCTCTCTTAAATTTTTGTGAGAGAAAATGAAAGAGAGAGAGGAGAACATGCATGAAAAGCAATTGAGAAATCTTAGAATAATGAAATTATTTATGTGAAATTTAACCCGAGACCACCCTACTTGACCTTGTCTTCACTAAAGGAAGATTTTTATCCACTATTCAGTGAAGGCAGTAGGGTAAGAGAAGCTAATGTGATCTGCAATAACAGCCAAACACATTGTAAGCAGTTATATAATAGCCAAGTGGTTGTTTGAATGGGTATTATTAGGTGGTAAAGTGGAGAATATAATCTAGGCTTTCTTTTAATACTTGTATTTCCACTGAATTCATTGTTGATTACATTAAATATAAATAACTCATGATGCTCTTAAATTCTTTCTATGTGCAAGGATTCACATTTCTTATTAAAATACCAAATTTCCCCTTTTATTCTTTTTCACCAAACCATGTGCTATTTAATGGCAGGGCAAAGAGAAAAATTGTAACCCCGTGGGAATCAGGAAACCATTCGCTTAAACTATTCTATTTATTCACTTAAATATCTGATACTTAATCCAGACCTTGCCTTGAAATGTTGTCTTTTCATTTTTTTAGAAATTATGCTTCAAACAAATATGAAATGTTTTCTATTTCTACACCTTGATGTATCCATTTACATGAGCTTCTCGGTTTGAAATCATATTAGTCTGATAAAACTTTATTTTTGTTGGTTAACGTATACATTTTACCCTCAGGAACAGGTGTAAACTCTGACATCTGGAACATCCGTCAAAAAAGAATGTCCCTGAGGCACTCTCACAAGAGGATCTCAATACACATGCACACAATGGCATTTCAAACAGATAGGTGCCCTTATATCAGGGCACCAAGTAAGAAAAATAGAAAACCTGAGCAAAGAGCACATGACATGAAATGAAATACATATGTAGAGACTGACCATCATTTGCAGGGGTTAGGGCCCAATTCCATGGTGAAACTCAAGTCCATTTAACAATGGGAGATTTAACATTTAACAGCTAAGCACATAAAAAGGAATTCATAACAGAAAAAC
Source organism: Sciurus vulgaris (assembly GCF_902686455.1). Classification (NCBI taxonomy): domain Eukaryota; kingdom Metazoa; phylum Chordata; class Mammalia; order Rodentia; family Sciuridae; genus Sciurus; species Sciurus vulgaris. The sequence goes on from NC_136470.1 coordinate 133,167,004, forward strand.
CTACATCAATGGGAATGACCTTTCTCAGAGATATCTTTTACAGATTTTTCCTCCCGGCTGTCTCTTTTCTTGCTTGTTCTACCCTAGACCTTTTTCAAGAGGGACTCTTTTCTTTCTTCTTCATAGACAGCCTTTATTTTACCCTCTGAGTCTTAAGAATCAGCTGCCACCATGGAAGACTTTGAGGTGATATTTTTGCCCTGGTGTGGAAGACTTTGGGGGTTCCAGGATTTTTGTATTGGATGGAACCCCTTCTCTCAGAAAGTTCATTCAAATTACGGTGGTAAGGTAAAGTAATGTGAAAGACTGCTGCCGTTGAATCCGTGAAAGTTCTCAAAACCTTGTTTGGTCATTTTTCTGTATTTGATCCCATTCATACAGAAGACTAAGGAACACCTTTTGCTAATTTTATGAACCCAAAGTCAAAGTATCAGAAGAGAGTCACAAATTTAATCTTGCAAGACCTTATGAATGATGGAAACACCCTCATTATTCTAATAAATTTGATCAACATTCACTTATGAATGAATTAACTATTTTAGAAATACCAAATCCTTATAATGTTTTAGTCTTGTTCAGAATCTTTATTTGCAGGGCAGCTAATTTGCTTCCACCCAGAAAAAGTTCTTTGCTTTTGTTGTTATTTAGTCATTATAGTTATACATATGTTGTAGTCCAATATCTAAACCTTAATCGTTGCATTTTAATTACCATAACCTTAAAGGAGACAGTTTTTGGAAAACGGTGCAAGAAAATATACTGTCTGGGAAGTTGAATGACCAGAGCTTCTGTGATCTCTCCTTGTTCCCTCCTTGAGGTATGCCCTCAGCCTCCTTGTCCAGAGGGAGAACTGAATCTCTGGGAATGTAAAAAGGAGGGACTTCCAAAATTCTTAAAATTCATGTCTTACTAACTCCAACTTTATATGACTTCTACACAAATTTTTGAGAGTGGCATCATTTCTGATCTCAAGCTATCACTTCTTACTGAGGAAACATCATCCATAGAATGTGTAAAACAACATTCCATAGAATGTGTAAAAATGACAAACCATTGCCCACAGGTAATGATTTTGAAGTTCTGTAAGAATGACCAGCAAAGACCTAGTTGAGAACTGCCCACGTGAGAGCATCATAGTAACAAGTCATAATAGCTCTCTGGGTTCTTCAGTCTCCCCGGAGTCCTTGAAATGGTCAATGTGGCTATTTTCATGAATAACACTGATTCGCGTAAGGAACCTCAGTCCGTGACCTTGGTGTCTTGCTGCACCAACTGACATTAAGAGCTAATGCTCCCCTTGTCTTGGTGTTAGAAATGTCGGCAGACACAAATGTGAACTACAATACATCAGGCACAGCTCCAGTGAGACCATGCATCTGGATCCAATTCACTTACTGCTATGTTTCCAATAGTGAAGAAGACACCCTGGTCTGAAGTGGAGGGCTTTCCACGGAATGTCTGTGTGTAGATGGTGAAGGGATTCTAGCCTCAGAGAATATATCGAATTTAAACTAGGATTCAGATTGTTTGAGTGAGTCTGGTGAGTTTGTTTAAATGTCTACTGGGATCTACTTGCATTAAGTTGCATTAAGGACTAAAAACTCTACTAGGAAAGAAAATAACCTTTTGGAAAAACAGCGTGAGTGTGCATGAGTGTGCACACCCACTCACACACACACTTGCTTTGAACCACAAGAAAAAAAAGGAAATTTTGGGATGTGAGTCAGCTATTCCCTGTTGCCCCTCCTCCCTCAAAGAAATGTAGCAAAGACCTATTAGAAGATGTGTAAGTAAAAAAGAGCTAATGCCATAAACTTTCTGTAAAATAGGGAACAAAAACCACAGTAACCATAGCCTAGTAGTCTATGTAGTCTTGCGTAGAACTTTCCATAATTTAGATGATTGTTTGTCTCTGTGGTCTCATTATTAAAGCAGCAAACCATGTAGAAGGAAGGACAAGAACAGAACTATATCATGCCTGGAACATCAGGCTATTAGAGGACACAGCAGCTGGAGCAGGAGACATGGGTCAGTTTCAGGTCCTCTGGAGAAACCTGAGGGAAGACGAAATTCCTGAAATTTTATGGTGAGTGGCAGAAGCAGAGAAATATTACTTTACACCGTCATCAAGCCAGTATCTTGGTTTCTAGACTGGTTTAATTTGAAGAAATATGGATCTCAAATACAGGCTGCTTGGGGATTTCTCCTCCTTCATATTATTTTTATAATGATCTCATTTTGGAAAGCCTGGGGTAATAGCCTGAATAAAGTTTTGATAGAATGCAGTATTTAGAACAAATGACTTGAATAATTCCACACTGTCAGTAGGAACTGCTGGAGATAGCAGTCTGACTTCAAGATTCTTTAAAGTTTCTCTCTCTAATCAGTATATGACAGCTAATAGTGATTGTTTTAGCAGTAGACTGTTCTCGAATACAGGATGTCAGCCCCCAGACCCTGGGTGGCAGAATCAGGACAGAGAGCAGTAAAAGGCTACTATTGCAGCATAGGGCATCTAATGCTTCCAAATGATGCTGGAAGGTGAAGGGGGACCCCTTGCCTTTTCCTCTGTACAAGCCATGAAAATCAGGGGCTAAGAGGTGTAGATCATGGTCAAGGTTATTTATTTCCTTCCTTGCCTTCACCGTTACCTATATTGGTTTCTTTGAAAGGAAATAAAAAATATCAGAATTTGGATTTTGTCTTTCTAAAAGAATATATATTTTTTTTTATCTCACAGACATGGGATACCAAATATCTAATTTATATAGCATTATTTAAACATTAAACAGAAAAAAATGGTCAAATATGACTGAACATCATGCTGATTGCATTAAGATCAGAAATAAATACTCAGTACAGTCCCTCTTAAATTTTTCTGTTTCATGATGAAGAGATAGCACACTAACATTTCCCACTAGCTGTCTTCAAATGAATACCTTTAACAAAACTGCCCACGATTCAGTTAAAAATACCCCAATTATAGGAAAAGTAACTCCCTAGTAGAATTACTTTCATTAATATGTTGAATTATTTCACCTTTTAAATGAAAAACACCATGTTTTGAACAGAATTTTAAAGGACAACAAGCACATATTATAGTTGCACTTTAGTGAGTGTTGAATTACTGTTGAATGAGTTTTCTGTTATGGGGCGCAACTTAAGAACAGACAGATCACCACTGAGAAGTCCAAATTTGAGAGTCTTTATTAAGCCAGCCGCTGACTCTCACACAGTGCCCCAAAAATGGCTATTGGGAGAACAGCCCCGACCACAGGGTTGTAGGGGTTCTTATACCAAAATCACATTAATTATAAGTGTCTGTTGCTGTGATTCGAAATTACACATTAACATCATGAGATCATCGACAGAGGGGGAAGTGGGTCAGAATGACCCTTATCTAGGTACAAACTAAAGAAAGGTTACTAACATCCACACAATCACTGTTCACATGGTACCTTGTTTAGGAGCAATAGGAATCAAAAGAGAGCAATTCTTTACTACACAGGAGTTGCCATTGTATATTATTAAACATGTCACACCAAGTAACTGATGATGGGCACAGAGGCAGGGTGTTCCCATGGAAGAAGCTTATTTCCTACATAACATGGAGTCTCAGAGCAACATGGAGTCTGTTTAGTCATTTCCCTTAGAGTATGGCCTAGAATATTCTCATGGAGTCAGATTTGTCAGCCCATCACATTTTCTATTAATAAATTAATTTTGGCCAGGTGTGGTGGCTCATGCCTGTAATCCCAGAGGCTTGGGAGGCTCAGGCCAGAGAAAGGCAAGTTTGAGACCAGCCCCAGCAACTTAGGAAGGCCCTAAGCAACTTAGCGGCACCCTGTCTCAAAACAAAAAATCAAAAGGACTGGGGATGTGGCTCAGCGGTCAAGCACTTCTGGGTTCAATCCCTGTCCCCCCCACCAAAAAATCATTTTGTCTTTAAAATCAAAAGTGTGCTTTCTTTTAAACCACTCAGTCCCCCCCACCACCACCAAAACAGAGAAATTTCAAAAATCTTGCTAATTCTTTCCAGAAAAGAATAAAATGTTTGCAAATAGTTATGTTTAGAAGAAAAAGAAAGTGATGTGGATTTGTTAAATCAATAGAAAAAATAAGTCCTATTTTTAACCTGTGCTGTCAGAGCTAAATTTTCTTATACTTATTTTAAATGAGTAAAAAGAGAGATAATTGAGGCTGGGAATATCATGTGCTAGGAAATGCACCACCTCTGAGATTCTAGGAGTCTCTCACAGAGCTCAAAGATCTTGGGACACAGAGAGTGGTATGATTCAGTCTTATTCCCAATGAGAGATAATTGCAATTAAATACAGTTTTATTATCTCTTAATAAAGTTTTAACTTTTCCTACAACACATAGGTTAGAGCTAATCTGGAAAAAAATGACCTGACTTGGAAAAGAGTGAATTCATTGTTTGAGAAAGCTCATTCTATTTACCAACAATGCAAACTTGGTTGGTTGTTTTTTTTTTTTTTTTTTTTTAACCTTCTACAGAAAACATGACCAGCAGCAAGAAGAGTTTATTTACTTTTCAATTTTGATTAAATTCACACAAGTGCATTGGGTGAAAATTGATTTTTGTTTCCCTTTTGTTAAACTGATAATCTTCCATACCCCCTGCACAAGGATCAAATATGTGACTTCTTGTATGTGTGAAAATCATCCCTGACAGCCCTCTGGAAAGTATACTGTGCACAAAAACATACACACAAAACAACTCTTTGTATTACTCTCATGTCACTCTTTATGTAACAATTGACACTGATAACACAATTGAGGAAAATGAAATAAATTCAGGGTGATTCTGAACTATCGACTTTTTGTGGGTTAGAAACGGTATTTTTAGTTCATCATTTTCCATACTTTAATTTCAGAATGACATATATGAACATGTGTGTATTCATGGAGGGACTACATGTTTGCCTGTATGCATACAAGAAGTTGGAAATGTAAAATCTCTTCAGCCCATGCCACGCTGCCACTATCGGGCAGAGTGCTGGACAGGAGTACATAAATCCAGAGAGAGGGATCTGGCTAACACATCATGCTGCTCAGCGCACAGAGCACTTCCCGTCTGGCAGGAATAAAAGGACGGGGTTGGGGGAGCAAGACTGAGTCTCTCATTGTGAGGAGCGTGAGGATATGAGGTCAGACAGCCGGGACAATCCCTTCCAGAATTTTCCACCTCCAGGGAGTGGGGAGAACACTGAGATCATTCATAGAGATGGAGTGGACTAGTGTCTGCCGACCAGCCAACGTTCAGAGACACATGATGACTCGAACTTGTGTTCTGAGCTGACTGTTGTGGGGATTTGTGGCCTCCTGCCTACATCTGTTTTTGGAGTCTTCCTTTTGTAGTCCCTGGTCTGCCTTTCCAGGAACTCAGTTAATAGAGTGCCTTCTGTCACATACAGCCAAGATCCCCTTGGTGTGGTATCTGATCCCTGTGTGTACTGGAATTAACCAGAATAGTTTAGGTCTGACATAGACAAATAAAGGGCCTATCCTAAGGTATGTTTTTTTAAAATTAGCACCCTCTAGATGCCTTACTTGTATAAACACATTTGATAGATATTTAGTTGGAAACTTGAAATTGCTTGTATTTGATCATTTTTTGATCATTTTGTGATTCCATATGGTTCAACCCAATAATGGGCATATCTTATTGAGTTGAGTAAACCATTGAATGACACATTTTTGCCTTAGAAATCAAGGAAGTTTTTTTTTCTTTATTCTATTATTCTTATCTCCAAGAAGATTAATGAATTCTGTGATGACCTTCAAAATATTAGTGTGTCACCTGGGCTCTAAATAGAGGCTTTCATAATTAGAAAAGAAATAAACTTTGATTATGAAATATCTGGAGGTATTTATGATGCCTATAGTTCACATAGAGAACACACTTCCAGTGAGAGCACTAACTTCAGGATGTGTCCTCGGTCAGGAAGGTCAACTTTAAAGAAACACTGGAAATATCTGATACAACCAGTAATGTGACTCATTTTCCAAACAACTCAGAACAAAATACCAAGAAAGCAGTGATTATTACTTTTCACTATCAAGGTAGCTGATATTATATGCCTTCGGTACATACTAGCTTAGTCCTCATGCAACCTATCAGAATATGACTATGCTCACTTAACAAGGAATTACTAAATCTTGGTAAGACCAAGAAATCTTCTAAAATGGCAGAGTGCAGAGGCACAGCGAGGGTAGTAACCTGGTTTTCTCTGGCTCTAAGGTCAATGATCATAAACATTGGTTTTGAAAGTCACTGGCTACTTGGGTATCTCCCACAGAGGTGAAACACTGGTTTTCTTTGAATCCTTTGCTGATAGTGTCTCTGTCACTACAGCTACGGTTTATGTGAGGCTCCTTCATTTTCTTCTTCACTATGCTTTGTCTTCTTTAAAAGAACAGACATTGCCTATCTCAGTCTGCTGGAAATCACGATGGCCATCCAGCTGTGCCACGTGGCCAGAATTTTTCGTAACTAAAGACCAAATTACCTGAGCATTGCCTCCATGTAGAGGGGCAGAGAGAATATTTACATAACTGAAAACTACTTGTTTTTCCAAGTAATAACACGATGATCATTGCTTCATGATCCTAAGCTTCTGATTTCTTCCCTCCTCACATGACAAGACAATACCAAAAACACTCCAATTAGGTTTTAATTAATTAAACCAAGCCTGGTCACAGTGAAATAAATAGACCAGTTCACAACCTGGTTATGTTTGCTACCTGCTAGCCAAGGCAACTCTAGTTTCTAGAGTTTAACAATGTGTATCCCAGAAAGGTAAGGTCTAGAGAAAATATCTGGGACAAATATCTATGACAACGTAAGTAGTTTTCTGTTTCCCTGGTTCTTACAGAAACTGCTAAGAGATTCAGCATTCTCAGCACCTATTTTTAAAATTCCTTACCATCAATCTGAATGACAGGAATGAAGAGGGCAGTTCATCAGAATGTGATTTATTTAGTCCACAAATATTTACTGATCACCTGTCTCTGACACTTTTCGAGACATTTTTGATATTAAAAACAAGGTAATCATCTGGGCATGGTGGCACACACCTGTAATCTCAGCAGCAGAGGCAGGAGGACTGCAAGTTCAAATGTCAAACCCAAATTTGCAGTCATTGAATAGTAGGTATTTATCCTAACAATGTTTATATTTTTATCTGATAGATAAATCGATCTCAAAAGAATTTTAACCAAAATATTGTCTGGTGTAGGGCCAGATAGTTTGTTATGACCTTTATAATGTAGAAAGCATCACTGTTAGAAAAGGGTTATGATGACAAAGCCCTTGTCCCCTTAGCAATCTCTGGCCATTAGGAAAGCCCAAATTTGTGTTAGCTCTTTGATGGGACAGGAAAAGTAAGGTGGAGGAATATGAAGGAAGAAAGCTAGAATGTACCATTGGATTAGAATTCTTTCCTATTATTCACCTGAGTACCACAGTATATTATAAGCTCCATAAATTCCAGGAGAGGTTTCCAGGATACAGAATGACAATCTACTCATGCACATTAGTGGTATCATTCAATAGCTGCTGAATGCATCTCCAACTGTAAAAATATTCTCCTGTAGGATGATTGTTTTGGTATTATCTTAATTTCCTTCTTTGTGTCTGAGAAGCATTGGGGGGTGAATAATAATGAAGGTGTGCTACACAGAATCCTAACGGCTGCTTAGAACCTTATTCTGTCTCTTGTACAATCAAGAAATGATCAGTTGCACATAACTTTGTGTCACTCCCACTGGCAGCATAAACCTTGCACAGTGAGGTCATGCTTAGCAAGGTTCTCCTCTTCACTCTGTGTATGCCTGTGTGTATGTATGTTTGTATGTGAGAGAAAGAGGGAGGGAGGGAAGAAATCATGGAGAAATAGGGCATTGGTCTTCCTCACGAAGGCTCTGCTCTCTTGATCCCATCACCTCCCCCAGATCCCCCACTTCTAGCTCCATCACCTTGGAGGCTAGAATCTAACATGGACACAGCATGGGAAACATGAACTCTGCCACTAATCTGCCCCATCTTCATTTTTAAAATTCCTTACCATCAATCTGGATGACAGGAAAGAAGAGGGCAGTTCATCAGAATGTGATTTATTTAGTCCACAAATATTTACTGATCACCTGTCTCTGACACTTTTCTAGATAGTTTCGATATTAAAAAGAGGGTAATCAGCTTTGGGCATGGTGGCATACACCTGTAATCTCAGAGGCAGAGGCAGGAGGACTGCAAGTTCAAAATCAATTTCGGCAATGTAGGGAGGCTCTGAGCAACTGAGCAAGACCCTGCCTCAAAATAAAAAAATAAATAAATAAATAAAGGAGCTGGAGATGTGGTTCAGTGGTTAAGCACCCCTCCCTGGGTTCAATCCCTGGTACTGAAAAAGCAAAAGAACAAACAAGGTCATGGAAAGGAGATTGCAGTTTAGTAGGTAATACACTAATCAAATAATTGCATAAATACAATTCAAACTCTCATGATTCCTATCAAGAAAAATATCATGGAGTTATGGAAGTATACAGTAGCCAGGGGGTCAGAGACAATATTCCCCAAAGCAATATTTGAACTGAGAGCGGTTTTGCTCTCCATGGGTTAACTAAGCAGAAGAGTCAGAGGATGGGAGAAACTCCGTCTGGACAGAGAGCATGGAAAAGACCTGATGTGTTTCTAGCATTTGAGGGAAGTCCGAGGTATCCGGAGAGTGCAGGCTAAGAGGAAGGGGTGGAAGGTGCTGGATGCATGAGATGCCAACACCAGCTTCTGGAGTCCCCTGTGGGAAGATGAAGAATAGAGGTCTTCAAGCACAGCAGCAGAAAGCTGGAAGAAGAAGAAGTGCCAGATTTTAAACAGATTACTTGGTTTTAATACAGAGCAAAAATCATGAGGGGGTGGAGTGAGAGAGAAGAATGAGAGATTGTTAGGAGTTGAGATGCCTCCATTAGTGCTGAAACTCTGTGAGGCTAGGTGGGTGCTGGGGGACAGGATGTGGGAAAAACCGGCTCTCCATTCCAGCTCACAATGGAGGGGAGCTTCTGGACCAGCAGCCGATGCTCAGGATAGCTCTTCTCAACCTGTTCAAGGCCCATGTGGCAGACAGGCCTGCACGGCCATCCTTGACGTGATGGTGACAAAAAGGAGCCTGAAGACGCCGGCAGGCGGTGGAGTTCAGAGAAAAGGCCACTTGCTTTAAAATCCAGGCTTTTCCATTCCATCTCATGGACCTCCTTTGAACTATTTGACCTCTTCAAGCCTTGAATCACTTAGCCCGATGTCAAGTTTGGCTTGAAATGTACACCACCCCCTCATGAAGAGGGTTGCCTCGAGGATTAACAGGGGGTCGTGGGTGCACAAGACCTAGCATAGACCATGGGAGACACCCTGTGCGTCTACTGCCTTCACTGAAGTAATCAGAAGGTCCACCATGTTGTTTTTAGGTCAGTTAATATTACTTCCATATAAACCACATCATTAAAATGTATCTCATGTTTTTGCCTAAAATTATGTACCATTTTCAAGCAATTTCAATTACTCAAATTATATTAGAAATGGTGAACAAGGTAGGAATTAAATCTTCTTGTTCTTCTATTTAAAAACATCTAGATATGAGAATTATGCTGGAAATCAGCTTGATTGATATTGGCAATATATCCACAAAATTTAAAAGCTTTTAATCTAGTAAAAATGACTTCATTACTGTTAAATGAAGAATTCTCATGTTACCTCACTTACAGAAAGAAGAAAAATTTAAAAAAAAAATTAGACTGTAATAGAAGTCAGACTCTATAGAAAGAAAGAATTTCACATTTTTTTTTTCAGAATTTCTTCTTGTTGTCCATTGAGATAAACATGGTAGCCATTAGAATGGGAGACATAGAAGTTTGTCTATAGCCTAATGGTGTTCATCCAGGAACAGAAAGCCAGAATCCCAATAAGCACTGAGTGCTAATGTCTTCTCCAGCCTATCAGGTTGTCTTCTGGGGCAGCTACCAAGACGAGGAGGTCTTAAATTCCCTGTGTACACTCTCTCTGTTAGCCTCACCAAATCTCCTGGAATCTTAGGACATGGCCGAGAGCTTCTCCTCCATTTAAAAACTTCATTAATGTCATCACGTCCTCAATCAAACTCCAAAGCACATAAAAACTCAGGACCACAAATAGTATACACAGATTCTGAAAATTAGAAAACATCAATAATTCTTCACCTCTTCGTTCTTCTTTCATGCATTCATCTCAGGAGAAATTGCTCTCACGAGGAGCTACTGGGAAATATTTAACCATGATGCCTAAATATCTGCTAACCAAGCAGTAGGAGTAATGTATATGATCCTTAATGACAGGAATGTTTCCCCCTAGCTGCTGTTTAAAGCCACATAAGACCTAGTTATTGTGGAATATACTAATAACAGACTCCCTTGTTTTTTGCCCATATAGACCTATTTGAGAAAATGTGACATTTATCCAGATGTTTAGTCAAATGCACTCTAATTAAGCTGTATATGCTTACAAAGAAAACAAAGTGGGTTAAACCAAAAATGACTTGCAAGCTAGTTTGGAAGACAGCTTGTCAATATGATTTTAACAATATTCTGAGACTTGATTAAAATATCGTTTTCTGCAATTTTGATGAAGGGCAGCTCAGTGGTAGAGCGAATGCCTAGCCTGGATAAGGCCCTGGGAGCATACGGAAAAAAAAAAAAAAAAAAAAAAAAAAAAAGGAAATCTCGATATTTCTAAACCTTGACTATCTATGTTACTATATCTGTGTGAAAAAATATTTTTGTGTGTGAAACAAAGTCTACTTTTTAAGTGTTAATTCAAATTTTAATTTAGAAAATAACAGTATGGGAGTTACAAAGCAGAGAGAGAGAGAGGTTAATTTAAAGTGACTTCATGAATTCTCCCCTCACAATGCCAAATTACAAGATCCTAATGATAATGATTCGTGGTGCTCCATGCGCAAGGATTCTGTTCTCCGAGCCCACTGGTTAGAGAAATGAACAACTCTTCTGCAAAGATCTCCTCCTTCACCTTTAATAATAAGCTTCGTGAGTTTGTAAGTCAGGAAAATCTTTAAACACAATTTCTGTTTCTGGCTCAACTAAGCGCAAGCCTCACCAATGACCGTGGCTGCCTAACACAGCATAAAATGGCCACGTAACATATAACTATAATCATGTAGAACACAAAAGAGTTAATAATGACAAAAGTAAGTTGCTGTTATTGTTGTTGTTTTTAATCTGGAGTTATTTTCTTCTCCAATTTTGCTGCAGAGAATCCACTTAGGAAAATTTACTAGAATCATCCAGGAAATGTTTCAATGCAGACAAAATCTAATTGTTTAAAAAAATCATTGTATTCTTGCTTTACAATAGACTGTTTGGAAATTTTCAAATATCTTATAAGAAGGAGAAAAGTGTATTCCTTTAATTTCATGTAGTACAATAATGCCTTTTAGTGGAAAAAAAAAAATCTACACTATCCCAGGAAATCAATCTCTGCTCCTTGTATGGAAGCTGGTCTGTTTGTAGATGACACCTTAATGCTGCCCATTCTAAGGCACAGTGGGAGAACGCAGTCTCCAGTAACTATTCTCTCCCCTGGCATTCTTTTGGTGGCCTGGCAGACAGACTGTGACATCACTGGTGGAGCTGTGGATATAATGTAAAGGTCATCTCTAGCATTGATCTGGGGTCGGGGAAGATTCTGAGCACTATGAGACATTCTTCAAGTGCTTTACACATACTGGGCCATAGAATCCACTTACGAATGTGTTTTCATTGTGCTTCTGGTCAATGATAGAATTAGCTGGATTTGCACTTTGATGTACAGTTAAGAGGAAAACTGTCAGTACTACTAACCCTTTTATGTGCACACAAGAATCTGTACTTTCTTATCAGGAAGATGCAAAATAATATAAAGTGGACTTGCTTTAAAATAAGCAATATACGTATATGTAAGCATATATATACATATTTGCAGTATGAAAAAACTTCTTATTCTAAATGTCCTAGTTCATTTTTCTAGAATGGATGAGAGAGACAGCATTGAAAAGAAAGGGCAGAATATATAAGATGATTTAAGCATGTGATCTTAATAGGTAATGCACTAGGCTCCTATCACCATAGAAATACAGAGTGTGATGAATGAAGGAGACAAACGTAATTAATTGACAGAAAATCCAATGCAAATTGGCTTTTGGGAGAGGGACATAAAATTAAATTAATTGCTCCCATAATGGAAAATATTTGATTCAAGGAATAAACACTGACATGAGGAATTTTTTTTTAGCCTTCCTCTCTGTTCCATCTCCTTGAATAGACCTCTTTATCACTGAGAGTAAACTCCAACCATATTCTTTCAGGTTCAATCAACAGTGAAAGAAAAATTTTCTTTCCAACCTAGACCCTGGATTAGTTTTGATTGGTTCTGATGAGGTCATGTATTCATCCAAAATCAATTATGGCAAGAAATGAAATCAGAGGGCAGCAGGTAGGGCTGGGGTGTAGTCTGGTGGCAGAACACTTGCCTGGCAGGTGGAAACCCTCAGTTTGATCTCACAGCAAAAACAAAACAAAACATAACAAACAAAACAAAAAACAAGAGTGTAGCAGGTTGTACTTCCCCAAAATAAACTCAAGATAAATTACTAAAATATAGGAATTAATGATGGACAACTGACTGTATAAATAAATTTTCTCTTTCTCAAAAACAACTTGGATATCATTTATATATATATATGGCACACATCCAGGTCAATCAAATCTAAGTTCAAAGGAAAATTGTTGAAATGCATTTAAGGAATAAAATTGCAAGGAAACAGTAAGGATTACATAAAGCAGAAGGGAAAGATTGAGTTCAGAATGTGGGAAAAATTGGAGGAGGCAATGAGTTTGGGTTTTAAGTCTGTAGTCCGTGAAAAATAAAACTGGTGATTTGGGGAACAAAATATTATCTGAACATAGTGCCACATGTCATAACTCCTATGCTCTCAAAAAAGACGCATTTAAAGAAACCAATTTGATAATAGCTTGCATAGTGAATTGGAGAGGTGGGATAAAATAGGATACTAAGAAAATAAATCAGTAAAGAAACTGAAGGAATCATTAAATTCTGATGTACAGTTTTTACATTCAGGCTAATCAGTTCAAACTGCACTGAAGTATTTGAAGTTGATTCAAAACTGTGAGGAGGGTTTTAAGTAAATATTCTCCTTTTTGTTTGGATACAGGCCTCGACTGACTCCATCCGTAAATAATTCAAATCTATTAAGAGCTAACTCAAAATAGTTTCCATCTATTCATGAGTACATATTTGCAGTCTTTGAAATAATTATTTCTTGAAAATTCATTATTCTTCATGTTAAATTGGAGGCCTTTTAGACTAGAACATGAAAGGGAGTAGAAATTTGAAAATTGGAGCCTAGATGGATAAAAATGGTACAAGCCATGAGAATTAAGGGACCTTTCGGTGTCACCGTCTCTGCACACACGGGCATCTGTACAACCAGTCCCCATTCTGGACAGCAGCAGTAGTGACCATGGTTTCCACTTGCATTGGAAAGGGTAGAGAACGTTAGGGTTGGCCCGATGCTCAGAATGTGTTCTTCCTGTTTGAAGTTGGCACCTGCTCCTACTTCTTCCCCAGTGGGGAACAAATGTAATATTCGTTCTTTACTCATGTTTCTATCATTTCCCTGGATTTAGATATCTGACCACCAACAACTGTCCTTCAAATGGACCCTACCATGGAAATAGTCATGCCAGCAGCTGCTGAACTTCACTTTGACTGGCGTTTTCTGTCCATGTCTAGCTAGACAGGACAAAGATTTTTGGTCTGAAAAAGCAGAGACAGAGAACTTTTATTTTATTTTTTTGGTACTGGGGACTAACTTTTGTTTTTTGGTACTGGGGATTGAACTCAGGGGCACTCGACTGCTGAGCCACATCCCCAGCCCTATTTTGTATTTTATTTAGAGACAGGGTCTCACTGAGTTGCTTAGCACCTTGCTTTTGCTAAGGCTGGCTTTGAACTCCTGATCCTCCTGTTTCATCCTCCCAAGCCACTGGAATTACAGGCACGTGCCACGGTGCCCAGCAAGAACTGACTTTTAAGCAATGCAGGCAGTGGAGTGTTTTGCAGATTTTATTTTATGATTCCATATTATAATAGAGATAGCAGAAGGCAGCAAAATCAAGTGTGACCCTTGGGAATGCTAACATTAGCTTTAGCATGACTTAGGAAAATTCTGGAAAAGAATGTGCCATTTAGCACACTATTAAATATATATCCAGAGCAAAAGTCTATATCCTAGGCAAAGTGGTCCACTGAAGGCCACTAAAGAAAATTAGAGATTCATGATAGACAATTTGATAACAGGAAATATGTCCATTCAATGAACATTGCCAATGATGGCGTTAGAAACTTCCCTAAACTTAGAAATTGAAAGACCTAAAAAAATATGTTTAAGAAATATATCAGTAGATAAAAAATTTCTAAGTGTAATTTTAAGAACTGGATTTACACTGAGCAGATATGGAAAATTCAGACATTAGAATCCAATCAGCATTTTATTATTCAAAATATAAAATATTAAAAAGGTGATTTTGTAACTGTACATTTTATGGCTTTATCTCTTCCCAACTGACAGAAACTCTCGTCTTCATGTAAACTTTTTATCAAACTAACATTTGTATTTGAATAAAGGTCTACATGTTCTTATCTACCATACTTAACCCTATTTATTCAGAGTTGGCTGGGTAAAAGACTCGGGGGTATGAAACGTCGTCTTATCTTGGGCTGACCCCACACAGATGTGGTCTCTCTAGTTCTCCTGCCCTCCTGTGTCAGAGGGCAATCACAGACTCATTTTCAGGGGTACCAGTACATACCACACAAAATTATTATGCCTTTATTTTTGCTTCAGGTCTCTTAAAATCTACAAGTTAAAAGTTTAGGTTAATTGATAAAGAAAAGGAGGCATATATACATAATGGAATGTTACTAATTCATAAAGAAGAATGAAATCATGGCATTTATTGGTAAATTGGATGGAATTAAAGACGATCATGCTAAGTGACATAAGCCAATCCCAAAACACCAAGGCCGGATGTTCTCCTCGGATATGCAGATACCAACACACGATAAGGGAGCAGGGGTGGTAGGAAGAAAGAATAGAAGTACTTTGGATTAGATAAACTGGAACGAAGGGAAAGGAGGGAGGAGAGAAATAGGAAAGACATTACCTTCCTATGTTCCCATGTGAATACACTGTTAGGGAAACGCCGCATCATGTACAGCCAAAAGAATGGGAAGTTAGGTTCCATGTATGTCTAATATGTCAAAATATACTCTAATGTCACATATAAATAAAAAGATGTATAGATGTGTAAATGTAGAAGTTAAAATATGAAAAAACAATAAAGAATGCAAATACAGAAAAAGTTAGATTAAAATCACCAGTAAATACATTTCTGGGTGTGCATTACCTATCAGTTACTTTATAGAAGTTGGATGAGAATTTCAGAGAACATAGACTTTTCAATGGAGGGTAGAAAGGAAAATAACTTCATGTATAATAAATAATAATTAGTGTGACTTGAACTTTTTCTAAGTCTAGGTCTGTGGCATACTTATTTGTCAACATGGTGCTATCGAATGATAGAGATGAAATCTCACCATTATACAGTAACCCTTAAGCAGGTGTCAATAAGTTCAGGCACACAGTCTCTTTGCTCTTTTTTAACGAGAAAGGATGATTTCTTGAAGACGGTTTTGCATGCTACAAAACCACCTGCTTCAAGTATACTTTTCAATGATTTTTACATTTTACTTTATTGAGTTGTTACATTTTACTTTATTGAGTGATCACCAAAAACCAGTTCTAGGATATTTATTTAATGCTCTGAAAAAGATCCCTCATGTTTATATACATTTAACCTTCCTTTCTGCTGTCAACCCTGGACCACCATTAGTCTACGTTATGTTTATAAATGGATCTTTCCTGGACATTATAAATGTGGCTTTATTCTTTGTGGACTCTTGGGTCTGACTTCTCCCCCTTGGTGCAGTGTTTGAAGTCCACCAGTGTAGCACACATCCATAGTTCTTTATTTTTGTTGCTGAATGTCATTCTATTATTTTGGGGTAATATTTTGTTTTTCCACTTCTTAGGTAATGGAAATTTAGTTCTCCCACACACTTTTTGTAACCTAGGAGCCCTTCAAAAGATGAATAGATAAAGAAAAAGTGGTATATATACACGATAGAATATTACTCAGCCTTAAAGAAAACTGAAATTATGGCATTTGCTGGTAAATGGATGGAGCTGGAGAATATCATGCTAAGTGGAATAAGTCAACCTCCCAGAAAATAACAAAGGCCAAATGTTTTCTCTGATAATGTGGATGCTAATTCATAATAATGGGACAGGGTAGGGAGGCTAGGGAAGATTGGATTAGGCAGAGGGTAGTGAAGAGAGGGGAAAGAGTATGAGGGTAGAAAGGATAGGAGAATGAATCAAATATTATTACACTATGTGCATGTATGACTCATGACCAATGTAACTCTACATCATGTACAACCAGGAGAATGAGAACGTATACTCCATCTATGAATGAAGTGTCAAAGAACATTCTCCTGTCATGAACATGCAAGTAAGATATGCAAGTAAGTTTTGGATAACAATTTCTAATTTCTTTGGGGTAGGGTCATATGGCAATTTTATGTTTAAATTTTTGAGGACTGATAAATTGTTGTCCAAAAGGACTGCCCTATCTTGTGTTGCCTCCAGTATTGTATGAGCGTTTTTGTTTTTCTACATAATCTACAGCATTTTTTTTACCAACTGTTTTATTAATTGTAGTCATTCTAGTGGGTGTAAAATGGTATCTCTTTATGGTTTTAATTTGCATTTATCTAAGATGAATGATTTTGAGCATCTTTTTGTATGCTCATTAGCCATTCACGTATCTTCATTGGTGATATTTTTTGTTCTTGTTTTGATTGGATTGTCTTCTCATTGACTCTGAAAGGTGTTTATAAAATCTGAATACAAGTCTTTAACTGAATACATGTTTTGCAAATATTTACCCCCAGTACATTCCTTATTTTTCTTTTTTGTTTTTGTGGCATATTTTGAAGTGCAAATGTATTTTTATATCTATCATCAATTTTTTTCTTTTATGTACCATGTTTTTGGTGGTCTAAAAATGGAAATGTAGATATGTATTACATAAATAGTAAATATATATACACACATTAGAAATCTTTAACTCAAGGTCTTGAAAATTTCCTTAACTTCTAAAGTTAGTATTTTTTAACATCGTACATTTTTAACAGTGTGTATTTATTATCCCTTGGAGTTGATTTTTATGTATAACTAAGGTGATGGTCTAAATTCACATCTTTACATGTTGAAATCCAACCCAGGCATTGCTGATTCCAATACCAATGCCATTACACAGTGTGAAACTGATTAGATAAACATGTGTAGAGATCAGGCCTGATTTGCCTCCAATAGTGACCTTACTAACAGCTGTATGGAAATGGATACTGGAGATGAAGCACTGAACACACCTGAGCCACGTTACCTGTGGTTCATTCAATCACTTAGTGTCAATTACTTAGGCTCAGCCCAGTTGTAGAGCACTTGTCGAGCATGTAGGAGGCCCTGAGTTCAATGTCCAGCTTTGTAAAAAACAACAACATAAAGGCAATTCCTTAGTGCTTTGTTTCATGGCTCAGGAATTGCCATCTGATCCATCATTTAGACAAACACTATTAGAGTTTGGCTTCAGTGAAATATGAGTATAAAGTTCAATAAAAGACCACAAAGATAATAGTAGAAAAAAAAGACGGCAGGTGAGGGTGGCTAGGCTGGGCAGGCATAATGCAGGAAGTTCTTCTGAAGAACATGCCAGTCCTACCTCGTAATGAAGCAAAACCCCACAGCATCCTGATATGGGCAGGCTCTGGACCCTCAATAATAACGACTTGCAACATCTTTTTTTTTAAATTTATTTTTATTGTAAACAAATGAGATGCATGTTGTTTCTGTTTGTACATGGAGTAACAGCATACCATTTGCATATTCATATATTTACATAGAGTAATGATGTCTGATTCATTCCGTTATTTTTTTCCTTCCCCCCACCCCTCCCACCTCTCTTTTCCCTCTATACAGTCCCTCCTTCCTCCATTCTTGTTCCCCTCCTACCCCCCATTAAGTGTCATCATCAGCTTATCAGTGAGATCATTCGTCTTTTGAATTTTTGAGATTGGCTTAACTCACTTAACATGATATTCTCCAATTTCATCCATTTGCCTGCAAATGCCATAATTTTATTAATCTTTATACCTGAGTAATATTCCATTGTATATATATACCACAGTTTCTTTATCCATTCATCAATTGAAGGGCATCTTCAGACTGTGGTTCCACAGTCTGGCTATTGTGAATTGAGCAGCTATGAACATTGATGTGGCTGTATCTCTGTAGTGTGCTGATTTTAAGTCCTTTGGGTATAGGCTGAGGAATGGAATAGCTGGGTCAAATGGTGGGTCCATTCCAAGTTTTCTAAGGAATCTCCACACTGCTTTCCAGAGTGGCTGCACTAATTTGCAGTCCCACCAGCAATGTATGAGTGTACCTTTTTCCCCACATCCTCGCCAACACCTATTGTTGCTTGTATTCTTGATATTCCCATTCTAATTGGGGTGAGATGGAATCTTAATGTAGTTTTGATTTGCATTTCTCTTATTACTAAAGATGTTGAACATTTTTTCATATATCTGTTGATTGCTTGTACATCTTCTTCTGTGAAGTGTCTGTTCATTTCCTTAGCCCATTTGTTGATTGGATTATTTGGTGTAGAGTTTTTTGAGTTCTTTATAGATTCTGGAAATTAGTGCTCTATCTGAAGTATGAGTGGCAAAGATATTCTCCCACTCTGTAGGCTCTCTCTTCACATTACTGATAGTTTCCTTTGCTGAGAGAAAGCTTTTTAGTTTGAATCTATCCCAGTGGTTGATTCTAGCTTTTATTTCTTGTACTATGGGAGTCCTGTTAAGGAAGTCTGATCCTAAGCCAACAAGGTGAAGATTTGGACCTACTTTTTCTTCTATAAGATGCAGGGTCTATGGTCTGATTTCAAGGTCCTTGATCCATTGTGAGTTGATTTTTGTGCAGGGTGAGAGATAGGGGTTTAGTTTCATTCTGTTGCATATGGATTTCCAGTTTTCCCAGCACCATTTGTTGAAGAGGCTATCTTTTCTCCATTGCATATTTTTGGCCCCTTTGTCTAGTATGAGAAAATTGTATTTATTTGGGTTTGTGTCCATGTCCTCTATTCTGTACCATTGATCTACCTGTCTATTTTGGTGCCAATACCATGCCGTTTTGTTACTATTGCTTTGTAGTATAGTTGAAGTTCTGGTATTGTGATACCCCCTGTTTCATTCTTCCTGCTAAGGATTGCTTTAGCTATTCTGGGTTTCTTATTCTTCCAGATGAATTTCATGATTACTTGCTCTATTTCTGTGAGGTACATCATTGGGATTTTAATTGGAATTGCATTGAATCTGTATAGCACTTTTGGTAGTATGGCCATTTTGACGATATTAATTCTGCCTCTCCAAGAACATGGGAGATCTTTCCATCTTCTAAGGTCTTCCTTAATTTCTTTCTTCAATGTTTTGTAGTTTTCATTGTAGAGATCTTTTACCTCTTTGGTTAGATTGATACCCAAGTATTTTATTTTATTTTTTTAGGCTATGGCAAATGGAGTTGTTTTCCTCATTTCCCTTTCAGCTGTTTCATCGCTTGTGTATAAGAATTCTTTAGATTTATGCGTGTTGATTTTATAGCCTGCTATTTTGCTGAATTCATTGATGAGATCTAGAAGTTTTCTGGAGGAGGTTTTAGGATCCTCTAAATATAGAATCATGTCATCCACAAATAGTGACAGCTTAAGTTCCTGTTTTCCTATTCGTATCCCTTTAATTTCTTTAGTCTACCTAATTGCTCTGGCTATAGTTTCGAGGACAATGTTGAATAGAAGTGGTGAAAGAGGACATCCCTGTCTTGTTCCCATTTTTAAAGGGAATGGTTTCAGTTTTTCTCCATTAAGAATGATGTTGGCCATGGGCTTAGCATAAATAGCCTTTACAATATTCAGGTATGTTCCTACTATCCCTATTTTTTCTAGTGTTTTCAGCATGAAGGGGTGTTGTATATTGTCAAATGCTTTTTCTGTGTCAATTGAAATAACCATATGATTCTTATCCTTAAGTCTATTGATATGATGGATTCCGTTTATTGATTTACAAATGTTGAACCATCCTTGCATTCCAGGAATGAACCCCACTTGATCGTGGTGCACAATTTACTTAATTTGTTTTTGGATATGTTTTGCCAATATTTTGTTAAGGATCTTTGCATCTATATTCATCAAGGATATTGGTCTAAAATTTTCTTTCCTTGATGTGTCTTTTCCTTGTTTGGATATGAGGGTGATATTAGCTTCATAGAATGAGTTCGGTAGGGTACCCTCCTTTTCTATTTCCTGGAATACTTTGAGAAGTATTGGAATGAGTTCTTCTTTGAAGGTCTTGTAGAACTCGGCTGAGAATCTGTCTGGTCCTGGGCTTTTCTTGGATGGTAGATTTTTAATGGCTTCTTCTATTTCGTTGCTTGATATTATTCTGTTTAAATAGTGTATGCCCTCCTGGTTCAGTTTGGGAGGAGCATATGTCTCTAGAAATTTGTCAATGTCTTCGGTACTTTCTATTTTGTTGAAATACAGATTTTCAAAGTTCTTCTCATTATGTTCTGTATCTCAGTGGTGTCTGTTGTGATATTTCCTTTTGCATCATGTATTTTAGTAATTTGAGTCTTCTCTCTCCTTCTCTTTGTTAGTGTGGCTAAGGGTTTATCTATTTTGTTTACTTTCTCAAAGAACCAACTTTTTGTTATGTCAATTTTTTGAATACTTTCTTTTGTTTCAATTTCATTGATTGCAGCTCTGATTTTAATTATTTCCTGTCTTCTACTACTTTTTCTGTTATTCTGTTCTTCTTTTTCTAGGGCTTTGAGCTGTAATGTTAGGTCATTTAATTGTTGACTTTTCATTCTTTTCTGGAATGCGCTCCATGCAATGAATTTTCCTCTTAGTACCACTTTCATAGTGTCCCAGAGATTTTGATATGTTGTATCATCATTCTCATTGACCTTTAAGAATTTTTTAATCTCTTCCCTGATGTTTTTTGTTATCCATATTTCATTCAATAGCATATTATTTAGTCTCCAAGTGTTGGAGTAATTTTCTTTTTTTACTTTGTCATTGATTTCTACTCTTAGTCCATTGTGATCTGATAGAACACAAGGCAGTATCTCTATTTTTTTGCATTTCCTAAGGGCTGCTTTGTGGCATAACATATGGTCTATTTTTGAGAAGGTTCTATGTGCTGCTGAGAAGAAAGTGTATCCGCTCGTTGATGGATGGAATATTCTATATATGTCTATTAAGTCTAGGTTATTGATTGTGTTATTGAGTTCTATGGTTTCTTTGGTCGGATTTTGTTTGGAAGATCTATCTAGTGGTGACAGTGGTGCGTTAAAGTTGCCCAGAATTATTGTGTTGTGGTCTATGTGATTCTTGAAATTGAGAAGGATTTGTTTGATGTACAGGGATGCACCATTGTTTGGGGCATAAATATTTACTATCGTTATGTCTTCCTGATTTATGGTTCCCTTAAGCAGTATGAAATGTCCTTCTTTATCCCTTCTGACTAACTTTGGCTTAAAGTCCACTTTATCTGATATAAGGATGGAAACCCCCGCTTTTTTACTGAGTCCATGTGCGTGGTAGGTTTTTTCTCATCCTTTCACCTTTAGTCTGTGGATGTCTTTTTCTATGAGATGAGTCTCTTGCAGGCAGCATATTGTTGGGTCTTTCTTTTTAATCCATTCTGCCAGTCTATGTCTTTTGATTGTTGAGTTTAGGCCATTAACGTTCAGGGTTATTATTGAGAAATGATTTGTATTCCCAGTCATTTGGCTTATTTTTGCTTTTTTAAGTTGGCTTGGTTTCTCCTTTGAGTGGTTTTTCTTTAAGGTAGTTCCTCCCTTTGCTGACCTCCATTGTTGTTTTTCATTTCCTGCTCATGGAATATTTTGTTGAGAACATTCTGTAGTGCAGGCTTTCTATTTGTAAATTCTTTGAACTTTTGTTCAAAAAACAAATCATGGAAGGATTTTATTTCATCTTCAAATCTGAAGGTTAGTTTTGCTGGGTATAGGATTCTTGGTTGGCAACCACGTTATTTCAGAGCTTGAAATATGTTGGTCCAGGCCCTTCTAGCTTTTAGAGTCTGGGTTAAGAAGTCTGCTGCTATCCGTATTGGTCTCCCCCTATATGTAATCTGATGCTTTTCTCTCGCGGCCTTCAAAATCCTATCTTTATTTTGAATGTTAGGCATTTTCATTATAATGTGCCTTGGTGTGGATCTGTTGTGATTCTGTGCATTTGGTGTTCTGTAAGCCTCTTGTATTTGATTTTCCATTTCATTCTTCAGGTTTGGGAAGTTTTCTGCTATTATTTCATTGAATAGGTTGTTCATTCCTTTGGTTTGTATCTCTGTGCCTTCCTCAATCCCAATAATTCTTAAATTTGGTCTTTTCAAGATGTCCCTTATTTCTTGGAGATTCTGTTCATGATTTCTTACCATCTTCTCTGTTTGGGCAATTTATTTTCAAGATTAAATATTTTGTCATCATTGTCTGAGGTTCTGTCTTCCAAGTGGTCTAGTCCTTTGGTGATGCTTTCCATTGAGTTTTTTATTTGGTTTATTGTCTCCTTCATTTCAAGGTTTTCTTTTTTTTTTTTTTTTTTTTTTTTTTTTTTGAGAATCTCTATCTCTTTGTTGAAATGATCTTTTGCTTCCTGCAGGTGCTCTTTCAGCTTATTGGTATTATCATTCATTGCCTGCATTTGCTCTCTTATCTCATCCTTTGCTTCACAAATCATCTTAATCATGTATAATCTGAAGTTCTTTTCTGACATTTCTTCTAACATACTGTCATTGGATTCTATTACTATAGAATCTAGATTTGTTTGGATCATTTTCTTCCCTTGTTTTTTCATGTTGTTCATGTATCTTCCCCTCTAGCAGTGCAGATCTGGGGTATTGCAGATTTCCCCCTATAGGCTAATAGTGGCCCTATAGGTTTGCAAAACCCTTTCTTTAAGGGGAGATCAATATTAGCAGTGCCCAAATCAGACACTATGCAATCCTAGACCAAATAGCCCCTACGGGAACAGTAACAAAATTGTCGTAATAAACAAAATGTGTTCAAATGTTATCTTCGATAAAACAAACAGGTTTACAATAATGTCTGCAGTTTCTAATGGAGGACAAAGAGGATGCAGAGGGATGAAGAATATGGCTGTTAATGGGATAATAAAAGAATATACAGAAGTTCTAGAAAATAGAAAGGGTGAGAGTGTAATCAAAAGAAATCAGATGTTAGCATATAAATAAGGGAGAAAGCAACTCTGAGGGAACAGGTAAACAGAAGGAAAAGAAAGCAAGAAAGGTAAACAAATAAAAATTTAATTTTTTTTAAAAAGGAGGAAAAAGAAAATCTACTGTATAACAGTCATATACTAATGAAACCTCCCAGTGTTCAGCAGCCTGATGTATGAGAGGTACCTGACAATGAGCTTCAAGCCTCCAGCAGGTGTCTCAGGATGGGATTTGCCCCGCCTGAAGATTGGAGCTATGGCTTCCAGGATTATCCAAGATGGCTTCTCTGGCTTCCAAATGTGTTGGCAAATGGGGAGCTGCAGCTCAGGGGTGGACGTGGTCAGCTGGAGGTCCTAGAGACAGGATGTAGTTGGTCCGGCAGGGGTCCTGGAGGTCGGGTGTGTTTGGTGTGGTTGTGGGATCCAGGAGGCCAGGTGCAATCAGTTGGTCTGGGTTCCCATTGATAGGGCACAGTCAGTTGGTCTGGGGGGTCCTGGCAGCAGGGAGCAGTCAGTTGATGTGAGGGCCCCAGAGGCAGGGAGTGATTGGTCAGGCTGAGGGATCCTGGAGACATGACTCAGTCAGTCCGGTCACTGGTCCTACAGGGCCTGGCTGTTGTCTCAAAATGGCGGCAGCCATGTGTAATCAAACCTGCAGATACTGTAACAGTGAACTTCCAGGCAGCAGGAGGCAGCTGGTTCAGTCTGCTGGCAGCTGTCGGACGATCGGGAGGTGAACCTCGAGCGTTGGATGATGGATAGGGGTCAGGCAGGCGATGGACAGGCGAGAGGCAGGCAAATGGCGGATGATAGATGCCTGACAGTGAGCAATCTGCTCTCAAAAAAGGCGTGGATATGCTGGCAGATTGGAGGTGATCACAGGAGACAAATGGGGTAAAGAGCAGGGGATCGTTAAGCAGCAAATCTGCCTCACTGAGAAACAGATATCCTCTGCTTGAATCCGGGGTTGCAGAGCGACAAGGAATGCAGCCTCCTTCTAGACCGCCATCTTGGATCCCTCTGGAACATCTTAACGAATAAAATCTTTGAGAAATAGGGACACCGGACGAGAAGACTATGAACTAGGTGGTGCAGGAATTAATCAGGAAGAATAGTTCTGTCTGGCAGTTTGCAAATTTAGGAAAATAATCTATTTCTTGCTTAATGAATATATGATTTTTGCTTGTTTTACTGTTATTGTTTTTGCAGAACTTGGAATTGGACCAAGACCTTCTATATGCTAGGCAAACTGAATTACATCTGTTTTACAATAAGACAGACTGTTCTTGAACTTGTGATCCTTCTATCTTAGCCTCCTGAGTAGCTAGGATTATAGGCCACTATTGCCTGATGAATGTACAATATTTAAATATATGATATTTAAATTTATCATTTTTTTTCTTTTTCTCTTCTTTATACCAAGAGTGTGTTGCTGAACATTACATACATGGCTTGCTTTTTCATTGTCAATTTCCATGAAAGAACATGATAGAACTAGAAGAAAATAAATGCCACCTAGAGACACTGGACCCAAAGAAGAGTGATAGGTTTTTCATGTAGCCACTGAACATGAACAAGGGTTGTCTCCCCTTTGAGAGAGAGAAAAACCCATTTGAGGTGATGTGGAAGATAATTATGTATAGAGAGTCACAGTCCAATCATATGTTTAGGAACAAAACTGCATCATGAAATTTTAGGTAGCTGTGGTTTTGATCTTACTGAATACTTTTCTTTCACCTGTTTTGAATAACAAGTTGCACACCCCAAATCACTAAGGTGAGAAAAATTCCCCAATAGAGTCCTTGTCCTCAAAATGTTATTAATGATCAATGATGTACAGGTTCAAAGAAAGTAAGATTTAAATGATCTATGTTGAGAAACCAGGTAGAAAAGCCACATGTTGCTGTTGATAAGTTATAAAGACAGCTCTGTACCTCTGTCTATACCTATTTTGCTCTGATTTTGTGGGTTACCCTGGAATCTTTCCAATAAATTTCTTCTCTCTCTCATTCTCTCTGTAGTTTCTCAGTGTCATTTTCAGTTTCTTGTAACTGAAGACCGCTAAGTTAGACAGAAACAGAGCTGTAAGCAATAGGTTCTGAGGAATGTACATATTTGGAGTTAGTTATTAGATGAACCGGAAAGTACTGAGACTCCTAACCTGTTCAGAGATACAAAAGTTGCCTTCAATGGAAAAGAATTCTAAAGGAACCACAAGCAGGGGGTGACTGGTACCTGGGCCTCTTGAAGATGAAATCTGGGAAACAGGTAGATGCTGCTGTAGGCCTATTTAAAGAGGAGGAGGAAAGGAAGACCCACTGAGCAGAATGATTACATTTGACAACTAGTAATGAGATTAGGGAAGAAAAAGTTCAGGCCTGTGTCCTTCAAGACACTAGAGGAAACGATCATCCCGTGAGTGCACGGAACAGTCACTACTGGTGGCCATCACTGAACATGTTGAAGATTAATTCCAGACACATCTTGCACTTTTCTAAATTTTAATATTAGTTGAATTCACAAACTCTCAAGATCATTTCTGTGGAAGATGGCATAGTGATTGAGAAATAGCTGTGTCAGTATAAAGTCATAGACTTTGGTGTGCAGTTCCTGGGTTTGCAAGTTCTATCTCTACCACAAATTCTAAGGTTTCACTTGCTCATGGAATACAATAATATTATGAATAATATTATTTAATGATTAGGTGTATTTTGAAGATAGGATTACACAACACTTTATGTTGAGCCTACTGCAGAGATGACATTCAGCAGATGCTAGCTATTAATTCAAGTGAAATCTTTATTAAGTTTCGAGGAGATGATAAAGAATTGGTAATTCAGTATTATAGATTTGTCAAACAAGCTACTAGACACTCTACATATTTAAAGACATTTAAATCACATATCTTAGAGTTTTGAATCTTCCAATTATTCTGGGAAGACCTGAGTAAAACATGCAAAAACTTAAATGACAACATAGAAGATAAGGTTGATGTCATGAGGTGAAAAGTCACCAAGTTTTGTGAGATTCCTCAGATAAAGTGCTGTTGGTATGCATCATCACATTTTTCTTAGACATCTTCTTTATCAAGTGACTCTATTAGATTTCCTATACTCAAATAGTTATGCAGATTTCTACATCTTATTTTTACTTATTTTTTATAGCAGAGATCAGTCAAACCTAAATATTTGTTACAGAACTTTACTCTTTGGGTTTTGACATTTATTTTCAATTTCCAAAGCCAATAGCTGAATCTTTAACATCTAAAAGACAATACAGTAATCCAAGTGGAAAATGCTTTGAAAGCTCTTTGTGGTTGGCAATAGGCTTTATTAATGACAACTCTTCTCACATGATGGATGTACTCGCCGTAATACCTATGGGCTTATACTGTTACTATTAGTATTTCCTTCAGCAATTCCCTAAGTGACCATGTATAATTTAATACACCTAGCCTCTGCAAACATGCCGTCATGTGGATTTGTCAGTAGCTCTGCTTTTCTTAATGAGAAAAGTGTCCTCTTAAATCAAATGTAAATTACTTTTTTGAAAATAATTTAACTACAGGTATAACTCACTTTAAAGGGTATGACCATTGTAATGTATTTGTTACAAAAGGATGTTCATGGAACCACATTTCTCATTTTGTTTTGCACTATTATATTAGAGGTGCAACCTTATGTTAGAAATTTGACCCAAAGTGAATAAATGTCACAACTCTGAAATGTAGACTGTTTCGATCACATACTGATAAGAGTTTGCTAATATAATACATAAAAATTATAAAATTTTTCGTACGCTTATTGAAATTTTATGAAAATAAAACCTTAATACCTTAACCATATATATTTTCCCAGGACCAATTAAGCATGAATTTCAATGCTATAAATTCCATTTAGATGTGATGTGTCTTCATTGCCCTCTTCACAAATGACATGGCTTGTCTGTACAGACACATGGCATTTGGTGCATAACGGTGTCCCAAATCATTTCCATCGTTCTTTCACCTACATCATTTCATTATTATTTCTATATTTTTGCATATTGAAGATCACATTTGTTTTGCTTACTTTTCTTATTGATCTCTAGTTCCCAGCAGTATTTTGTCTTTCTGTTTGTTCCTTACCCTTAGTTTGCGTCATAGCACGTGAGTCCTTCATCTGTAAAGATCGGGGGAAGGGAATTTTGGTCTTGGGACTTGGTGTGTTCAATAGTTTAAAGATATTAATCTGGTTCTGAAATGGAAAATGTCACAGACTGGAATGGAATGTTGAACAGACTCCTCCTCACTTTATTGCTATGGATCAATTCAAGTGCAAACCCAGAGTGTGGAATATCTTGATGTCACAATCATATGAAAGAAGTTGCTGAAACGCATACTTAGTTTTCACACGTCCCCTCAAAGACACCCATGAAGCATTTCTCTTCTCCATTCTGTCTTCATTGCACCTCCATAACTGAGTTAGAAGAGACTTTTCTCTCCCTGAACTGCATATACCAAAAATCTAATTCAACTGCACCAGTTATTTAAGAGTAGATGCTGATCTCCTAGAATCTTATCTTCTTCTCATTTAATTGACCTTTCAAAGTACTGACATTTCATATTTGTGGACACAATTCTTATCCCTTTGCTGCAAAAACATAAAAAGCTCTTCATGGCTTTGAAGTAAAGCCCACTCTCCAGCCCACCATTGAAGGTCTACTCCCATCCAACCCTGCTTTTCTTCCCTGCCCCACATCTCCCTTCTACTCCAATGGAACTGGAGTGCTCATGCTACCTATCAATGTCCTCCTGAATTTGACCTCCTTTCCTTTGTCCCAGTCTGGGGTCTATTGCCCCTATCTTTTCACCTTAGTGCTCTCCAACTTCCCAAAGGGGAGCCCTTCCTCCCATCTTTGATATTCAAACTTTTCATTTTTATACTGTTTTCAACATTTTTGTCTTAAAGTATTTGAGGTTCAGAATTTTCACTAGTACAATGAAGAGACTGGATTTAGAAAATCTCCAAAGCTCCTAAAATTATAAAATTTTGCTCCATGCTCCGGAGTGTCATGGCAAATGTAAATGTTTCTGTTGATGAAAGTGTTATGTTAAAGGTTGTTTGAAAGAGACTTGCCTATTCTTGCTTTAAGTTAGTGCCTTGGTACATGGCAAGACCACTGGGTATAAATGTCCCTAACTTTCTAGGAACTGTGATTTCTCATTTTCCTGCTAAACCCAGCACAGCACCTTGTTCTTACTCAAAACAAAACAGGTAAGCTGTAGAGGTTTAATAACTCTTTTTTGAAAATTTAATTCTCTTTTGGTAGAGTATTTCATTCTTAAATAAACATTCTTCTTATGTTACAACAGTAAATATTTGCCAAATCACAAAATATTTAGAAAATATGGAGTGGAAAATTCACACTAGAAAATGCTTTGTGTTTTTAAGAAGCTACTGATTTCTTTTGGGTTTAAATAGAATGGTGTCCGACTATCTCAGAAGCATGGTTCACAACTTGTAAACTGATAAGCAGGTTGCTTTGAGCTAAAGATTCTGCCTAAGAATAATTTTTCGACTACAGTTCAAAAATTGAGGAAAAGCCATTAATAATCAATTTTCTGAACAGTTTAAATTTGGATTAAATTCTGACGCTTTGAAGACTTTGACAATACTTGATGGATTTCAGAAGAGTGTAGATTCGAATCATTAGAACAGGCTCCATGGGCAACAGAGATGAACTGAAAACAACATCAAGTCTCCCAGTGAGTTCCCATCACTTTCACAGCTGTTGAGAAAACAGAAGATAGATGCGTGCCCTTCATAGGTTTGTGCATTCACCCAACAAATATTATTAAGCACTTATGTGCCAAGCACTGTTTGGAACAACATGCTAGAACAGTGAGCCAGAGGTAAAATCCCTGCCTCACGGAGCTTACATTCTAGTCTAGGGTGGGGAGACAGAGATATTTAGCAGGAAAATATTACACTAGGTTAGGAAGCAAAGTGGACTCTGCGAAAGAGAAAGCGCAATCTCAGTGATAATGGAGACGTCATTTTAAATAATTTCGGCAGGGAAGACCTCACTGATGCTGAGACAGGGGGCAAAGAAGGTCCATACACACTTGCCAGGCATCTCTGGAAATGGTAAGATGGTCCAGAAAGGGGCCAGCAGTGCAGGCAGCTTCCCCTCACCCCGCCCGGCTTGGAGGACTCTTCGCTCTGTGGAATGGTGGGCTCAGCAGCAGGTGGAGCAGAACTGGCCCTCTGAAAGAGCCCTCTGTGTTCACCCGGGAGTCCTGCAGCATGACCTTGAAGATAAGGGCATATCTGAGAGAGGACTTCCAGACCAGAGAACTTTCAAATGCTCTAAGGCCCAGAGTGCCTGGAAAATTTGGAGAACTGGGGGTGAGTGGTGACATAAACAACAGAACATCAGGATTCTTCAAGGACATTGTGAAAACAGGCTGCTCATCTAAGTGAATTGGGGTGGGGTTGCTAGTAGAGGATTTTGAGCAAAGGAATGATGTGATAAATTTTGTTTTAAAAGAACCATAACAATTAACAGAGGATACAAAAGAAGAGGTAATCAACATCCTGAAATAAAATTTGGTTTTTTTCTCTTCCTTCTTTCCTTCCTTCCTTCCTTCCTTCCTTCCTTCCTTCCTTCCTTCCTTCCTTCCTTCCTTCCTTCCTTCCTTTCTCTCTCTCTCTCTCTCTCTCTCTCTCTCTCTCTCTCTCTCTCTCTCTCTCTCTCTCTCTCTCTCTCTTTCTTTTTGGGGGATATGAACCCGGGGGCACTTAACCACCCAGTCACATCCCCAGCCCTTTATTATATTGATTTAGAGACAGAATCTTGCTGAGTTGCTTAGGGCCTCACTGAATTGCTGAGGCTGGCTTTGAACTCACAATCCTCCAGCCTCAGCCTCCTGAGCCACTGGGATTACAGGGGTGCACCACCACATGCAACCTGAAGTAGATATTTTGATTTGCTGGATTTTCTCTTGAGGAGTCATCTCTGCCTATCAGTTGTGATCTGTGTAAATGACTCTGTGAGCCTATACAGAAGAATCAGGTCCAGTTCCAGTGTCAGGTAGCTGCATGGTTTTGGAAAAGTCTGGTGATTATTTGGTACTTTTTTGCTGAAAATTTTTGGTCCTTAAATTTGTCTGTGCAATTAACCTGTTAGACCAAATTGTTGAATATTGCATTCCACTTGGTGGAAAAGTTATGAAAAATGTGCTCTAAAATTCTTCTTGAATCATTCTGGTATTTAAAAAACTTGTTTCCATATATTTTTAGGTTTTAGGCATCTTTGGTAATTGATAATTTGATTCTGAAAAAAAGCTTGATGTTTCATTCTCATGTTAATAATATTGTCACGGTACTTGAAAGAGCATATTCTGTTTGCCTGTTGCAGATGGAGATACTTCTTTTCGTTTTCTCTGTGCACTATAAATAAAGTTCACTACTAAACTCATAACCTAACCATACTGGGAGGAAAACTGTGCAAAATTCACTTAAAATAAGAATGGTGTACAGCATTTTACACTTCTCTTTTAAAAATAAATTAATTGGAGTTACCGGAATGCTTACAATTTCAATATTCCTGAGATATTGCTGTTCCTAAGCATTTTACAGTAGGACATGTGAATTTGTGACCAGACAGAAACTCATAAAAGAAAATCTGCACAGGCTTTAGTATCTGATCAGTCCTACAAATTATTCTTAGAAACATGAAAGTAGACTCTTTAATGGGAATAAATTGAAAAAAATCATTGCAATGGTTTATTTAGCCCACTTATATAGAGAATCACATCATCTGCGCGGTTGGGGGAATATAGATACAAATGCAATCTAGATGTTAAGAGCTTTCCCTACATCTTGGAATAAACTTTTAGGAATAATGTATCTTTAATTTTCTCATCTGAGTGCCCACTCCAAGTCCTCTCAGTCAACCAGCTCTGTTTGGCCACTACTTTTAAGCACATAACTGCTCAGCAACTCAGGCATGAATAGCAACTTCAGAAGAGAGCCCTATTCACTGAACAAGTTGGTGAATAAAATTTGGGGAAAATTAAGGCTCTCAAGTACTGATCAACATTTCCCCTGGCATCCTATTAGTCTCATGCTGTAACTGCTTGACAATAAGACTATGCAATTATCTTACAATTACAGCTTCAAGATTTTAACCTGAATGAGTTCATTGGGTCCCACTTCCATTATTTTTGCCATATGTCATCCTAATGAATGTTTTATTCTGGTCTTTCTTAGCCAAGTCTTTCTCATGAGCGTGAGAAGTCAAAACAGTAATACCTAATCTATGATATAATGCCAAGAAAGATAAACTCAACCGTTGAGAGCTTCTTTATTTTTCTCTCCCTCTATTTTCCTTTTTCCTGATGGACAGGCAATTAGACTTTTCTTGTTGAAGTTATTTTGTTTGGATTAAAAGAATGAAATGAAGGGAAAGTGGAAGGATCCCATAAAAGGGAAAGGAAAATAATTGAGAAACAGAAAAAAAAAAGTAATAGGGGAAGCAAAATATCATGTGAACATTGTGACCATGGCTTCAAATACTCAGATATGCTTCACATTTTGTTTTTCCAGATAATCAAGTTGTCAAAGTCTTTATGCTTTGTCCGAGAAAATTTGTTTCCACTCTCTTTTGGGAAAAAAAAAGTACAATTAGAAAATGACAACACATGTCTCAAGTCACATTTTCCAGTAGAATTCCAGAAGCCTGAATCAGAGTTATAGCTGGAACCATAAAATGGTGTATGTATTAGAGTTCCTTAATTTTACATCTTCCTTATGAAAACTTTACCTGTGTTCTGTGTCCATACCTTTCTTCATTCATTCATTCACCTACTCAAAAATTTACCTATCAGAAATGTTGCTTATTTTCTGCTGGATTCATATAGAAAATCTGTTTTTTTAATTAATGTAAAATTCTGAAAGTTTTGTTTCTAGCCAAATAGTTCCAGGATAAAGAAGTTTATTCTGAGAGCTTTCAGAATGGAAGACAGAACAGATGATAAATGACAGAATACCATTTTGTTTTCTAGACAGCAATAAAAATGGAAAATAGCCAATAAAATCAACCTAAAATTTTTCCTCAATAAACTAAATCACAGATTTAACATTTGAAATGTCCCAGAGACATTTTCTATCATATATGAAAATACATTTTATCATAAAAATTTAAGGCAGAGACCCAAATATGTAAAACTTTTACATGTAATATAAAAAACATCTCAATTTAATAGGAACAGGATTGGTGGGTGTAAATCTGCTGCTTGGGAAGCTTCATGCTGAGAAAGGAGGTCAATTTACAGCCTCGTCTATGACTACACACAAAATGTCCAGTTAGAATGTGAGTTTGGAGAGGAGCTGGGGAGTCAGAAAACTAAGAAACACAAGAACTTGCAGAAAAAATGAAAGTATATACAAAGGTCGGCATGGGAAACAGTATTTCTAAAAACAAGAAAAGAAATTGCCAAAGTTGACTCTAACACTTTAAAATATCTGAGTGTGAATGAGAAGGCAGAACAAGAAATCTCTTCGCGATATGCATGACAGAATGTTGAATAACAATATTATAGAACAAGATTTTAGAAATGTCTGTTTATATGCACCTCCATAAGGAAAAAAGGTGTGTATGAGAAGCAAGATAGTAAGAAACAATTCATTAGTAAACAAATTCATATTTGTGTCTTAATTGTAATAAAACATTCCTATTTGAGGATGATCTAAACAACATCATGTTTAACAATAAAAAGGTAACCGCATTTCATCGTTCTAAGTTCATGGTCCATGGTGAAATAATACTGTATTTGTATAAGGAGCATGCTGCTATAAATATCATAGCTTCAGAAAATATCACGATATGGAAAATGTGAATGACACAATTTGGAAAAATGAGTCAATTTTTATATATTTTTTCTAATTCTTCGTAGAAAGATAAAGACAGAGATAATAGGCAATAGATAAAGGCTAAAATGAAATAACGTATAAATGTTAATAGTGTCTACTTTTTATTATTCTGCATTATGGCGATTACTTTTTTAATTTTAATTTTTACTTTTTTCCTTTTAATTTTATTTTTCTGGGTTTCCAATAAATATGAATCATAGTCATAATTCTAAAAGGCACTTGTTGTCAATAAAACATTTTCATCTTCCACCTGTCCTTTTAACTGTCTCTACATCCCAGAAAGATTCTATAAAGTCAGCCAACACAGAATGAACAGTATGGGAAATGAGTGCATTTGACCCGGAAAGAGCCTGTTTATTTTCCCACAGCACACTTTCCCACAACTCCCCATTCAGAGCTAATCTTTGCAGTTTGGAAGCACATCTGGATCCTGAACTAGACCCAGAGTCTTCAAGAGCATGACACCACTTGTATCCTTACCTGGCTGCACCCACCTCCCACTGCCAGAGTCTACAATCAGGGCAACAGTCCACCAGTTCTTTCAAATTTTAAATCAGATCACGTCGCCCCTCTACTCAACCCCTCTGGTGGTGTCTTTTCACTTAGAGTAGAAGTTAAACTTCTTACAGGGGCTCATGATGCTGTCCTGATCTTACTCTTGCTCTTACCTCTCAGCTTCCCACGGCGACTTCTCTAGTCTGTCCTGACCTTGAACCTGCCCCAGGCTGCTGCCACTCCAGGGCTCCAGCACTGACTCCCTTTCCACCTGGACACTGTGGAAATCACTGAGATTCAAATCAAAACACCCTAGTCCTTGCAATCTTTTATGCTCCGTTTTGTTTTTCTCACTAGTACTTATCAGCTAATGAACATTAGCATCTGATCATGTTTGGTCAGACTTTTGTCCCCTTAGATTTTCATTTCTTCTATCTACTCTATCTCCACTGCCTAGAATAGTGCTCAGCTTGTAGTAAATGTTCAATATAAACTTGTGGATGAAATGAAAGTTTCCAGTGCTAGCTCCTAGCACAGGACCTTGCACAGAGACTCAATGTGTGTTAAATAAATGTTTTTGATCAAAACCTTAAAATCACTTTACACAAATTTGTCCTTATCAGTTTACAATCTGTTTTTGCTCCACATTCTCCCATATCATTATTAAAGGGGATTGAGTGGAAGAAGACAAATAAATCTCCACATTCATCTATGTAACACCAAATCTTATTTAAGTATATTAAATACACTTTTCTCAGATGATAAGCAAAGTTTGGTGTAAAACAATAATTTTCTTTTTTAACTATCAAATGCAAAAAATAAAAGTTTCATTAGAAAACTAGCTGATATCTCTTGTCACAAGAATTTTTAAACATTTCATCTTTTATTTTCACTTATCGGATGAACAAATACTTATATATACATATTATATACCTATGTATTGTATATATGCATATGTGTGAATATATACATGTATATATGAATTCTATGTTTTCTCGGTAATGTATTTCCAAGAACACTTCTCTCTCCCACCAAAATATTGTCATTAAAATTTTTAAAAAATGGATGACAAATGAGAGTAGCAAAGTTGAAAGCTTCTTGTTTAAATGGGAGTAGGTAATCCTATACGATAGGAAAAGACTCCATCTAGCCAAGTTTGTTTCTATAAATTGGAGTAAATAACTCAGGCACCACATTAATTCATATACTTGCAATGCTTGGAATTACTCTAGATTCAAAGAAAGTAAAAGCTATGGTAGGAGCCAAAGAATGGTAATGAAGTGCAGGCAGTCATTTTCTAGTATTAGTCCCATGGTTGTGGCGCCAGACTAATGCTGGGAAGGCAGGGAACTGCTTTCACAGATACTGGGGGATCCTGGAACATGGTGGGATCTGCCTACCTGGGAGCATCCCTGGCCACCCAATTTCAGGAAGTGTCCATAAGATACCGGGGTGGGGGTGGGGATCAGGGGAGGGGGGGTGTGACTGACCGGGTGGTACTTTAAAGGGAAAGCTGCGTTGAAGGGAGTCTTGGTTATCTTTTTAAAAACCTTAAACCTGGGTCAGTCCCTGTATGTTTATCTAGCTAATCATTTCTGTTTTAATTCTATTCCAAGGAAGCTTGAAATTAGTTTAAAGCTCAGTGAGGAAGGAAAGAAGTCCCTTTTGCTCCATCTAGCAGAATCACGCCACCCATCCCAAACTCTGACGCCAACTAACCAAGACAAGGTTCTTGTCGAGTGTCCATTCAATCAGAACACTTCCCCAAAGGGTGAGTAGTGTCGTGCTCAGACTGACATCATGGGCTCACCTCCTCAGCAACTCTTTTCCTCAAGAACAAGGCCTGAGGACTATGACGGAATTCAGAATTAGGGGACAGGGAGATCAATTTTAATTACCTGGGAGGTTTCTGACAACTTTAATGTCTTCCCGTTCACAGAAGGGATTGGTCCAGTTTCAAAATAACTGCAACTTACATCTTTCCCTGACCAAGATTTAGTGAAGAATATGTTGTCTTGTCACAAAATAGATCATTTTGTGAAAAGAGTCTGCATGCTGAATTGAGCTTTCACTGTCAAATAACAGACAAAAATCAACAGATTGTTTATCTTATACTTTGGCACAATTATATTATGAACTTCAAACTGAATACAGTGGACAACTGCAGAAAAAGGAAATGTAAGATTAGAATCTTAAAGCAGATGTATGGCAGAACCCCTAAGTTTAGCTTGACAGAGTTTGTTTACATCAGTAAATTTCTACCTGGCTACCTGCGGTCCTCAGGAATGCCTTATTAACTCACTCCTGTGTCTAAAAGGTAATCTTTGAAATCAACATCAATTTTTCTTACTTAACTTAAAACATCTTAAACTACCTACTCCTGTGATTTGCCAAAGGCAAACAATGTGACCTATTAGCACTGGGCCGTAAAAAACCTTGACCCCCGAGACAACAGAAAGCTAAACATCTGGAGAAAATCTAGGACTCAAAGACAATTCTACAGTGTGGTAACAGGTGGTACTAAGAGCTATTAAGCTGATTTTATTCAAAAAGGCAAATGTCTCCAATTCCATTTCTCCCAATAAATTCCATTGAGCAGGTGCAAGGGTAAAGTAGAATGACTTTCCTTGTGTTAAGTTCAAAGAAACTTTTTTCTTTTTTTTTTTCTTCCTGTTAGAGTTTTTGAGATGGCATCGCTCTAATTAAAATACCATTGCACACCATGTTTTGTTTTTGTCATTAGAGAGACATGTCAACATTGCATTACCAAACTATCTAAATATCTCAAATAGCAGTCAAAACGCTGATGGATAAATAGATGAAAATTAGCCGGTTTAAATATTAAAGCCAGTCTTCTTTCCTTTAACAGGGGTTAAAATTTTGTTTTAAACTAACCCCATATAATGAAGTTATCTTAGGAAAAATAGTCTTTTCAAATTAAAGAAAAATTCTACTCCCAGAGTGTCTTCATGAACTCAAGCAGGACAATTAATCTTTAAAGTCTCAGGTTTCTCTTCTTTGAAATTAAAATAGAGGACAATTTGGTCTCTCCATATTTAAAAAAGGCACAGATCGAAGGTTTTTGGATCATTTTCTTTAAAAATACCAGTGCCAGATTGCTCATCCTTACACATCAGATACCCAAACACCTCAAGATGGAAACCAGAGGGTGACATATGACTCCTCAGTGCTAACGACTCCACAGATGGAGGTTGAGTTCCAATTACCTGCAGTCAAAAAAAGGCACTGAAGTTAATAGATTCAGAGACTATTTATAACTTGACATTTATAAACTCCTGTTTTTCATTGGAGTTTTAATCCAATCAGGCCAGGCCTGGACTCTCTGGGTACTGCCGAGAGGGTTCTGCCATAACCGATCTCATTTGCAGTCATTATACATTGATAGGGAAAACTTGGATAGCTCATGAAGTCTGAATTTTTATTTTTTAAATTTCATATTGTAATCATTTTTAACTGAAAGTCATCTCCCAACTATTTCCATGAGAACATGGAGCAAAAAAAGATATATCCAGTAAATAATTGAGTTCCACATCATAAACCAATTACTTCTCCAATTATTTCTCAACAATTGTGTTCTTTCTTTGTCTCACAGGTCCAAATAGTCTAAAATACACATGGCATAGTTTAAATTATTTCGTTCATATCCATCACATGATAGCAAAGTTAGCAATGTAGAGTATTACTTATTTTCTCACCTCTGTGTGCAGTTCTTAATATATTACAGCTTGAACTTCAAGCGTCTTGCTTGCCATGATATTAACTTCTGTATATTTAGTAAGAAAAACCACACACCTCCTTTACTACATAGCAAATTTTATGATTGTATTTTGCCATAAAACTAAAGATGAATTAATTTTACACATGTATTTGTAAACACAAAATTTGAAATCATTGTAGCTGTCTGATTGTAAAACATTTTAAGACAGGTTCATATTAATGGGAAGGTTATTTCAGGTGCTCAAGTTTGTACATCCCCTATGATTCTCTCAACCTGGAAACTATAATGATTCCGATCTTCACTCCAAGTGATGTTCAGTGAAGGGGACTGAAGCAGTCCCTGTGAATTCCAAGCATAAGTAAGACAGCAAGTACTCAGAAGAACACCACAGAGGTCCAAAACAGGAACAGGGCACTGGAAATATTTTGAGACTCAGTCCCTTTGTCTTCTGCATTAGTGTTTCTCTTACATCCCAGAGAAGTTTTATTCTATACTAACATAACATAAGATTATATAGCTCATTCATTTTTATAGCCACAAAAAAAAATTATGGGCCTTTTGTGTTCTAACAATTCCAAGCCAAAATAATTACTCAGTGAAGGAAAAACAAGAGGGATTTAACACCATCGACCATCTACTTTTTTTCCAAATAGAAAAATGAAATGATTCCTGCTTCTTATTGGCATATGCAGAGTTACTGATTTCCCTTCTCCTCCCTCCCTTGTTCTGACTTCCTTTTCCCATCATTTCTGAAGCAAGCAGAGAGAAAGATAAATTTGATTTATCTGTCCCTCCAGGGAGTTTAGAACCTGGTGAAGCAATTAAAATAAACTTCAATGACTACTGGGACATGGTAGAAGATACTCTGGAAGCAACATGCCGGGGTAGCACAGAGAGGAAGTCACCACTGACACCTGAAAGGTGAGTCTGAGCCAGGTGTCTGCTTCAGGTAAAGGCATTACAGGTACTGAAAGGCTTGGAGATGGAGCTGTGGCAGAGCATGCAGCTGTGAGCCACAGTTCACTTTGTCTTCTGTTGGGGGCTGTGCCATGTTGGCAGTGCCGGGATGGTGCCTGATCACATCGGCAGCGAGGAGGTTAATTGACATAAGCACACTCAGGTGATTTTATCGTCCAGGCACATAATGTATGCGCATGTGTTCTCCAGCACTAATTGCCTGCTCAGCTCGCCTAATCTTTGCATAAGAGGCGTGGCCCTGCTCTCTGGAGGTGATATAAGCGTAGGCGGAGTGAGACAGAGACGCAGCAGCCATTAGCAGAAAAGCAGTAGAAGGACACACGCTCGGCAGCAGCCAGAGGGAAAAACACATGGCAGCAGCTAGTAGGGAAAAACGGCGGCAGCAACCAGAAGAAAGAACACAGCAGCCATTAGCAGAAAAGCAGCTAGGACACACAGAGAAGCAGAAGAACACGTGGGGCAGCAGCGAGTAGGGGCAGCGGCGGAAGGCAGATCGCAGAACCGACAACTGAGACGCATCACTAGGGCACCTTAGGTAGACATACCCTTAGTTCACAGGATGCAGGACTTCAAGGTGTAGCAAGTCTCTTCCTCTAAGCTCTAAGCAAAGCCTGTCCTCCTCTCAAGGTCCCTCTCTCTCTTAAACAAAGTCTTTCTCTCTGATAAGCAAAGTCTCTCTCTCTCTCCTCTCAAAGCAAATAAACCTCATTTCCTCTATCCTCTATAAACAAGCAAGAAAGCAGTGCACTAAAGAGAAAGATAGAAGTGCCTCAGTTTCCACTCCACCACCCATAAGACCCGTGCAAGTTGTTGCTGCAGTCGGTGACAAATATCCACAGATTTTGGAACTGCAAAGAGCCAGCTACAGTCTTCTTCCTGGACATTCAGCCACACTACATTTCCCAGCCTCTCACCCTTGGCATGGGAGTGGTTGTGACTTTTTTATCGATAGAACCGAGGATGTGCATCACTTCTGCATCAAGTCCTGACTTCCCTTTTCTTTCTGTCAGCTAATCATCAAAAAAAAAAAAAAAAAAAAAAAAAAAAGCAAGTCTCTGAAAGTCTGCAGAACCACCAATGAGAGCCCTGAGTTCCTAAGGAAAGACTGGCCAACAGGAGCCCCTCCCTGGACTTCTACTTAAACTAGAAATCCACACCCACCATGTTCGAGTCATTACACAGCTGACCTAACTCAAATGCCCAGGGCTAAGCTGGGGTGGGGGCACTTGCAGACCAGAATTCGATTTTTGTGTTAAGGACAATAGCCACCCCTGAAGGACTTTAAACTGGAAAGTGCCATGATCACAATTAGCTCTGTGATGAAGAAGCAGCTATCTTTTAAAATAATTTCAGTATTTGTCCTGATTCCTGAGCCAATCACATGTGAATAATGTGTGGCAAGAGTCACTCAGAGAGTGTTAGTAAATTCTAGTTTTAACACAGATAATAACCACAAATGTCTGGAGCTTGAAAGACATAATGGATCATTTTCTCCAAGTCCTTTATAAAACAGAAAAGGCCGTAGGAGTGAGGTGCTTAGTCAAGGTCACCTGGGGATGCTCACAGCAGTGTGGGAGACAGGGATGACAGCCAGGTTCTTCTGCTCTCATTCCAAGGATTTTTCCATTATGCTTGACTGTTTAAATGCCTTTAGCTCCAGTGCATGAAACAGATCAGATCGCTCTGGGGAAATGAATTAAAGGGATTAACCACTGAAAAGTTATAGTTTTGCACTTAAAAGAAATGAGCTATCAAGCCATGAAAGGATATGGAAGAAACCTAGGAACATATTACTTAGTGAAAGACGCCAATCTGAAAAGACACGTGGGGTATGATTCCACTGTACAACCTTCTAGAAAAGACAAGATCATGCAGATGGCCAAAAAGGTCAGTGTTTGCAGGGTGTAGAAGAGAAAGAAGGCATGGTGATCCGATGGAGCAGAGAGCATCTCTGTGCAGTTGAACTACTCTCCATTGTACTATAATGGTGGATCTGTGTCACTACACATTGTCCAACACAGAAAGTGTACGCCACCAAGAATGAACCTTAATGCCAACTATGGGGCCATGGGTCATGAAGGTAGGATCAT
Organism: Sciurus vulgaris; assembly: GCF_902686455.1. NCBI lineage: Eukaryota > Metazoa > Chordata > Mammalia > Rodentia > Sciuridae > Sciurus > Sciurus vulgaris. The sequence continues at coordinate 133,207,791 of NC_136470.1, forward strand.
CCATCACAACAAACGTTCCACTCTGGTGGGGGATGTTGATAATGAAGTAGCTGTGCATGTATGAGGGTAGGTACTATAGGAAAATCTCTGTTCCTTCTGTTCAATTTTGTTTTGAACCTAAAGGTGCGATACAAAGTAAAGTATTTTTTTAAAAAGATATAATTTGGGATTGGCTTATTTCACTTAGCATTATATTCTCCAATTCCATTTATCTGCAAATGCCATAATATTATTTTTCTTTATGGCTAAATAATATTTCATTGTGCATATATACCACAGTTTCTTTACCCATTCACCTGTTGAAGGGCATCTAGGTTGGTTCCACAATTTAGCTATTGTGAATTGAGCTGCTATAAACATTGATGTGGCTAAGTGCAATAAGCCAATCCCCAAAATCCAAAGCCTGAATGTTCTCCCTGATAAGTGGATGATGATATATAATAGGAGTGGAGGGGTAGGGGGTGAGAGAAAAATGGAGGAACTTTAGATTATGTAGAGGGAAATGAGGGGGGTATTGAAAATGGTGGAATCAGACAGACATCATGACCCTATGTACATGTATGATTATATGAATGGTGTGAATCTACATCGTGCACAACCATAGAAATGAAAAGATGTACCCCATTAGTGTACAATGAATCAAAATACAGTCTGTAAAAGTAAAAAGTAAAAATAAATTTAAAAAGTCATAATTTGGGCAATAAGATTTCATTTATAAACTTAATATTTAATTATGCAAATCTTTTTAAATATAGAAACTTTAATACAACAGAAATACAATGAATTGTTTCTTTTCTCTTTCTTAAGTTCAGATTTCATTTAAGGGGAGTAAATGAAATATTGTAACAACTTACACCTTACCAACATCTCTGTCGATTCTAGAGGGTTTGGAGTATGACTTTCTATCTCGATGATGCGATTCCTGAAACTTCCTCCCTGTTCTTTTCTGAATTCATTTCCTGGCCTCGCAGGGCACTGCCACAGTGCCCACCTGTTCGTCTGCTGCCGTTCGTGGAAGCGTGATGAGAGCAGACTGACTTGGATTGGCACTTCACTTGTGCTGCAGAACATTAAGAAAGAAAAGGCATTGTGTTGAGAAAATGGCTTTTTAATTTTCCTGGGGCAACTAAAAGCTCACTGCTCCTGCTGGGGAAAGATGACAGAAGTACATCCACCTTCTTAAGTGGGTAGGAGACAGTTGACTCTATATCAAACAAAAAAGGAAGGGACATTAGCTTGAAAAACAAGGACGTGAGAGACTAAAATAAAGCATAAAATCACCCACATTAAAGAAGCATTAGCCACAATGGGCCCTTCCCTGCACTGATATTAATTGGTATCAATATAGAGACAAAGAATGAAAAACTATCTTAAGTCCCTAATGGCAACTAGAAATTAACGGAAATAATATAAAAATTAAAACCGGCCAATAGCTTGGAATTTAGCTCTATCTCCTCTCCTCCCACAAATGTAAAAGCATGTGTGATTATAAATAAATGAATCAGTCTATAGTAAGATAAAGAAGGGTACATATGCCAATGAGATGCAGGATTCATTTCAAAGTAAGCTGAAAATGTCAAGCAAATCTAACCTTCAACATTGAGAGTAGGTCCACAAAGAGTTTATAACTGTCTCTATATATGCTGTAATACATATTATATAAATTTTTAAAAATATGAATACAAGTATTCATTTTTTAAAAAAAATTAAGAGTGTCAAGTGCATATTGATAATATACCACATGACAGATATCAGAGAACAACCAACTGACTGAGATTGGGGGTTAGTGATTAGGGAAAGAGAAACTATTCAAGGTAAGGCAACTTTGGGATAGGAAACCTGTCCATCCGTCCTCTTCATCTATGAAGTGGGCATGACCATAACTATCATACAAAATTAGAATTTCACGCACACATACACACATACACAACACACAAGCTAGTCTTTTCTTTGGCATATAGTAGACATCTAAAACATGACAGTCTCATTACTATCAGCATTATTATTATGACTATTATTATCTCATTATGTTCCTCAGGTCAAAGTCCGCAATTAGTACATCAATGCATTGTTTCTTCCAAAATCAATGAATACATTTTTAACAGAAGGGTCACTGCTTAAGAGATATATTTTCTAATTATCTGTTGTGTATATATATATATATATATATATATATATATATATATACTCGTTACTATTAAGCAGAAGCGTATACAACTTTTCATTCTATTGGGACCAAAATAAATGATTGTATGCTATCAAAGGATGGCTACCAATTACTTTATTATTTCATAGGGAAAAAGATAATCTGCCACAGCTGCTTTCTGAGGTTTCAGCACCTTTTGTTCAAGCTGTATCAAAGTGCTCTTCCTTTTGCCACCATGAATGAAAGGTAGTTGATTGAAAAAAAGAGATGCTTCAAGCATATTATTTCATGGTGGCCCTGGAGAGCATTGGACAGAAAGTTCAGGATGATCTATAAAAAGCAGGGTGAAGGGAGGGAGCAAAAAAAGAGGCCAGGGGGCTGCGGGGCCATGTGAATCCATGTGGAAAAATGATCAGTGCTGGAGAAGGTTAAATTCTCGGTCCCTGAAGTCTGGCTGTTGTGGCTACAGCCCAAGAAAGTTAATGAAAGAAAGGCCCACTGACAACTCCTGCTGCTTCCACGGGAGCTTACCACCTCATTACTGGCCAGATTCTTACAACCAAAAGAAAAGAATACTTCTGCCAAAGAAAAGAGTAAGGGTTGGAGTGAGAGAGTCGTCCAAGCAAGGCCCTGCTGATACTGGGTGAGGATCAAAGTGAGACCAGACAAAGGGAACTGGACAAGAAATAGCTGCGCCTTGACCACAGCCTAGCCCACCCTCCAAAATCCTAGGCAGGAGAGAGGGCAGGGCAGTTAAACCCTCCGTCCTCCTGCCGTACAGGGAAACCTCAACGAAGGGACACCATCTGCTCACTTTCCCAGAAGACAGAGCCTCAGCTCCTCGTGGTTAGCAAGGCAAACATTTCCAAGAGCATTACTCTAATTACAAATGATTAGAAATGATTCCTAGAAGTGGAGACTTAACTCACAGTGTGCCTGGTTAATGAACGTTTTCTGTACATCCCTCCCTCCTTCTGAGCTGACTTTGAAAGCACTGGCTGGAGACAGTTTCTGAGGGTTTGAAATGAGTCTCTTAAAGTAATAGGATGCTGTGCTTTTTCTATTTCTCTAAGTATACGAATGCAAGATTTTTTTTTTTTTGTTATTGTTGTTTGTTTGTTTCCAAGAGCACAATACAAGTGCAGGACTCTTTTGGGGCTAGCAAATACAATTTTTACGACTGGGGGGCATTTGTGCATGTGTGCACGCACACATGTGCACACATGTGCATGTGCTCACTAAAATGGGGGGTGGGGTACAGATGAATCAATATTAAACATTTTAATTTATAATAATATTTTTATAGAAATATAATCCTTGTTATAGATGTAAACTGTTATACTCTGTTTAAGGTGTAAATCTTTAATACTGCTCATAAGAAACTGACAATACCAAGTGTTGGCAGAGAAGTGAAGCAACCTGAGCTCATGCATTGCTGGTGGGCAGAAGTTCAGAAATCTGTCTGGTAGTGTCTATCAAAGCAGAAGCTAGGCCATCTCTATGACCCAGTAATTGCAACATTCAGTACATATACAGCCAACATACAAATATATGTGCATCAAAAGATGTGCCCTGAAATGAGTTTTAGCATCATTAACCAAGCAATACCAACAGCAGACTGGAAAAAGAGATTATAGTATATCCTCACAATAGAAGAAGCAGTATAAATTGGCAAAACTATGGCTTAGGAATGAAATATGGCCCATCACCTGCTTGTGTAAATAAAATTTTATTAGAATACAAATATATTCCTTCATTTACCTATTGTATACAGTTGCTTTCATGCTGTAATAAGCTAGGACACAGTTGAAGAGGTTCCAACAGGAAACACGGGTCAACACAAAAAACATTTCATATTTACCTTATTGGCTGTTTATAAACATTTTTCAACCCCTTCTCTCCAGCAAAATATTAAAAAAAAAATTATTTCAATCATCAACAACATGGGTTAACCTCAAAAAAAAGTTAGGTGAAGGTAGAATTTACAACTACTGTTTGAGTCCGTGGATGTAGAGTTCAAGTGTGGGTAAAATTAATGTACGATGATGGGTGTCAGGAAAGTGTTTAACTTTGTGAAGAGATTAAATGCTGGTCAGGGAAGGATTATGACCACTGGCTCCATCTCTATGTACAAGACAGGTTTATGAATATGTGCCTTATAAAATCTGACTTCCAATTTGTGAACTTTCCTCTGCTTTTCAATAAAACTTTGCTTGGAAAGTAAAAAAAAAAAAAAAAAGAAAAAGAAAAAAAGAAAAAAGTTTATCAAAAATGAATAAGATGTCGCTAAAGTAAGCAAGTTGTTTTGAGGTTATTCTTTGATATTTACTGCTCCATTAAGTCATCTAGAATATTTAGAGGTTTTTTTTGTTTGTTTTTTTGTTTTGTTTTGTTTTGTTTTTGGTACTGGGGATCAACCCCAGGGGGCTTACCTACTGAGCCACATCCCCAACCTCTTGTTTTGAATTTTCTTTAGAGACAGGGTCTCACTGAGTTGCTCAGGTCCTCACTAAGCTGCTAAGGTTGGATTTGAACTGCCTCAGCCTCCCAAGCTGCTGGGATTAGAGTTTCAAGAGTAAGCACACGGCTTACTCTTCATATTGATCAGGAACAAAATTGGGTCCAAAGCATTTAATTTGTATTATTGCAGGTGAAATGGAAAGCTTGCCTATTAGGTGATTATTTTTAAATTATGAGGCCTCATCGATGCAATCAGTGAGGACATCTAGGAAAGTAGTGATCAATTTTGGAAATCCTTGAGAATGATTTCACTCTGAGACCACTTGCCCTGGCCTTTGTTTCCTCTTTATCCTTAAACCTTAAATTTTACTGAAGAAATGTCACATAAATGTAGCAAAAACAACTAGAAAATTTCTTCAGGAGATAAATCAAATGATAAATGCTTTTTAATTAATTCTATTGTGAAAAGAATATTAAATCAGAGAAGCAGCTCTCCATTGGAGGCCTACATCTGATTTCTGAGATTAAATTGGTTTCAATTTGTTTTCATGTTTAAGGTACGCAGACCAAGGACTATAAATGTGATTACTACATATAAAATATGAGAATCATAAGATGAATATTTAATGCTCTAAACACTTAAAAATCCATAAGTAGCTATTTTGACACTATATTATACAGATTATTTAATAGATCAACAAATAAAGAGCAAAACCGAGTGATTATCCAGTGTTTTGGAGGTGTCTAAGTTCATGGCTAAAAAGATTCAGAATAGAGACAGAGTTTCAAGTACTCTCAAAACAAGCTCAGAAGAGGGGAAGTGTGCGCGTGTACACACACACACACACACACACACACGCACACACACACACGGTGTCAGACATCCAGTTGCAGACCAATCCTGAGTACCTTCAATTGATAAACTTTACAGATCAGCCCAGTTTTCTTTTCTTCATTTACCTAGACAAGGAATCATACTTTTCAAGCACTGAGTCTCAGTCTTTCCCTTTGTAAATCCTCTGTTATAATTTGCTTTTCTAACTCTAAGTTTCCTGAAGGCAGAGATGATATGTGTTTGCTCAGGGTCATGTTCTCAGAACTTGGTAAAATACCTAAAACATAGCATGTCAATAAATATTTATTTCATGAGAAAAGAATGAATCAATTAGGAAGGCAGACAAAATAGACCCTGAATAACAGAAAACAGAGTCAGCAGATGGGAAAAAGTTTGAAAATACAAGTATATATTAGCTAAGAGTCAAAATATGTAAGGGAAAGGAACATATTAGATGTGGAGTAGACCTTGCTTATTCATTCCTTATCTTATTCAATAAGGAAAAATGACATCAGTGCGAATAATGACTCTTTAAGGATGAGAGAGCTCAAAGTAGCAGACATTATCTTTATTTGTAAGTATTTTTCAAATATTATACAATAAGGTTTATTATTTTGTATTCAAAAAAGAAAGTGGAGTAAAGGGAATCAAAATGCTTATTTCAATAATATTTACTAATTATCTAACACATGCAAGGTAATGCCAAGGTTTCTAGTATAAATGTGAAAAATGTCTTTATAATTCAGAGCTCAGGCATGGTAAGACAGACATGAAAATTAACCATTAAAAGCTGTATAATTGATGCTAGAATAGGTGCATTTATTAAGCACTGGAGAGAGTGATATTGACTGTGCATAACTGTATCAGGGTAGAAAAGCCAGAGAAGTTTCACAGAATAGGTGACATATAAATTGTTTTTATTTCATGACAAGATTTAAATAAATTACTAAATGAACCATTATATTTCATAATGCTGATCTTAAAATGCCATTTCTTTTACTAAAATTATGAGAGTTTGAGAAAATAACCTAAAGAATAAACTAACCACTGGTAACTTGCTATAATCACAATCATGAAGACAGGAGAGGAATAAAGTAATAAAAAGTATTTTCAGGTGGACCAGAAAAGGGACTAATTAAAAATAAGTTAGATTTTACAATTTGGCAGTCCCCACATCTTACTCTTTTGGAAAAGGATAATGTTTTTTATGGTGATTTCTTTTATGACACAACAGTCTAATAATCTCATATTTTCTAGATTCAGATGAAATTAAGAGTTAGCAGTCACATTTGTTCATTAAAGGCAAAACGAAACAAAAAAAAGCAGAAAAGCAAGACCATTATATTTCATTTTAATGATTCTTGTGCATATATGCATTTTTTAAAATCCCACAGTAGCAGATTAATGAAGAATACATTTTTCCTTTTCCTCTTCTGGAAACTTGGAAATCAGTGGGAGCTTCAAACACATGGGCGCGCGCACACACACACACACACACACACACACACACACACAAACACATACACAGATTGTGAGAGGAATGGAAAGTATTGGCCTTATGAAAGCAAATCTATAGTCTTATCAATGCCTTGTATAAAATGAAAACAATTTAAATACATCATCTTGATGGACACTAACTGGTTAATGACTTTGTATTTCAGGCAATGTCTTCTCACTGTTATGGGCATTAAAATAGAAAAGCTTTGTTTCAAGGCTGATTCTTATTGTAAATCCATTTCTGTGTTTTGCACCTGTTCTAAACAGTGAAACAGGCAATAAGGGGCATCCTTGTTGCTCAGCTGATGAAGATAATGTTTAAGATTCATTTATTAAATAAAAGCTGTTGCTTATCCAATATTTTCAAGAAGCCAGCCGGTCATGTTCCCAAAAGAAACATTTATTGAAATGTGTCAGATACTAACTGTCAGAACATCTTGAAGATTCAAAGTTTAACAAGCTGTGAATTACTGCCTCACTCTTCACAAGTCAGGGACCTTGAGAGTGAAGGATCTTTACTGACAGTGAGGGTTCTGGAAGGATTGCCTTCACTAGGTTTATGTGAAAGTTACTGGGCACCTTCCTGACCATTTAGTCCATCCAGATGGGCCGTCTGCAATAATAAAGAACAATCATAAATGTCATTATGCAGACAGCACACCTGTCTTGTACCTGGGGTGATGTTCATCACAAGCTTGCTTTGGATTTAGCCTGGGTTCTCCAGTACTTCCCAGGTGACTTCAAGGTGCAATTGTGTGTTCTTCGCATTCAAAGTGCCCCCAGCTGGGGCTGACAAGAATAATTTTCTAGTTATTAATGAAAAATAGAAGATGGATTTTTGACAAAGTATGCAGTCTAAAGATGCAACATATGTTAAAAAAAAATGGAAGCAGAGAGGTATATATTGTTAGATATTTAAGTATTTTAAAAATATTTTTCCATATTAAAAAAAAGCAGTTAGAAGCATGGACAATATGAGTTCAAAGGAAGATGAACTCTGTTATGGTTTAGATGTGAGGTGTTCCCCAAAAGCTCAAGTGTGAGACAATGCAAGAGGTGAAATTATCAGGTCCTGAGAGCCTTAACCCAATCAATGCATTAATCCTCTTCAGTGGGTTATCTGGTTGGTAATTATAGGCAGGTAATGTGTGACTGTAGATGATCACTTGGGAATGTGACTGTGAGGTTTATATTTTGTGCCTCTCTGCTTCCTGAAGCCATATCCTGAGTTGCTCTCCTGTGCTGTACCCTTCTGCCATGATGTTCTGCTCACCTAGGTCTCAGAGCAAGGGACTTGGCCATCTATGAACTGAGACCTCTGAAACCATGAACACCAAATAAAATATTCCTTCTCTAAAACTGTTCTTGTAAGGTCTTTTGGTCACAGTGACACAAAACTGACTAATAGAAATTCCATGATGATATACTAATTTTATAAAGTTTAAAATAAAATAGACAAAACAAATAATGTAAGGATAAAGATAGTGTAATAGAAAAACTGGGAGCGATGCTTCTAAATGTAAATATAAATTAATCTGGCCTATCAAATACACCACTACCAAGACCATCTTTTTTTATCAAAACCTTATGTGAGTTGCAGATGAATCATATTCCCAGCTCTTCTGCTGGTAACAGATTTACCAAGATGCATTTAATGATCTGAACCTCATTGAAGAATGCTTATAGCAACCTGCCAAAAGGAAGAAAATCTAGCCTGAGCTCTGCTTCCCAGAATTCCATGAAGGACAAATTCTTTTGTTATCTAATGCAGTATTATCCTAGTCTTGGTCTTGGAAAAATGAACCAGATCATGGAATAATGCTGTAACCTAAAAGGCATTTTAGAAAATCAAGTTTTCAAGTAAGCTAGGTTTGAAAATATCTGCCATTATCTTTTCACAGGGCATTGAAAAATCAGCTTCCAACAGACTAAAATGGGAAGATTTAGAGCAGAACATTAAGACCAAATGACAGAAAGGTAGTTCCTTTTAAGGAGAAAATGAATTAGCTGTCATACATTCCAGACAGATGATCATAAGGCAAACCACTCTCCAGACAGTGAGCAGGTCTTGGGGAAAGGCTCTCTCCCACCCTGTCCCATGCATCAAGACAACCTCTGTTCAGCTCTACACTCAGCAGAGACCTTGCCTGCCCTTCCCTCTTCTAAGCTCCCTCATTTCTCAGGGGACAGCAAAAAACATTTAAAGTGTGGTCATTTATTAGCTGTTTCAGATTCTAACCATCCTCAAATTCCATGTGCACTTTCTATGTGTCAAATGTGGGAATACAGTAGAGAGAACGTAGGCTGTGTTGTCTTTGACTTTATTCTATTAGGAAAGACAGAAAATAAGTGAATGGACAAATAAGGATCTGTTGGCAGGAGCTATGAAGGTTACAAAACCTGGTGATGCTGTTCGGCATGCAGAGTGATCAGGTAGGAGAATAGGAGGGGCTACTCTAATCTAGATTATTAGAAGTTATGCAGAGAATCTTGGGCCTGAAATTCAAAAAGTCGTGATGCTTCTGACTAATTCTGTGGTCAGGTATGACATGATCTAGCTTTCTACCTGCATGTGCAGAATGGATTATAAAGAAATTCAAGCGTGGAAAGTGAGGATAATTTAAGGTCACAAAGAAGTCAAGTGACCAAAGTTAGAGGCGTGTACTGAACACAGCAGAGAAAATCTATGGGGTGCATCCACGTTATTGGTTGGGGAATTCTTTTTAAAAGACTTCCACAGAACTCATATAAGTTTACCTCTTTTGGTGCTAATGTTAACTGACATGATGGTAACAAGGAAGAGAGAAGCCTATTAAACAATAATAAAATACACAAGATCTATTTGTAGTCATTATCCATCCCAGAAAAGGATGTCTTCGATTTGGTGGTTTGTAAATTTTTATCATTTTTTTCTTATACTAGTGTAAAATATTTAAAAGTTTTAATTTTATACATGGATTTTTGCTTCCATATAGTATCTGTAGACTTTAGATCTTATTTTCACTTGGTGAAACACAATTTCTCCAAACATTGATGTAAAAGGAAATCTAAGCAAACAGAGAAAGGGAGAGAGGGAGAAAGAAAAAGAGAATATGTGTGTTCTGGGATGCACTTTTATCCCTAAGCCTACAAAGGGCCACTATGTAATTTTTCATTTCTGTTTATAGGGGCTGAAAATTTGAGCATTAGTTCCTTAGTAAAATCTCAAAATTATTATTTTGAAGGTATTGTTGTTTTGGATATTTGAATTTTCCATTTCTAGGAAATGGAATTATTAAATGAAATGATTTCCAAAAAACGATAGGGAGGAGGGGGCCAGGGTATGAAAGATGATGGACTGAGACAGACATCATTACCTATGTACTTGTATGATTACATGAATGGTGTGAATCTACATCGTGCACAACCATAGAAATGAAATAATGTACCCCACTTGTGTACAATGAATCAAATGCAGTCTGTAAAATTTTTTTAAAAAATAATAAATATTTTAGTAAGAAATTTAAATTAAAATAGCTATGTACAATAATTATACAAAAGATTCCAGCTGCAGCACATTAGAAGGATAAACAATGAAGGATCTTATCAGTAGAAAGCCTACTTTGCTAAATTGAAGTTCTTGCTCTCTATCTTCCACCAGCTGAAAGATGCCCTCTGATGCCCTCAAGAAATGACGTACTATAATGCATGAAAGCACACCAAAAAAACAGAGCAATGAAAACTTGGTGGAACAAGGGCTACCTTATTCTGGGAAAGCAAAAATAATAAGATTGAAGGTTTGCGGCGGTGGGGGGGGGGGGGTCATTATTTTTGTTTTGCTAAGTTTTACGGAAAGACATGTAAGGTGAATAAAATTCTCTTTGGATCCTTGATTTAAAATCCAGACAACAAATTATCTACACATAAAGGACGAAACTAAGTTCATATTCTCAAACAGGCATAAATTCAACTATAAAGAACTTTACTATCTCTTGACGGTTTTGTATAAGATATTCTTTGTGCTACGCATTCCCTTTCTTCATACTCTTTATACATTGGCTTTGAAGTTGGAAAAAAAAGATTAAGAGAGCATTTAGCTATAGGCAAAACACTAGACGGTTTGGAAAGTTTTCATTTGGAAAGAGAAAGAGCAACAGAAGATGTTTAAAGATAAGTGATCACCATGCAAACTCGTCTTCAGGTAACAGGCACTCATCACAGAACTCCACCCACCGCTGGAGCGGGGTGATCAGGGATGGTACAGCTTACTGGGATTTCTCTGAAGGAACACAGTTGGGACTTGTTCCTAGCAAAATGCAGTATGCTCTCTGAGAGGTAGGGGTCCCTCCAAAGGGGATCATTTCCTGCCAAAGAGCTCATTTGTAAGAGCATCCCCCCTCCCAGGTCCCCAGCAACCCTCCCCTTTGCTTGGCACCACGCAGCAGCGTCACGTGACTTTTTGGACGGCCTGACTGAGTTCATTGAACGCGCAGCCTTGGCATGGCAATTATCCTAGCAGTGGCAGAAGCCAGGAAACATATACCAGTAAATGGATTTCATTTTAATCACTGTACATAGGGTTTGCTTGATTTATCCCATATCATACCCAGCTCCAACGTGGCGCCAGACTCTGAACTCAGTTGCCATGCTCGACAAAAGGGCTACGGGGGAGCTTCGGTGGCGTTGCCAAAGGACGGGTTTCTCTAGCTCTCTTTTCCTCTCTTTAAATTATTTTTCTGTTGTCTTCATTCCCCCTTAGGGTTCATTGATAAGGTTGAACAGGTTCAATTATTAGAAACGATAGAACAATTTGCGTTTCAACCACAAAGTACCTTTAACGGAATTTTAAAATAGAAATTAAAAATCATTTATTCTGAAAGAGATTAACAGTTTTTTTTTTTTTGCTCCATTAACTTTTCAGTTAATCTGATTCTTTTGTGACCCCATTTATCTTTAAAAATTCTACCTCGTATCTATCTTTAATTAGGTTAATATGGTGCTTAAAACTGTGTTAGGAACATCATGCATTGTCAAGAGCTGCTGGCTGTTGCAACTGTTTCCGCTCCTCAGTGCTGATACACTGATACCATATTCTTCTCACCCTTAGGCGCTCCTCCACTATGGCCATGGCTGCCCTGTGGATCTGCATCCCCCAAATCTGGCCGTACACTATGTTTAATCCTGTTTCTCATCAATGCAAAGAGTTACCACCATCATCACAGTCATTGCAAAAAATCATTATATATTGATTATCATTATATAATGATTATATTATTATAGACTGATTTCATTATATATCATATATATTTTATAAAATATATATAAAAATAAGGGAGTTAAAGGGACACAGCTCTAACCACAGGAACACACTAGAAATAGGGAAGGTGAAGAATGAGAATGCCTTAGGAACTCTGTCATTTTTCATATTGAGCAAAGAGAGCTGTCAACAAATAATCCCAATACCATGATCTAGTTTTCAATTATTATATTTTATTTTTTAATTTTGTATTTGTTCTAATTCGTTATACATGATAGTAGAACACATTTGTGTGTTTCGGTAAGTCACATATAAATGGAGTGTAATTTCTCATTTTTCTGATTGTATATATTGTAGGATCACATCAGTCATGCAGTCATATATGTATGTACATGAGGTAATAATGTATTTCACTCTACTATCCTTCCTACCCTCATACCCCTTCCCCTCCCTTCACTCCCCTCTACCTAATATAAAGTAACTCAATTCTTCCCTAGTGACTCCCCCTTATTGTGAATTAGCATTTACAATCAGAAAAAAATATTCAGTCTTTGGTTTTTTGGGTTTGCTTATTTTGCTTATCATGATTTTCTCCAACTCCATCCATTTACCAGCAAATACCATAATTTCATTCTTCTTTAAAACTGAGTAATATTCCATCATATATAAATACCACATCTGTTGAAGGACACCTAAGTTGGTTCCATAGTTTAGCTATTGTGAGTTGAGCTTCAATAAATATTGATGTGGCTGCATCTCTGTAATATGCTAATTTTAAGTACTTTGGGTATAAACCAGGGAATAGGAGAGCTGGGTCAAAAGGTGGTTCCATTCCAGGTTGTCTGAGGAATCTCCATACTGATTTCCATAATGGTTGTACCATTTTGCATTCCCACTAACAACCTTTGAGTGTACATTTTTCCCCCAAATCCTCACCAACATTTATTGTTGCTTGTGTTCTTGATAACTGTCATTCTGATTGGAGTGAGGTGAAATCTTAGAGTGGTTTCAATTTGCATTTCTCTAATTGCTGAGACATTGAACATTTTTTCATATATTTGCTGATTGATCATATATCTTCTTCTGAGAAGTGTCTGTTCAGTTCCTTAGCCCATTTACTGATTGGATTTTTTTTTTTTTTTTTTTTAGGTTTCTTCAGTTCTTCATATATACTAGAGATTAATGCTTTATCTGAGGTGCATGTGGTAATGATTTTCTTCCAGTCTGTAGACTCTCTCTTCCCATTGTTGATTGTTTCTTTTTCTGAGAAGAACCTTTTTAGTTTGATACCATCCCATTTATTGATTCTTTTTGATTTAACTTCTTGCTTTAGGGGTCTTATTAAAGAAGTCATTTCCTGGGCTGACATGGTGAAGATTTGGGCCTACTTTTCTTCTAGTAGTCTCAGGCTTTCTGTTCTAATGTCTGAGTCTTTGATCCACTTTGAGTTGAGATTCATTCAGAATGAGAAATAAAGGTTTAATTTCATTTTGTTTTATGTGGCTTTCCATTTTTCCCAACACCATTTGTTGAATAGACTATCTTTTCTCCAGTGAATGTTTTTGGCCCCTTTGTCTAGTATGAGATAACTGTATTTATATGGGTTTGCCTCTGTCTTCTATTCTGTACCATTGGTCTATGTGTCTGTTTTGGTGCCAATACCATGCTGTTTTTATTGTTATCACTCTGTAGTAGAGTTTGAGGTCTGGCATTGTGATGCCTCCTGCTACACTTTTCTTGCTAAGGATTGCTTTGTCTATTCTGGGTCTCTTATTTTTCCCAATTTCATGTTTTCTTTTTCTAGTTCTATGAAGAATGTCATTGGGATTTTAATAGGAATTGCATTAAATCCATATAACACTTTTGGTAGTATGGCCATTTTGACCATATTAATTCTGCCTATCTGGGAGCATGGGGGCGGGGGTTCTTTCCATCTTCTAAGGTCTTCTTCAATTTCTTTCTAATCAAATTTCTATAAATACTTTTTCATTTGTGCTGGGAGTGGTCATAGAAATATTACATATTCTATTTTCTACTTTTGAAAAGAAAAAAGCTCATAGATTTCACCTTCATAATTACCTACTCTATGCTTCATACCATAGTCAAATCTCAATATTGTTAATCCCCATACCACATGAAGAGTTTTCCTTTCTTTTTAAAGATTTGAAATTTGTGAATAGAAATGTCTATTCACCTCCTTTTTGCCCCCACTGTAAATGTTTGAACAAAAATAAAAACAAGAGAGATCATATTTATGCTTAACATACTTTTATGATCTTTCAGGTGTGCTGATTTGGCTACGCTACAGTCTGCAGTTGTTCAATGTAACATTTATCTAGATTTTGCTGAGAAGTTATATTATGAATGTTATTCAAGATGATACTCAGTTAATTTTAAGGTCTTCATATATAATATGATTCAATACAGTTAATGGTCTTAAAGTTGCTCTAAGACTTCTCTGAAGAAGAAATTGTATCTGTGGACAACAGTTGTGAAGTGACTTATTTATGACTTATTTATTTATTCCACATGTAGGAATTCTAGCCTGTCATTCCTAATGATAAACTCTATCCTATGGGTTTCAGATTTGTCTACCCAGCCCCCAAATCACAGAATTCAATTCTTTATAAAATCTCCTTTTACCTATACATCTTCTACTGGTTCTTCTCTGGTCGAACCCTGATTGACATAAAGTTCGGTGCATGGAAGTGGAGTATTGCTGTAATGTACTCATAGTAATGTGAAAATTGACATGGAATTGTGCAATGAGAAGAAATGCAAAGACTTTTGAGGAAAATTGATTTTCAAAATGTTCCTATATTGCTTTGAACAAAAAATTAATAGGAATATGGATGTTTATAACTCTCCTACACATGATTGATGGGAATGGAGGAGTATGGAGCTCTCATGAATGACTCAAAGTAGATTATATGACTATTAAATTTGCCCCTGGTGAGGCTCCAGGAGGAAATTAATATGTTATAAGAAACTAGATGGAAGATGTTCCTTGTTAGATACTGCCCAAAATCTCAGTAGAACTCTGTTCTGCATAAAAAAGAACGCAATCCTGCTTTAAAACTCATGTTTTATCCCGATGGTGATTGTGTCAAACTTTTTTTTTTTTCTCTGTACTGGGGGTTGAAACCAGAGATACTTTACCAATGAGCCACATTCCCAGTCATTTTTACTTTCTATTTTGAAACGAGGTCTAACTAAGTTGCTTAAGCTCTCACTAAGTTGCTGAGGTTGGCTTTGAACTTGTGATCCTCCTGCCTTGGGCTCCTGTAGCATCAAATTTTTGATGCACATAACTTTAAAATACTTGTGTGCTATTTAAGGAATGTAAGAGTGTGTGATTCATGATCGTTGGTCAATGATTTGGCTGAAGATATTTGATGGGAACACATTTGAAATTTAATCCAATGAAGTCTTGGAGAGAGGTATATGAATATCCCCTTCTGAATGGGCAAAGAAGGTGAAGACATTTATTTCCCTTGTCATGAAAAGATGAGCAGAGGATGATTTTATAATCAATTAATAGGATGACCTTTGCCATGGTACTTCCAGCTTTTTCTCCCCCTTCATGAGTTCATACTTAATATGGTCTAGGTTGCAGGTTGGAGATTATACATGGATTCTGCAAAATAGATTTGCATTGGGCAAGGTCCACCTGGCTAAAGTCACTTTTAAAATGATGAATCAGTCAGAATAAAAGACCAACTCTGAGGCCCTGATCTGGCACCATTTCTGGAGAGATCAACCGACTATCTGATGATGAGTTGAATATATTAAGCCCTTCCCATTGTGGAAGACACAGATATTCATTCTTACTAGAATAGAAGCTTATTCTTGATACATGTTTGCCTTTTCTGCCACATTCTGCCCAAACTCCCATCCACAGACTTACCCAATACCTTCTTCACTTTTGTGTTATTTCACGTATCATCACTTTTCATAAATAAGTCACTTCACAGTCAATGAAGTAAAACAGTGTGACCAAACTTCTGAACTTCTTAACCGTGGTCCCCATTTTCCTGAGGTAACCACATAGACATAGTCTTGGGTGGTTTTTAGAAGATCCAATGGAAATGACACTCCTCAGTGCTTGGACAAATTTCAGACTGTTGTATATGCTCTTAATTTGATGCTCTTTCTCTCATGGAAAAAGATTCGGAAATCAAGGGGTACCAATGGGAACGGAACAACTACCATAATGATCTCCTGGCAAAAATATTTACTTCCTACTCCTGTAATCTTATGCTCTTCTGGTCTACTGGTCATAGTCCCAGAGGGGGAAATGCTTTTGCCAGGACATGCAGCAGTGATCCTGTTGGACTATAAATTAAGACTTTCAGAGTGCCCACCTTGGGAATCCTCATGCCTGTGAATAAATGGGCACAAAGTTTAACTAATATACTGGGTGGGGTACAGGGGTGGATTGCTTATACATGATAGAGTTAATGGAAGAGTGTGTCTGGAATACAAGAGATCCCTTAGGATTTATCTTAGATCAACCATGTCTTGTACGACCCAATTTAGGCAGAACTGATCATGACTCAGACTGCAAGCAATGGTTTGGGTCACCTCACCAAACAGAGAACCATGACCAGTTGAGGCCTTACTGAGGACAAGGGGACCTTGTAACAAGTACCGGAATGATAATTAACAATACCAGCTGTGACCACATAACTAGATGGAAAAGCAAGGGATGTGAGTGTGTCTTCCTAATTTTGTTTTGAATATTTGTACATATATTACTAAAATACATTTGTTTCTTCTCCTTCTTGTTTGTTTATCACCTAATATACAATATATTAACATTTTAACTTTCTTTCACATTTTTTTAAGTTCTCCAGATGTCAAAATGACAGAGAAGATATCATTCAGGGATTTTGTATCCTTTTCTAGGGCAAGCATTAGTTTGTTTGGGGTTGTAACCAGGATAGTTTTATCCTATTAGGCAGAAGTTTGACTTTGTAATTGTCTTTACTTGCAGATCAGATAAGTTTCAAGGAGATGTGTTCCAAAGAGACAGCTGTCAAGTTGAGAAGGGGTGCACTGTGATGGTCTTGATGTGTCCTGAAGTCCCTAATTATTCAGTCAAATATCTATATACGTGTTGTTCTGAAAGTATTTAATAAATGTGATTAAAATCCGACAACTATTGAAAGTGAACATTCTTAAAGGATTGAGTAAAGTTGCAACCCTGGGAAATTTTTTGAATGTTGAAAAAGTATATGGAATATCTGGAGTTGAATTTGAAGGAGGGTAAGCTAAGTTCCCTGGAGTGACTCCATTCAACCCTGATTTAATGTTTCCCAGGTAGAATGCAATGTGTCTTTGAATCAAATAAATAAAGAACAGCTAATGTATACTGGAAAGCACAATGATTAGCATGAAGAACAAAATGGTTGAGGTCAGAAAAATAAGATTGACAACAGAAGAAGTTGTTTAGAATATAAGGAGAGTAGATCTGTGGCATTCATAGCAAGATGCCTCTTTGGAAATGTGTTTTAATGTGGAGCATTAAGTACCAAAAATAAAGTACTGAAAGTAACTAATAGGATGCCTGACAAATGTTAAAACTGTTTATAGAGTGATAGTATTAGCAATGTGTAAATGAGAGAAGATGGTATTAAGATAGTGTGTGTAAAATAATTAGCACCTGCCTGAGTAGCTCTAAACTACAATCAGCCAGGGAAAACCAGGGTCTTGTTATTCCATTGCTACAAAGGTAAAACCAGTGTCATGTTGTGATCTTGGGAATGGCATCACAGAGTCTGAGAGCAGGTTCCATGGGTGGTGCCATGAGCTAGTTCAAGGTGGTGGAACTAGTAGAGTCCGTGTTGGCTTTGTTTTGTTTAGGGCTAAGCTCATCGGATTCTGGTTCAGGGATGAATAGCACTGGCTGTCAAGTCAGACAAAGTGGTTTTTGAATGCTGAATCTTTCATAGGTTGTGTGAACTTAATCGTATAGTGGTTTTCTTATCTCTAAAATATACATGATGAAAAATTTCTCTGTCTCCAAGGAATTTGGATCATTTAAATTATGAGTATTTTCATTTCAAGTATTTAGAAGATCAGTGGGCCCAAGATTGAGTAGATGTTGTTATTATTATTATTTGAACAGTTTTATAAAATTATAATGTATAGGTTTGTTTGTTTTGTTTTTTCACTCTATAAAGACCTGGTGATGAAGCGCTAGTACCAATCTCAGCAAGGCTCACATGAAGATGGATTCAAGGAGGATAAAGGAAAGATAGCCATGAAGACTTTCTTCATGATATTGAATTAAAGGTTCTGGTCATTATCCCATTAACAAATGCAAGTGCAGTGTTTGATTTGACTAATGGGGTGAGACATGAAAATGCTACCAAAGAAAAAGGATTCATCCAGAAGTAGAAGCTGCACTTCCTCCTTAGAGTCATGTCTCCAGTGACATTAGGACGGAGACTACAAGTCACATCCTAGGGGCTTTTTCTTTGAAGGGAACAGTCCAAGGAGATCCGTGGGCTGAAACCCTGGATAAGTGGTCAGAAAGGGAGAAGACGAAACAGCACCATCTCTGTGAGTTGCCACAGGGATACTTAATAAACCTGTGAATTGTCGATAACTTGAAATCATCACAGCAGGAAGACAGTTCTGGACACTCTGAGTAGAGAAAAACAAGAGTCATAGTATAATATTCAGCTACTCAAATAAACTAGATCAATATGGGCCAATGGAACTCAGATGTAACAATTCAGTGGTTATCAATGGCTTTTTGAGAGCAACTAAAAGTTGAATGTACTTAAAATGCTGAGCTCTGTGACAGCATCTTCCTCAGGATATATTCCAGTGAAAATGGCTTTTTGAGTGGGTGGAGCAATTGGCTAACCCTAACTTAACAAGACCCCATATGTTTTTGGTGTAGGAGTTGCATCCATGAATCACAAAATGCAGTTAAGGAATTAACTGTTTATAGGGCTGGGTAGGAAGAATTTTTGTATCTGGCTACATAACATATTTCCTTTCCACAGGAGGTAGTTATGACAAATTAGAAGTCTGAAAATTTTCTGATGGTGTAAAGGGCCAGCTGTCACTGGGGAGATAGTGATCAGATTTCATAGCTGCATGGTCCCGTGGCGCCTCAGAGAGCCCCATATGTTCACCCAAATGTTCCAGCTAAATCCACTGAAAATTTCCAGTCTGAGTTTTACTTGTACAGAATAAAACTCCTTCTTATGTGGATTTATCATTATGTGCCTGCAAAAAGAGAATTTCTGGTTAACCGCTTACATTTTAAAAAATGGAAACGGTAATCTGCCTAAGAAGAACTTGGCACAGCTGTTAGGTCATCCTCATGATACACAGATAACAGCGCTCTCCTGGGAACTCCAGAGAATTCGCTCTACGTCTGGTGTAATGTAACCTAGGGAAGGTGGACTTTTTAATGGATATATAGTGAATAATTAAAATCCGTGGGAATACCTTCTTCTGATGATAAAAACACTTTTCTTAACCACTGTTCTCTCTTTTCCTCGGAAAATCACCTCTGCTAAATTGTTAATGTAATTACTATTTGCTGGGACACTTATATTCCTGTCAAAGATGTCAGCCTCAGCCTTACCCAATAACAAACGGCAAATGCATAATTTATTGATGCTTAAATGGCTATGTCCTTGGATATATTCTCTAAAAACAATTTGCTTAGAAACGCGTCTGGCTCATGAAGGTAACAATTTCGAAGAATGTCAGCCCTATCTATTCCAGTTAAAGCAAGGATACAGTAATCTTTTATTTGTGGCATTTCTGTTCTGAATCAAGAAAGGTTTTAGGTTGTGTACTATTATTTTGGGTTTCATGATAATAACATAATAAAAATGTTCTATGACATTTCTAAATATTGAAAATATAGGCCATGAACCAAATAATATTTTATGGAAAAGTTGTTTCATTTTTAACAAAAAGCACCGGTTTACCTAATTTTCATGATAACCATCAGATGCTACAAAACCAAATTTGATTTTTATTAAAATGCAACTATAAGTGTTTGACATTTATCATTGAAAATACAAAACTGAAATAGGCACAATGAGGGTGCTTCACATATTCGGTATTTTCCAATTGGAAGGCCTTTTTTACTCTTAATTAATTCTTAATTATATATAGATAGATAACAGCTATTTTCATTCATTGTAGTGGTTTTAAGTTCATGCAACATATAAAAATAGATCAGTAATTACCTTAAAATTCATGTTTTTCTGTGAGATGTAATCTATACCTTTTGAAATATACTTGAAAGATTTTTGAAGATTTTGTTGGTTATACAAAGAAATGCACAGTGAAGATACTTTAAAAAAGCCTCTAATAAAGAGCAAGGCACCTTTAACTTTACATTTCACCTTGCAGCACACACAAAATGTTTAATTATTTGAGGATTAATGGCGGTAGTTTATAATTAAGCTGAAGTATGAACTGATGTCATCATCTCAGTATGATGATATACATTTTTATGCCAAAGCACCTGTTGTTTTGGAAGGAAGCAGCTGATATCATTATCTGCGCAGCCAGATAGCCCTGTTTCCTGCTGCTTAAAAAATTATCCTAAGGGTTACCTAAGTTGGGGTAATTCAGCATTTACGTTTCCATACCCAGAGGAGGACAGCATGGAGAAAAGGACTTCTATAGCATCCAAAGAAAGGGAAAGGGGAGTCAGTGGGACTGAGAAGAGGGAAGAAAGGGGCAGTCTCCAGTTATGGGAGCAAAGGGTACCGGGATGGCCTTCATTATTTCTCTGAGGGTTTGTGTAGATGGCAAAAGAACAGAACAAGGGAAGCACCTAATTTTGTTGATGTAATGAAATTCTACATCATTGAAGGAAGTGGAAGGATAACCATACACAATTCCACACTTTATCACCGTATATAACATTATGTTTTCAAATACTAATGAAAAGGCTCCCATTTGCAAATTTAATGTGCACGGAATCAACAATAAACTACCGACAGAAGACAGGTGACTCATCTTTTCATTTTTTACACACCTATTTTTACCCTTCCTTTTTAATTATTTTGGCTTTCTGGTTGCTTCTTTGATTTTTTTTTTTTTTTTTTTTTTTTTTTTTTTTTTTTTTTTGGACAGGCATTGTTCAGCAGTAAAGATGAAGACGTATGCAATGAACCAAATTGGTGAGTAAAACTGTTGGTTGATAGGCTCACTTTCCCTGTCACTGGCCTTACCTTCAGACTGGAAGAGCACAAAGCTTCCTACACAGGACAAACCTACATTGTCACACTATGCCAAAGCAATATTCCCAGTTAATACTAACTGCACACAATTCTCCTGGCATATCGACCATCTCTAAAGCTTTCATACTCTTCTTCTATAAAGTTTCGTCTTCTCATTGCTTCCTGTTATGTCTTCTCAACTAAATTCTTCCCTTTTCCTCATTGGAGCTCACTGCCCCAACATTGCCCAGCTGCTGCATCTTCCACGCCCCTTTCCCTCTCCATGGCTGTCTCCCCTGGTGCCCACAGATTCTAGTTATTATTGTGCACCACGGATCAATGCTGATGATGACTGAGCTATATATCATTCTTGCAAAAATGTTATGAGTGACTAATATTTTAAAATATTAACATATATCTTCATAGTAACTAATATCTTAAGAAAGCTAGGCTTTACGGAATGAAAATAACTTTCCTGTGGTCACACAGTTAGTAAATGGTGGAGAAGATGTTCCACCTCTGTCTACCAAATCTATAATCTAAATGATTTTTGCAATCACTACACATTTCCTTTCCAATTGGATTTTTTCCTCAATTTCCCTTTCCATTTCATTTCCTTTCCTGAATCCTGATTTTTCTCCAAGGACCACATTTCCTTACAAAACTTATGTTAGCAGGAAAGGAAACAATCAAGAACATGAAGAGAGAGCCTACAGAATGGGAAAAACAAACAAAAAAACCTTTGCAACCTGCACCTCAGATAGAGCATTAATTTCCAGGATATACAAAGAACACAAAAAACCAAACACCAAAAAATCAGATAATCCACTCAATAAATGGGCAAAGGAACTAAACAGGCACACACAGAAGAAGCAATATCATCAGTCAACAAATATATGAAAAAAATGTTCAACATGTCTCCCAATTAGAGAAATGCCACTTAAATCTACCCTTTAAGATTTCATCTCCCTCCAGAAGAATGGCGATTTTCAAGGATACAAGTAACAATGAAATTTGGCTAGGATGTGGGGAAAGAGATGCACTCATACATTGCTGATGAGACGGCAAATTGGTGCAACCACTCTGGAAAGCAGTATGCAGATTTCTCAGAAAGTTTGAAATGGAAGCACCTTTTGACCCAGGTCTTTCACTCCTTGGCATATACCAAAGGGACTTAAAATCAGCCTACTACAGTGGTGCAGCCATGTCAATGCTTATAGCAGCTCAAGTTGCAATAGCTAAAATATGGAACCAATCTAGGTGCCCTTCAGCAGATAAATGAATAAAGAAAATGTGGTACACATACACAATGGAACATTACTCAACCTTAAAGAAGAATAAAATTATGGCATTTGCTGGTAAATGGATGGAAGTGGAGACTCTCATGCTAAGTGAAATAAGCCAACCCCAAAAAAGCAAAGGTTGAATTTCTCTCTGATATCCAGAGGCTAATACACAATAAGGGGGGTGGGTGAGAAAACAAGTTAATTAGATTAGACACAAGGAAATGAAGGAAAGACAGGGGATGGGAACAGGAAGGATGGTTGAATGAATTGGATATGACTTTCCTGCTCATGTATGAATACTCACCGATGTAACTCCATATCATGTACAACCACAAGAATGGGAAGTTATACTCTGTGTCTATAAGATGTCAAAATACATTCTACTGTCATGTGTAACTATTAAGAACAAATTTTGAAAAAAATCTTTGTGTTAGAATTGCACTACTCTGAATTTTACCCTCTGATTCTCTCAACACACTAAGCCACCAACACTTCTAATAGGCCAAGTGTACAGTGAGCAGTCTCACTGTTACTCAGTGACACTTACAGATACTTATTCTGCAACTGTAACTCCACCACCTTCATTTATGTAAAACTGAGATATTCTTGTTATCTTTCATGTTTCTCATCTGTTTTCTACTACCTCCTTTGAAGTCCCCATTATGGGCATTCTTAATTTTACCTGGCAACTCTAATAACCATGCAAATGCTGAATTCTCGGTCACTCAACATCCTCAACTTCAATGTCCCCCACTATTTTATATAAGTTGCAATTTGGGCTCCATCATCATGGTCAGCACACAAAGTTTAGAATTCTGATATACCCCTCCCCCTCCAAAATATTCTCCATAAGTGTGTCCATTCTCGTCCTCTGCTTACCTTATTCTTTATCTTCCCATGACCTCAAGTTCCCCAAACCATTCAGGGGAATTTATTCTGTTACTCCAGTTTTCAGGTTCCTTTCATCCCTACTCAGTCTGCATACATGAACCTTGTGGTCATCAACTTCAAATAGTTTTCCTTCAAATATTTTTCCTTGGTGCATTATTGCAGGTACTTACTAAAACTTATCTCTCTAAAAAACCCAAAACATAGTGGAAAGATAAGTTTCTCTCACTCACATGACAATACAAGTGAAATTCTGACTGTTAGTTTAGAAAGAGGGGAAATGTACGTGTGGGGAGTTCTGAGTCCTAATTTAGAGATACCGTGTCTTCATCGGATGGTGCCAGTGTGGGGTTATGAACCGGGTTCAGTCCTCTGCTGAGTTCTCTGCATAACGCTAATCACATGGAGCACTTTCTGATCATGATCATACGGGGTCATCGCTCCTCATGAAGTTTTGTTGACCCAAAGCCAACCTATTGACTCCACGTAGATACTGTGACTGACAAAAAGAGAGGAATCCGTTTTTATTGGGAAGTACTAATAGTTTTGCTCTACTCTCTGAACACAACACTTTTTAGGAATGTGAAAGTACTTGACACTTGAAACAGTGTTTTCTGTATGGAGATTCCTCAAAAATCGAGGAAAGGAATCAGCATTTTAATTGGCTGTACCACTCCTCGGTATAAATCCAAAGAAGTTAAAAATCAGCATACTACAGCGATGCAACCACATCCATGTTCACAGCAGCTCAACTCACAATAGCTAAGCTGTGGAACCAACCTAGGTGTCCTTCAACAGATGAAGGGATAAAGAAAATGTAGCATATAAAACATGGAGTATTAGATATAAAGAGGAATGACTTTCTCACTTTTACTGAAAAATGGGTGGATCTGGAGACTATCATTCTAAGTGAAATAAGCCAATCCTCAAAAACCAACAGCCGAATGTTGTCTCTGAGGTGTGGATGCTAACACACAACAAGGAGGGGCAGAGAAGTTCAGCAGGTTAGACAAAGGGTAATGAAGGAATGGGAGGTAGGAATGAAAAAGACAGGGAATGAATATGACTTAAATTTCCTATGTTCAAATATGAATATGCCACAAGTGTAATTCCACATAATGTAGAACCACACGCACAGGATCCTAATTAGAGTAGTTAGTTATACTACACGTACGTATAAGTTAAAATATACTCTACTGTCATGTAGAGCTAAAAAGATCAAATTATGGCATTTGCAGGCAAATGGATGAAATTGGAGAATATCATGCTAAGTGAGATAAGCCAATCTCAAAAAACCAAAGGACAAATGATCTCCCTGATAAGCAGATGAGGACATATAATGGGGGGTAGGAGGGGTTAGCGTTAGGGTTAGGGTTAGGTTTAGGGTTAGGGATAAGGAGGGTGGTAAGAATGGAGGAAGGAAGGACTGTATAGAGGAAAAAGAGGGGTGGGAGGGGTGGGGGGAAGGGAAAAAATAACAGAATGAATCAAACAACATTGCCCTATGTAAATTTATGATTTTTAATTAAAAAAAAAAGAAAAAAAGATCAAATTAAAAAATAAAAATAAATAAATAAAATGAACCTGTTCTCTTCAATGTCCATTTACCAACATCAAGGTGCATTTCAGATTCTCATTTTCTCGATTTCTAAGTATCATTTGAATTTCTCCTTATGGTCCTGAGTTTCATGAAGATACAATCAGCTATCATGGTACACATCTGAGTTACATGTGATTTGTTTACTCCTTGACATTTTTCTCTCCTAACCTTTAGTAGCATTTCACAATTATAGGCACAAAGCTAATACATAAAAAGTCCCTGAGCATTTTCTACCCATTGCTGATAGGGATTTTACATAGTAAGTGCCATGTGGAAATGGGAATTTTATCCTCCACATTTCTGATAAAGAAATGAACTTTCCAGTGCAAAGGGTTCAAAAATCCATCCATGAATATAGAATTCAAGATACATTTTCATGAAAGAGAAAAGAAAATTAGAATAGAAAATTTCACATTTTATTTATCAGATCAAAATTCTTTCTAACCTAATGTTTAAGAAAGTATAGGAAAATAATGTTTTATTTGTAATCTGGTACAACCTTTACAAAGAGAAATGTGTTTCAAAATAAAAAATGCCTGCAACTGAGTAAGGGAAAGAATAGCAGATCCAATATCATAAAGATATAGGGAAGATCAGCAGGTGAGAAGGAGACCAAGAGGGAGGGAAGAGAGAAAGAAATGAAAAAAAAAAATCAGAATGAATTTAACAAAATCAGGTTACATGCATACATAAATATACCTCAGGAATTTCACTCTATGTGTGTGTAGAAAGCACCAATCGAGGATGGATAAATGGACCAGCAAGGGAAGGATCAGGATATCTGGAGGGGGATAGGATGTGAGTGGAGGGAGGGAACAGGATGGGTTGGGGCTAGAATGGATCAGATTTCGTGCATGGATGACTTTTGGTGGGATGAACTCTCTACTATGTATAACCGATTGCTCCAATAAAAAAGTTACATTCCTGCAATGCTGACTTGGTAAATCTAATTTGAGGTAATTAGCCTTCAGATGCATGTATCCCTTCTACATATTTAAATTCACAAAAAATATTATCTGTAGCATATTAGCAATGGCAAATCATCAGAATCAACCTAGATGTCCATCAGTTGTTGAGGCAGTGAAACATAATAGAATATTCTGCACAATTTGAAAGGATGATGCAGCTTATGTAATGATATGGAGAACTTTGTGATATATTGTAAGAGAAATAAAGCAAGGTACGGAAGAGCACAGTTCACGCATTGATCTGTGTATGTTTCTGTGTGTGTGCATTTTCTAGAAGAATACTTGGAATGGATGTCAATGAAATTAACCACTGGGAAATAGGAAATTAGGGGGAAATGTTTATTTTCATTACATAGCCATTTGGATACAAGGTGTCCTGTGAAAGCTCATGAATGAGACAATGGAGGAATGTTCAGAAGTGAAATAATTCCACTATGAGGATTGGCACCTAATTGGTGGATTAATAATTTGAATTGATCAATGGGTGTGAATTGTAGACAAGTAGGGTGTGACAGGAAGACGTATGTCCCTGGGGGTGTGCCCTTGAGGATTATATCCCTGGCTCCTGACCTTCAAGCTCTCTGCCTCCTGGCTGTCAGGAACTGAGCAGCTTTCCCCTGCCCTGCCCTTTCATCATGATGTCCTGCTCCACCTGAGGCCCAAAGCTATAAAGTTGACTGACCATGGATTGAACCTCTGAAACCTTAAGCCAAAATAAACTTTTCCTCCTCTAAGTTGTTCTTAAAAAAAAAAAAAAAATTTGACTAACACAGAAATTGGTACCAAAAAGTGGTGTTGATTTTGTGACTAACCTGACTGCATGGATCAAAAGCATCTGGAATAGGTTTGCAGGAGGAGTTTGGAAAAGTTTGAAGATACCAGCTGGTTCAGCCTTACAATGTTGGAAGCAGATACTAACGACTAGGCTCAGGAGGTTTCAGAGAAAGAGGAGGACTACCTTAGAAATTGGACTAGAGGCCATCCATGTTCCATTCTGGCCAAGAAGTTGTCTATGTTTTGCCCTGAGTGTTTCTGTGAGGCTAAATTTAAAGGTGATAGACTAATTAATCTCACAGAGGAAATTTGAGGGCAGTACAACATTCAAGTGGTGGCATGGATATTGCTGGTGGCTTTTAGCCAAGCTTACTGTGATCATCAGGAGCAGAAAACAGAGGGGGAAGGCTTGAAAAACTTGCAATTTGACCAGAAAATTGCATGCAAAATTTGGGCCAAGGAAAGTATGTGTGAAGAATTGAGAAGGAAGCCAAAGTTGCAGTAGAGACCACAGAGATTAAGAGATGTTAGTAATGTGGAATGTTTGCAGAGCAGAAATGAAGCAGGCAGAAGCCAAGAGAGGCCATATGAAAAGCAACCAGGAAGGTCGTAGCCTTGGAGGTACACAAGCTTTGGAGAGAAGATCATGAAGGCCTGGGTCCAGATGCTGGATGTAGAGATGCAGGAGTTGTTTGCCCACCTGGATTTTGGTCTTGCTTTGGTCCATTCCTGTTTTCTATGCACTTATTTCTCTCTTCTGAAGTGAAAATGTTTACTCTGTGACACTATCTAATGGATATATAAAACTTGCTTTTGATCTTCATAGGGTCTCGCAGTCAAGAGTCTGCACTGAGTCGCAGATGAAATTTGGAACTTGAACTTTCGGACAATGCTGGAACTGTTAAGACTATAGGGATTCTTGGAAATGGACTAAATGTATTTTGCTTTGTGAGATGGGCATGAGTTTTGGGGGGTCAGGAGAGGAATGTTATGATTTGGATATAAGGTGCCCCTCTACAAGCTATGTGTGAGATAATGCAAGGAAGTTCAGAGGTGAAATGATTCAGTTATGAGAACCTTACTTAATCAGTGCATTAATTCACTGATGGATTAACTGGGTGGTTACCATAGCAGGTAGTGTGTGGTTGGAAGAAGATCACTGGGGATACGCCTTTGGGGTTTATATTTTGCCCTTGGTGAGCGAGTAGAGCATTCTTATTCTGCTACGTGGTTCCATTTCCTGTCCTGCTTTCCTCCACCACACCCTTCCATCATGATATTTTGCCTCATCTCAGTCCTAGAGCTATGGAGTCAGCCAACCATGGACTGAACCTCTGGAACCATGAGCCCCAAATGAACCTTTTTCCTCTAAATTGTTCTCATCAGGTCTTTTGATCACAGTGATGAAAAAGCTGATACACATTGGTAGTATGTGAATGGTGTACTCTATGTGTTTTGCAAACAAATACATAAATCATATTTTTGAGACATTAGTACTCCACCCCACCTTGCAGGATGACAGATGAGAAGCCAGACATTGAGAAGAACAATCCTAGAGACAAGGAGGTTGATGTCACTGGCATGGTTATAAAGGGTGACTTGAAAGCCAAGGGAAACCTCACGGCAGCTGAAACCCTGTGCTGGTTAGAGGACTTGGCAGGTGCTCATGAACTGCTATGTGTTCCACAAAGGGCAGGTACAAGAGGAAGCACCCAGCAGCTAAATTAAAGAAGATTGAAAAGAAAAAAGAAGTTTCTTGCTACTGCCATAAAACCAGCTGGTGGTGACTAGAATGGTGGTACCTGGGTGGTTAGGCTTTGCCACTTGCCGAGGGGCTGTCCTAATGAAGATGTGCTGCAGACCTGTTGAGCCAAAGAAAACCCTTCCATGAGCCATGGGAGCAAACAGCAAGCAGCGCCACTCCAGGGTGAGCTTGATCATCCGTTCTGGAACCACAGAGGTAAAAGAGTTTCTTTCCTGAGACGGCTGAACAGTGACCTGCTGCTCGTGACTGGACCTTTTCCCTCAGTCGAGTTCCTCTGCAGAGCCCACTCCAGAAGTGTGTTGTCAAAAACCTCCAAAAAAATTGATCTCAGGAACATGAAAATCCCAAAACACATTATTGAGGCTTATTTCAAGAAGCAACCACTGTGGAAGCCCAGACACCAGGAAGGTGAGATCTTTAACACAGAGAAAGAGAAACAGGAGATTTCAGAGCAGCACAAAGTTGACAGCAAAGTTGTGAACTCACATATTTTACCCCCCCCCCCCCAACAAAAAGTTATCACTCAGTTCCAGGGCTACATGTGATTCATTTTTGCTCTAACAAATGGAATTTATCTTCACAAATGAGTGTTCTGAATTTCTTACCAAGAACGTTATTAAGTAACTGATAGATTTTTTTAAATTAGCAAAACAAAATTGATGATAATAAAGCTGCAAATGCACAAGTTGGACAAGAAGATTGTCTTCACTTTAAAATAGATAGCCTTCCCCAAGTTTATCGAAAAAAATTCCAACATGTCATTATTATGTAGTGGACTCATTAAATTGATTGAGGTTAAACTGTTAAACTGGAAATTATAAATCAGTCAGCATATTTTTAAAGGTAGAACTTAATGCTAATAATTGGTTATATGCAAGATGGACAAAGCTAAGAAACCAAACAGGTGATAGTGAGTTGCTCTAGAGATTAGCAAAAATTGGAAGCTATTGCCAATTGCAGGGAAAAAAGGAACAGGATGCATCACCATTGCTCAATAGCAAGAGTGGAGCCAGAGTCTCCGAGCAGCTTCAGTGCTGCCACAGCTATTGCAGAAGCAAAAGAAGAAACACAGTCTACTTCCTGTATGTATTTGTCAGGGTTCTCTAGAGGAACAGAACCAACAGGATGCATACATAGGTGTGGTTATAAAAAGGGGATTTATTAGATTGGCTTACACAGCCAGAAACTGAATAGTCTAAGAGTGGTCACCTGCAGGGTGGAGAGCTAGATGAAACAGTAGCTGCTCAGTCCAAGAAGCTGGAGAACAGGGGGGATCAATGGGCAGAGTCTACTTTGGACAAATGAAGGAACTGGAGTCCGATGCTCTCAAGAGATCCCAGCAGCAATCAAGAATCCACTCAAGAAAAGTCAAGCTTGCCTCTGCTGCTGCTTCCTTGTTCTTCCAACTTCTGATCCACTCGAGCCTCCAAACTATGAAATGGTGATACCCACACTTAGACTGCATCTCTGCCTCAGTTTGCTGCCCCACATGCCAGTCATTGCTTGAAACACCCTCACTGAGACACCTTGAGCCTCTTAAAATTAGGCATCCCTTAATCCAATCAAGATGGCAATTCAGATTAACCATCGTACTGTGCCTTCCACTGCCTGAATCTTGCAGGAAATCAGCTCACATAGATCTGGGGGAGTGAAACATTCAGGCATCACTCCACTTGATGTACAAAACAGAAGTGGATGTGAAGGAAAACCAACTCACAACTGCTGACTTTTCCTTTGTCTTATTCAGAAGTCATCCTCCTCGTTCTTGTGCCCCCACATGGAAATCACACATAACAATGTTGTGTTCTTTCCTAACACAAGGCAGCCATTTGTTGTACAAACTGAAATATTTTTGCCCTGCCTCCAAAACTGCATCTCTCTCAAATCCAGGATCTATAAAAATTTTTCAAATTCTGTCCATCAATCAGGTCTAGATGTGGCACCTCTTGGAGTCTTGTGACATAAGGACTGAGATTGTAAAGCTAAGCATCACTAACACTCCTCGCAGCAAATAACAAGAATGCAGAGGAGAAATGATTTATTACACATATATATGAAATATTTTGAGATATATATGCATAAGAATTCATATATGTATTTTTGTATACACATATACCTTATACACACACAGACGAACACACACAAAAAAACCACAACATCATGCACAGCACTGTAGTTGTCAGTTCTGGAAATGGTTATGAAAATATCATTGACATTGATTACTTTCCCTTCCCATGCACATTACACATTACTCTAGCTCTTAGAACTACACATCAAAATTCTTTCCATCACGAAATGTCCCAAACCTTAATTTCAGAGGATATTAATCCTTAATGGTTTTGCCTTTATTGGATTGACCTTTATTATTAGCCATGGAAGTTATCTGATGATCTCCAGGGAATCCCATGAATTTCAAATGTAGTATTTCTTGCACCTGTCCTACAGCAAACAAGTAGCAACCAAATCTTCCCTTCATAGGTTGGAACCTTACTTCTGGTTTGTGTCCCAAAATAGTCATTCATGAAAGATTACAGGAAACTAAAAGAAAAATGTGTATGAACAGGTTATTCGATCTGTTAGTGACAGGGACACTTCTTGCTCCCACTTCTTGTATACTAAATTCAGCTGAGACAACTAGTATCACATGACTGTAGCTGATTCAAAGCATGTACCACATGCTGTTGGAGAAAGCCTCCACTTTACCTGATCTCCCATTAAGCACCATAACTGTCTTTAGTAGCTCATTCAACCTTCGCTTAGGCTTGATGATTCTGGATGTTGGAGTTTGTAGTGATATCAGAGAACTCCCTTGGTTTGAACATACTGTGGCACTTCTCTTGAAGTAAAATAATGATTTTATTGGAATAACTTAATGATGCATAGGGTATTTTCTAAGTCCACAATTGTTACTTAGAGTGGACATAGAATGCAAATTCATATCAAGAATGGATGTATACACCAGCAGGGAAAGGTTATGTTCACAATGAAGAAATTCAAGGTGATTCACTTGGAACAAGTTGACTGAGCAGATCTTTAGGACATGGTATCATAAAACAGTCAGCCTATGTTGGTAACTGCAGTTCAAAAATTAAAAACATCAGAGATAATAGTGAGGTCAACCATGGTGAGGAAAGTCCATGATGACTTTCTTCAACTTCTAGACCTGCTTGCCATTGATCTTTCAATTTTCATCTTTGTATGTCCCTGACTGATGAGAACAAATATTAATCATTGCCAATGAATCAGTGCAAAACTTCTCCTCAAGCCATCTGCCATGCACAAAATGGCAGCTTTTACACTGTCCAAAGTTTCAACCATGGGATGTTTGATCTTTACCATTGTCCCTGAGGTTCACCTCTGAGTGTCTATAACCTGGCAGCCATCCACTTGCAGTGTATTATGCAATTTCTCAGTAAACTAAGACCAACCATTTCTTCCTGGATCAACAGGTCATAGAATGTCCACAGAGGCCACAACCGTCAGCCAGTGGAGAAGGAGCAATGCAGAAGAAGGAGGTGTTGAATAAGCATGAGCCACATGTTTATTTGCTGACTCGTGCCTTCAGGGTCTGCTCAACTCAACTTTACAAACCTATTGCATTTCATAATGTGTTGCTGCTGTGTAAGACTCAAACTTGTTTAGTCAAGTTACATTAGAGTTATGTAATTTGTACCATTGAATTAGGGGATTAGTCTTCAATCATGTCTTCCTTTCTACAACAAAAGATGTTATTTTAAGGTGCTTAATCATGTCTCTGGTTATTGAATCGTAACATAAACTAAAGAACTCAAGGCCCTGAATGCTATATTCTTCTTTCTATATGTTTTCTAAAGCTGTCAGAAGCAGTTATTCCAACAATGTGCTTGAGATGATCATTACTATCATTCTGGAAGGGAGCAGTTGATACTTGTTTTCTGAGAGTCTTTTCTTGGACTGAAACTTCCTCCAAGAAATAATGGACTCACTCAAGTAAATTAAGCCACTTCATGGCAGGTATTAGTAATGTTCTATTTTCCACCTGAAAGGAGGCTATGATTGTATTCACACTCAAACAGAAAATGAATCCAAATTAGCAAAACAATTTTGAAAGTTTGACACTTAGGATGACTCCTAATAACAAGAAATTTGTAAATAATGGTCAAATCATAAAAATAAACAGTCATAAGCAGAAAAATTAATGCTATAATATAGGTTCTAGATGATGGATATGCTAAGAATCAAATCGGGGAGTGGTGGAGCAATCCAGAGACTAGTAACAGCAGAAACTGAACCCTGCTCCAGGATGAAGTTACAGAGGGATCAGGAGGCAGATCAGGAGGTATTAGCTGAGTCCCAGAGCCCAGATAAGTCAGAAGACTCTGACTCAGAAGGATCTGGAGCCAAACCAGAGGCATGGCACTGAACTACACCATTCAAGTAACTGTCGGAGGGGAAAAGTTCCGGCGGATTTTATCCTGTCTGCCTTTAACCACAGACACCCTTCCACCTACGTCACCCTCCTATCTTTTCAGCTCTTCCAATTCTACCCAAATCATTGACTGTAATTTAAAATCCAACTCATCAGGCAGCATAATTTTGTGTGTGTGTCTGAAATCAGTTGAAACACTTACTTTAAAATTGTCTATAGCAATCAAACTATAAAGCTGTTCTTGCCATGTTGTGTGGGCCCCCTCTAGAAGTTAGAGACTGTCTCCCTGCTCAATTGACTGGTTTTGATTTCAGTTCAATGGAAACCAGAAATGAACAATCTAGGGAGAGAGATAAAAATAAGTAGGATGCTGACTGGATGGAAGAATTTGTGCTTTGGGAGAAATATGCACTTATAGCCATAAACTGTTATGGTTTAAATATTAGGTGTCTACCAAAAGTTCATGTGTGAGACAATACAAGAAGGTTTAGCCATAAAATGTTTGGGTTATGAGAGCTTTGACCCAATCAGTGAATTAATCCCCCAATAGAGACCAACTGAATGGTAACTGTTGGCAGGTAGGGTGTAGCTTGAGGAGGTGAGTCACTGGAGGTACTTTTTTGAGCTAAGCTTAGCTCTCTTTGCTTCTAAGTTGCAAAGTCCTGAGTTGCTTCCCTCCACCACAATCTTCCACCATGATGTTGTGGCTCACCTCAGGCCATGTGGAATGGAAACAGTCATCTATAGACTGACCTCTGAAACCATGAGCCCCCAAGTTAACTTCTCCCCTTCTAATTGTTCTTTTAGGGTCTTTCTGTCATAGCAGAGAAAATACTTACAAACAAACCTTTTAGCCCAGCCACAGTGAGTGACAGCTGAGACGTGGCTGAGTTGAGAAGTGGCTTCTCACTAAAGAATCATGGTCAGTGGTTGGGATTATGTGTAGAAGATATGCCAGGACCATGTCATATCTTAATAGATGGAGTCCCAGGCTGTGACAACTGTCATGCTTCTCACATTAGCGAATTATTAGCTTTTATTTGCATGTAAGGGAAGAGCACCTGCCTAGAAATTAATAGACATTGAAATCTGTAGCTCTCAGGTTGGAATAATGCTAAGGCTGCCTTCCCCACTGCCTTTCAAGATAATAAAGCTTTAATCTAAAATGTGTTTTCAAAAATTATATCCAACAATAGTGAAAGACACATAAGCCGAACTGACATTCAGAATATGCAGTAATTTCCCAGGGGTATGCACTATGCTTGTAACTGATTAATAGCAAGCTTTGAATATTATTTAGTTATTTTCCATATGTGAACAACAACCAAAAAAAAGAGTGTCACTAATGCTTTTAATGACACTCATGTAGCAACTGCATTGCCTAACAAATGAAACAGACAGACTTAAACGCTGGTAAGAAAGACATATGCCTTTTCCCTAACCCAAATGGCACTTTTCAGAGTCAATATCTAAGGAAAAGTGTGAACGAACATGATTTCTAAATATTTAGTACAGTGGGACAATAATTTTGTTGCTGTCTGATTTTTGAGATTTGGCCAAAATTAAAAATCACTCTAGAGTCGGAAATTTAAGGGAGCCCTGATCATAGAAATATAGATTAACAGTCTTAAAATCTCTATCTGAGGGTTTTAGGATTGAGCATATGAGTAAATATATTGAGAATAATGAAAGCCACGTTTCTTCCAACTGGAGAAAGAAGCTAGAAATATGAAAATGAACAGGACAAAATGAATGATGGTGTCATGAATAAAATACACCATGTGGCATGAATAAATGGTTTTAAATGTGGAGATACAGAAGTAAAATTATACCTATTGATAGGAAGATGTAGGTGGATATGTATCCTTATTACGGATCATCTCTTCCCACTGAAAGACTCTAAAACAAAGATACCACAAGTACAATGAGCAATGATAGCTTTAGGTATTAGCTCCTGTGTACCACATCCAACTAAGAGAAGCAGGACTCTTTGGAGGAACAGCTGAGTCCAGCGCTACAGAGGTGCAGGACGAATCGAGAGCATTCTGTTGTAGTGTAAAGAAGAGGAGTACTAAAAAATAATGATAATATGTAAAAAGCATACTGGAGCAATTGTCAAGTAGCTCTCACTGGGCAAGTGTGAGACCAGTTTAAGAAAATGAACAATGGGAGTAACGGAATATTCATAAAGTAAAAAAGAATTATTAGTCTATTGCAATATAAAAATGTAATAGGGTTATAAAATCATCAGTTTGTAATCATCGTGAAAATTAGTAATTTGGGCCATGAATTAGTGATGGTTGAAACTATTTAAAGTAGTTTGGTGAGGATATATACTACAAAGTTAATTGACTAATTTATGAATTATTTGAAACTTCAAAAGGAAATACAGTAAGAGTAAAACAGACAAATCTCATAAAAAGATCAGATTTAACATCACCAACAATAAGACAAGACAACACTGAGAGACTCTTGCCATGAGGTTCTACAAGGGACATGACACCACTTCTTTGCTATTTCTGCCTAAAATACATAACCTGAATCTAGCTGTAATTAAACAATAGGCAAATGTAACTGGGGGTTTCTAAATGAAAAACTTGATTATTGTTTTCAACACCACAAAGACTATTTACACTCAACCAAAGGGCTGAAATAAGTTTAGGTATCAGCAGTGATCATGGAATTGCAACTTCATTATCAAAATCATGGGATAATTAAGAGCTTAAGAGCCAGGACCTCTTAACCAAAATCTTCTCCAATACTGATAAGATTCAAATAAGCAAAGCTGCTTATCATGGTTAGAGAGAAGTGTGGGTATGTTCTCATGGCTAAGAGGGAATATATATGTAGTTATGATAACTTTGCTGTACAACACAAGAATGCAGGGAAAATAAAATCAATGGAAAAAAATACACATGATTTTTGAAATGTGCTCTTCTCAAACATACACTTAAAACTATGAATTTTTAATAATCCAGATGAGCCATTTGCAAACAAAACTGATGCCAGATAGAATTACTTCTCTGAGATCAACTGACTAATTCCAGAAAGGCCTGGATGTTGGATCATGGAGTTAAGTAGACTGTCTAGCCAATAATAATTTATTTTCTTTTATCTTCTTCAAGAATTTTTGACAAATATAAGGTATGCATATTTCTATACACAGGAAATAAATATACACCTGTGAAACCATAACAAACTCCATGCCATAAATCTGTCCCCTACAACAGATTCCTTCCACCCTTTTATTTATTATTGCTGTTTTGGGGATAAAGCTCTTAACCTAAAATCTACCATCTGAAGAAAAGATCTATCGTCTTAGCAAATTTTTAAGTGTGTGTAAGCAGGATTGTGCGGTGGATATGCAGGACGTGTCTTGTACACTCTGACTAATACCGAACCATTTCCACTTTCCTCCAGCTTCCGATGACAATGGTTCCATTCTCTGCTCTTTTTGAATATAGCTCTTCTGGATTCCTCATATAAGAGGGATCAGGTAATATTTGTTTCTCTCTGGATTATTTCATTTAGCATGACATCTTCAGAGTTCATCCACCTTATCACAGTGGCAGATTTCCTATCTTTCAGACTGATACCACTGATACCTTTTGAGACATATAGCATTGCATGTCTACAGCACATATTTTTGTCCATTCTCCTGACAATGGACGTTTAGATTATTTCCATGTCTTGCATACTGTGAATACCCATGCACATGTAAGGGACTTCTATGTCTTGGCTATTATGACTAGTGCTTCAATGAATAAGGAAGTGCAGATATTCCTATGAAGTCCCGATTTCAATTTCCCTGACTATATACCCAGAAGGATTACGAAGTCACATGGTGGTTCTAGTTTTAATTTTTTGCTAGATTGCCCTACTGTTTTTCATAGTGATTATACTAATTTGCATTTCCCCCAAGAGTGTACAAAGCTCCCTGTTCCACATTCTCCTCAACACTTGTCTTTTGTCTTTCTGGTAGTAGCTATTCTAACAGGTGTGAGTGAGACCGTATCTCATTGTGTGTTGGATTTGTATTTCCCGAATTGTAGTAACATTCAGCACCTTATCTTTGGGTTATTTATAGATTGTCCTTGGAGAAAAGTCTGTTCAAGTCTTCTGTCTGTTTTTTATTTTGCCTGTTTGTTAGTAAGGATAGCAGTTCCTTATTTGCATTGAAAATCAACTATCTGACATGTAGGTGGCAAATATCTCACTGACATTCTATAGATCGCCTTTTTATTTTTTGATTGTTTCCATTGTTGTGCAGAAACTTTCAGTTTGACATAATTTCACTTGTCCACCTTTGATTTTATTTTCTATAATTTTAATATCACATCCAAGAAATCATTGCCAAGTTCAGTACCCAGAAACTTGTTCTTCATGTTTTCTTTTAGGGGATTATAGTTTCAACCTTACATTTAATTTTTTTTATTGTTTGTTCTATTTAGTTACATGTGACAGCAGAATGCATTTTGATTCATTGTACACAAATGGAGTACAACCTTTCACTTCTCTGGGTGGACATAATGTAGATTCATACCTGTACATAAGGTAATGAGGTCTGTCTCATTCTACCATCTTTCCTATCCTCTGCCCTCTCCCCTCCCCTTATTTCCCTCTACACAATGCAAAATTCCTCCATTCTTCCCTTACTCCCCAGACCCCACCCCCATTATGTATCAGTATTCACTTATCAGAGAAAACATTTGGTCTTTGTTTTTTTGGAATTGGCTTATCTTATTTAGCATTCATCCATTTACTACAAATATCATAAAATTATTATTTTTTATGGAAGAGTAATATTCCATTGTGTATATATACCACAGTTTCTTTATTCATTCATCTATTGAAGGGCATCTATGTTGGCCACAATCTGGCTATTGTGAATTCAGCTGCTGTAAACATTGATGTGACTACTTTACTGTAGTATGCTGATTTTAAGTCCTTTTGTTATAGGCCAAGGAGTGGGATAGCTGGGTCAAATTGTGGTCCCATTCCAAGTTTTCTGGGAAATCCCCATACTGTTGTCCATAATGATTGCACCATTTTGCAATCCCACCAGCAATGTATGAGTGTACCTTTTCCCCCACATCCTCACCAACACCTATTGTTGCTTGTATTCTTGATAATTGTCATTCTGATTGGAGTGAAATGAAATCTTAGGGTGGTTTCGATTCGCATTTCCCTAATTACTAGAAATGTTAAACATTTTTTTCATGTATTTGTTGATCATTTGTATTTCTTCTTTGAAGTGACTGTTCAGTTTCTTATTCCATTTATTGATTGGGTTGTTTGTATTCTTGGTGTAAAATTTTTTGAGTTACATTTAGTTTTTAATCCACTTAAAGTTGATGTTTGTGTATGGTAGGAGATACTAACTCATTTATTCATTGTCTTTTGTGCTGTACTTGTCACAGATAATTAACCACATGCATATGGATGTATTTTTTATATTGTCTCTCTTTTCTGTTTCATTGGTCTATATTTCATTTTCATGCCAAAATCATAGTGTCCTGATTACTGCTGCTTTGTTATAAATTATGAAATCAGGAAGTAAGAAGCCTCCATTTTGATATTATCCAATATTGCTTGAGCTACTGAGTCTTTTGTGATTCCACATGAATTTCAAGAGAATTTTTTCTATTTCTGCAAAATATGCTATTGGAATTTTGATAGGGATTATGCTGAGTCTGTAGAATGCTTTGTGTGGTGTAGAAATTTTAACTGCATTAAACCATTCTACTTCATGTACAGCAGACTTTTATTTGTATTTGTTAACACTTCTTTCATCAATGTTTTAAAGTTTTGAGTGTGCATTTTTTACCTCCTTTAAGTTTATTCCTCTGCATTTCATTCACTTTGATGTCGTTGTAAATAGAATTGTTTTCTTAATATCTTTTGATAATTCATGTTTACTGTGTAGAGATATAAGTAATTTTTCATATATTGATTTTGTATCCTGCAATTTTGTTGGATTTGTTAATTCTAACAAACTTTTTTGTGTGCAATGTTTAATACTTTCTATATTTGCACACAAATAAAAATACTTCTTACTTTCAAATTTGGATACTTCTAGTTTCTTTTTCTTGCCTAATTGCTCTGGATAGAACTTTAAGTATTATATTGATTAGGAATGGAAAGAGAAGCATCCTTCCCTTGTTGCATATTTGAGAGGAAAATTTTTCCACTTTGGACCAACGAGTAGAAGGCTGGCTATGGGCTTTTCATGCATGACTTTTATTGCCTTGAGGTGAGTTCCTTCAATCCCTAATTTTTTGATAATTTTTATCACTAAGAAGTGTTGGTTCTTTTCAATTGCTTTTCTTAAATCTATTAGTGATAATATGATTTTAATACTTTATTCTCTTAAGATGATGAGTCACATGATTGATTTGCCTGTGTTAAACCATCCTTGTGTAACAGAGCAATATGATCTTTGGCATTTATGAACTATCAGTCTATCAGTTGTCATTTCCCTTTTGTTTCTGATGTTATTTATCTGGATCTTCTCTTAAGGTCATTCTTTTGAATTCATTGTCAGGTATTTTGTAGCTCTCCTTTCTTTTTCAGAGTATTCTAGTAGTACTTTATTTTCTTTCTTTGGTAGTGCCATCTTTTCTTGACTGCTCATAATTTTTACAACATTCCCTTGTTGTCTGCATATTTGAAGTAGTCATTTACTTTAGTCTTTACAGATCAACTTTGATAGGGAAAGACTTCGCCCTATAAGCTCATTCAGATTCTTGCCAACCTCACCTGGGTGGCTGTTTCTATGCAAGGACCTGCTACTGGCATCTGAAGGTGGGCAATCCTGGTCCTGGGCTGATGGGGCTGGCCTGGTTCTCGGATCCAGAGTGGCAGACCTGAACTCTGTGGGGGTAAGCTTGGGGCTTGGGTACATAGGGACAAATTTTGAACTCATGATCTGTCATTTTATTTTTAAAAAGTATAATAACAGTTTCACATTAATGAATTTCTAATAAATAAGCTAAAATTTAAGTGTATCTAATTCCCTGGTATAGCTAGAACCAAGGCATAATTATTTCTTCCGTACTATTGGAGATTTACGAATGGCTACTTTCTTAAAACTGTGCTCTATAAATGTTCTTTCACTAATTTCTATGACAGAAGAGTATCTTGTTTTTGATCAACTGATTGAATAACATGTTCAACATGATTAAAGATTATAATTATTATTCAAATACCTAGCATTCATATCCTACATTGGCCAATGTAAATGTATACTTGTTTTTAAGTTCCTATTGAGTTTATGAACTGGTTCTTGCATTAAAATGTGTAAGAACACTTAAAATGAAATAGATGGATTATAGAGGTAAGCTATACTCAAATTTATTATTCTTACTAAGAGGCTGCAGGTATTAGGTATTACATGTAGGAAAGTCGACAGTGAGTGGCAGCTAGGAACATTTAAAGGTTAATGGCCATGTCATTACCTAGAGAACCTTGCTAATGTAAACCTGGGGAAGTTAAGTAACATCCATAGTTCATGCTGAAAGTAGAATTATTAAATCTTAGTAATTACTAGCATTATAAATGTATTTGACAGAAACCAGACTTTTTCTGTTTCATCATTATAAAATTTGCACTAATTTTATTGCTTATGATAGGAAAATCCAAAATATAGCCAAAATTTTCATATGCTGTCTGAATTTGAAGCAGATTTTAAGATCCTGTTAATATTGTTCTTTAAATATTTTTACTTTTAATATTTTAGCTTATAAATACTAAAACATATGCATATTTTAACAATGAAAATGTGCAAGTGGCAAAAAAAATGCACATAAAAGATGCTAAATTGGATAAATATTAATTAGGACCACTAGGCTTTGTTACAATACCCAACATGGTTCAAATTTAAAGTGCAGACAAAACTAAGTGTTGACAAGGATGTGGAGCAGCTGAATTTCCCACAAGCTGATGATAACATTGAAAACCTACTTTCAGAAAAAGTGGATATACACAATGGAGTATTATCCAGCCAGAAGAAGAACAAAATTAAAAAAGGAAATGACAATCCACTTTTAAAAGCTGCTTGACAGTTCCTACAAAAGTAAACATCTACATCTACTATATGATACTGGATATTTACTCAGGAGAAATGGAAGCCCTGGAAAGGCCTGAATTTTTATTTTCCTGGTAGCTTTATTTATGAAATTAAGAAAAATTCTAAACAACTCAAAAAAAAAATGAACTAATAAATGAAAAAGAATGGCAGGTTTCACTCCTCAGAATCATACCGAGTAATCAAATACAGCAAAGAGCAGGACACTGTAGCAACATGGATGGATCCTAAGTGCATCTTTCTGAGTGTAAACAACCAGACACAAAAGAACAATATCCACCATTTCATTTATACTGGCTCCTTTTAAAACATAAAACCATAGGTGCTGAAAGCATACTGTTGTTTTCTAGGGTCTGGGGATCCAGGGAAGGGGGCAAAGGCACATGTGAGACCTTTATAGGTGATGGAAATGCTGTTACCACACTTGTGATGGGATTACAGGTCTATGTACATTTGTCAAGAGTCATCAAATTGCACCTCAATAAATCCTACTAAAAATATTTAGAATGTCATATGAACAGTGTAATAATAACAATGGGTGAATTTCCTTTATTCATTTATTCAATAAATATAAACATATTATGCTTCTTGCTAGCTGCTCACCAAAGACACTCTTTCCTTCTGAGTGATAGAGGATGTGAGTTTCTACCTGGGGATTGTGCTACCTCTTTCATTAAATGTTAGATATATTTGCAAACTGTGCTACTGGATTAAGAGAAAAATTCTGACCTTTAGCTTTCACTTTTGTCCTCTGCTACCTGGGACAGGGATAACCAGAGAGATTGCAAAAAGCCTTCATGCAAGATGGCATAACCATTGCCACAAGATGATGTACTTTGGACTCTCCTTGAATGAGAAAATAACTTCTTTGCTATTTAAACCAGTGAGTTGGGGGCAGTCTTTATTAGGAAGCAACTTACCCTACCATTACCTATTTAGTTACATGGTAAATGAACCTTGATTAAAACAAGCAATTCAACAAACTCAACAACTGTAAGATCCACTGTCCCCTTAAACACAACCCATTAATTCCAATGGGTCTCTCTACTTGTGCTGTTGAAGGAGTGACCATGAGTGTCCACATGCTTTGAATAGCATTTCTGACACCTGAAGAAACATATCCTGACCAGTGAAGATTCTCTTACATGTTAAGAAAGTTTTTTTTAACCAAAGAATCTAACATAATAACTTAATGCATTGACATATACATTATACTTGTTCTATACATTTTCAGTTTTCATGTTGTTGCACCTTGCTGACTCAAATTTCACCTATTTAGAATATATGATGGTAGGAAAAGATCCCATTTACAATATCAACAAAAGGGACAAAAATTCTAGGGAAA